>NC_053156.1:12650224-12965224 GCF_016835505.1 Polypterus senegalus
TTCCAAATTGATGCCTGCAACTTGCAGTGATTGCCCTTGAGCCTTATTAATTGGCATAGCAAAAGCCAAACGAACAGGAAATTGTAGCCGTTTGAAATCAAAGGGTAAATCATGCAGAATCGGCGGTATTCTTGGTATGAAAACATTTTCACGTCTTGCGCAACCTGTTGTGATAGCTGCTTCAATAATATGTATTGATGGAAAAGTTGCCGGCATTTCAAGATGTGATTCTCTTCAGAAACATTAGTCGGTAAGCATAAAAGTCCACTGCACTGAGTTTCTTGCCAGCAACAGAGTTGCCCGTAGATGGATCTGTTTGTGGAATTCCAAAGTAATACATATTTTCGCCTTGCCAAAAGATTAGTGGATACTGAAGCGCATCATAACACCTGTGTGTGTCTGCCACACGCTGAAGACTTCTGTTCTTTTTCTCAATGATAACATCCCGCTTCCCAAAGTCATTGCCTACCATTACATTGGCAACCTCATCAAGTGTTGGAGCATTGAATCGTCGGTGCTGCTCTCCCTGTGGCATTTTGTCAGCCCTTATGAGAATTTTATAATCATCTGTTGACATACATTGAAGTGCTGTCTTGAAAAGGGTGACATATGCGTTGTTCTCATGAAGGAATCGCTCTAAATCCATCACAATGTCCAGTCTCGCATTCGGTATTCTGCTGTGTCTATGATGCGCTGTTGTGGAAGTATTTCCCATGAAGTAGATCTGAAGGAACTCAATTGTTCCATCAGTTAATGGAAGTAATGATCCTATTGTATGGTAAACTTGACCTTGCACTTTGAATGTGGACATGAACCCATCCTCTCGTATTTGTTTAGTTGCACCAAAAGAAGTCATTTGAAAACAGGAATTGTACTTCCTGATGTTGTTCAAGAAATGCTTTGAAATTGGTGTTGATCCTGACATCAGAGAGGGTAGAGGTTCAGGTGGACGAAGTAGAGATGGCAGTTTCACCTTCCCATTTGAGCAACACAATCCCATTGACTCTCCTTTCCATTTTGGAGCTCTACAATGAACACAGATATGATCCATTTGGCCAATAACAGCGACAGGATGTTCATGATATGCAACCTGTCGTCATATGCAAAAGCCATATTTTTTAAATCCTGGTGCATTTGTCCACGTGTTGCATCAGCAGCCCTTCGCCTGCTGGCAGACAGCCTGGTTTCCCTTTCTTAAGATGTTTCGTCCGCTCTTGCATCAGACATTTTTACCAGCCAAACATACCCCATGACCTCCTCCTGGTCATGCCCCCATGCCCAGTTTGGTGGTGATCTATAATTGTGACTTTAAAATGAGTTTGACAAGAACACGGCAACACATTTGCAAACTTGTGAAGGGTAAATTTCACACAAACATTTGGCAGTTTTTCTTCACACAGAGGACCACAGGCATGTGGAATAAGAGACCAAAGGCACTTTTCCACTGCATAGTACGGCACAGCACGGTTCAGTACAGCTCACCTTGGTTCGGCTCGGTTTGCGTTTTCAACTGCAGTTTAGTACCGCTTTAGAGTGGGCGGGATTATTCACGTGTCGTTATAGTTGCGCCGCCTCTACTGCCGTGACACCGTGGAACTTTTACAACAACACGCAGACAACGACAACACTTTAGCTCGATGACGCACAAGGGTAAGCATCTAAAAAAAGCACATCACTAGCTAACTTTTATCACAGTTGCAAAGCATAAAATGAACTTAACTGCCAGTGTAACATTAAAATGCTGATTCTGTATATTACAGATCTTCCACATTTTGCAAAAAAGTCGCCGCAACAGACCATCTGTTTGGACATTTAACCGTGCTTCAGAGTGGTGGGATGTGATTGTTCCCGGTTTTACAAACACTCAGTGGCTGGAGAACTTTCGAATGTCTGAAGAAACATTTATCCACTTATGCAACAAACTGCGTCCAGCGATGGAGAGACGGGACACAAACATCCGCGTGTGTGTACCTTTAAAGAAAAGAATAGCCAGTGATGCAGTAATGACGATTTTCTCCGGCCAATCAGTGACCAGCAGAGTTTACACGTCACGTTTTGGTAACGGTTCGGCGCTTGGAACCTCGGCTGAGGTGGTACTAAAAAAAGGACCAGGTACCAGGTACTGTTCCCAGTGGAAAACCCCCCAAAAGTGAGCTGAACTGAACCGTGTCGTGCCGTACTATGCAGTGGAAAAGCGCCAATAGTAGTGTGGTGGGCAGGAGGACTTTATTGACCATCAAAACTCAACTTGATGTTATTTTGGCAAAATTAAGTGAGCTTTGTTGGGCTGAATGGCCTGTTCTTGTCTAGAGTGTTCTAATGTTGTAATAGTAATGGATATTATAAATAGACATTACTATATAATAGCAGTATACATTGCCCTCCATATTATTTGGGACAAAGACACATTTTTTCTTCATTTCCCCCATTGTTCCACATTTTAAAATTGCAAATCCAAAAGTTTAGACGTGATTAACGTGCACATGGCGGACTTTCATTTAAGGTGATCCACATACATTTTTAGTCACACAACGCTTTATGTACATGGTCCCCTTATTTCAGGGACAGCACCATAATGTTTGTGACACAGCAATGGCAGATCTATTAAAGCTGCCATATTTAGGGCTTTGTCACATAGCTCTTGCATGCAATGACTGCCTGAAGTCTGCGATTCATAGACATCGGCAGGAGCTGAGGATCTTCTCTGGTGATGCTCTGCCAAGACTCCAATGCAGCCACCTTCAGTTCCTGCTTGTTTACGAGGGCTTCTCGCCTTACGTTTTCTCTTCAGCATATGGAAGGCCTGCTTAGTAAGACTGAAGTCATGTGACTGACTTGGCCATTACAGAATTTTCCATTTTTTTTTTAGCTTTGACAAACTCCTGTGCTGCCTCAGCAATCTGTGTGCATCATTACCTTGTTGTAGAATGGAGCACCATCCAATGAGTTTGGAGACATTTACTGGAACTTGAACACATTGGGTGTTTGTATACATTTCAGAATTCTGTCAGCAGTTCCATCATCACTAAAGAAAAGTGTGCCAGGACCTGTGCTGGCCATACATACCCAAGGCACAAACCCTTCCCCAGCACCATGTTTAACAGATAGAGGTGGTCTGCTTTTCTGTCTCTATTCTTTGCTCTCACCATCACTCTGATGAGGTCCATCTTTGTCCCGTCTGTCCACAAGACTTTTTCCCAGAATTCTGCAGGCTCTTTGAAGTCCTTTTTCCACAAATCTGGCCATCTTGTTTCTATATTTTCCATCTTGCATTGTGGCCTCTTTGTTTCTGCTCATGAAGTCTTCTGTTGATAGTCGTCTCTGACACACACGCACACATCAGACCCCTGAAGACTGTCTCTGATCTGTCAGACAGGCATTTGGGGGCTTTTTCTTGACCATAGTGAGGATTCTTTAGTCCTCATCAGTGGAGGTCTTCCTTGGCCTACCAGTCCCTTCGCAATTACTGAGCTCATCAGTGTGTTCTTTCTTCTTTATGTTATTCAAGACAGTCAATTTTGGTCATTCAAAGGTTTTACTGATGTCCCCAATGATTTACTTCTTGCTTTTCAGCCTCATAATGGCTTCTTTGACTTTCACTGGCCCAGCTCTTGTCCTTATGTTGAACAATGGTAAGTAACTACAAGACTCCAATGGGTAGAAACAAACTAAGGTCTAAGTTATCTTAGGAAGCCATGAAACACACCTGAGGAATCACAAACACGTGTGACACCAATTGCCCCAAACATTATGGTGCCATGAAATGGGGAGCTCCATGTAGAAGAAGTGTGGTGTGACTGAAATGTCTAAAAATTCCCTTAAATGAAAGTCATCAATTTGCACTTTAATCACAACATCTGAATGGTTTGATTTGTAATTTTAAACCCTTTAGTAGGACAGGGGAATCACGGAAAAATGTGTCACCAACATTACGGAGGTCACTGTATAATGCAATAAATACACACTACTAACTACAGTGGGTATAGAAAAGAACCCACCCCCCCCCTACAAAATATTCCCTTTTTTTTGCTTTACAGTCTTAAATGACTTCCCAGATTTACTTACTCAATGCAAACTATAACATCCAAGTGAAAGATATCACAGCTACAGTTCAGAAAAATTATAAAAAATCAAACACAAGACCTACTGAGATTAATAAAGGTTCACCCCCCAATGTCAGTGTCATTTTGTTGACCCCCTTTTGCTTCAATGGCAGCCTTGAGTCTGTTGATTCTTCTCTATCAGCTTTGCCCATCTAGACTGAGGCCACTCTTCTTGCCCCCCACTCTTCTTCACAGTTTAACTGTTCAAGTTCGCTCATATTGGATGGTGAGTGTTGGTGGTCTGCTGTCTTCAGATCTTTCCACAGATTTTCACTGTGATTTAGGTCTGGGCTCTGACTGGCCACACCAAGACATTCACTTTTTTGTCCTTTATTGACTGTGTGGTCCATTTTGCTGTGCGCTTCAGGTCGTTGTCGTGTTGAAAGGTGAACATTCTGCCCATCTTCAACTTTCTGGCAGAGGGTGGCAGGTTTTGCTCCAGAATTTGACAGTATTTTGCCCCATCCATTTTTCCTTCTACCCTGTGGCAGAGAAACACCCCCACGACAGGATGTTGCCCCCTCCATTTTTTACTGTCAGTATGGTGTGTTGTGGATGATGAGCTGCATTGGTGTACCGTTTGGTGTTGAGGCCAAAGAATTTGATTTTGGTCTCATCTGACCATGAGACTTTTTTCCACTTTCCATCAGAATTTTCAAGGTGCGTTCTGGCAAAGCTCAAACGAGCCTCAATGTGGCCTTTCTTGAGAAGTGCGACCCTCCTGAACAAGCCATCATTGTAGAGCGCTTGTGAAATTGTTGTCACATGCACACCATTAATGACCACTCTGTGTCATCAAATCCTGTAACTCCTTCAAAGTGGCCATTGGGCTCTTACCAGTTTCCGCCTTGCTCTTCCATCCAGTTTGGTAGTACTAGGACCCTCCCTGGATCCTCCAAACACTTGCCACTTCTTTATGATGGACTTTACTGAGCTCCTTGGGATTGATAAAGCCTTTGAGATTGTTTGGTCTCCATCTCCTGCCTTATGTCCGTCCACAACTCTAACCCTGAGATCTTTTCAAAGTGACTTGTCACCCATAGTCAGTTGTTTGCTGTCAGTTGCACTACCAAGCAAGGGAATGAATGGACCAGGAACAGCTTCACTAATCACACTCATTACAACTGATCACAGCCAGTAACCATGGTGGGCACTGACACCTGATTGAGTTTAGGAGGGGGGGATCCTTTATTAATCTCCGGATTTCTTGTTTTTGATTTTTAAAAATTCTTCTGAACTGTAGCTGGATGTTATAGATTGCATTAAGTAAGTAAGTAAGGCTGGAAAAAATATTGGTTTGTGTGTTTTCATTTAAGGCTGTAAAGCAAAAGAAATAAGAATATTTCGAAGGGGGGATTCTTTTCTATACCCACTGTATATAACCAGACAGGTATATACATAGAAAGAGAACAGAGATGAGCAGGATCGCAATCAAGGGTTTGTTTTTTTTTTTCACATGTTAATAAGTAACAAGTGTGTGCAAAATTGCACAAAGAAATTGTATGGGGTTGGTTGAAGGGTAGTGAGTGGAGTGTTGTGCAGGTTGCAGGACAGCTTTTTTACCTTCTATCAGAAATAAGCTGTTTTTAAGTCTGGTGGTTTGAGTATGGATGACCCTTTAGCATTTGCCAGAGGTCAAGAGATCAAACATTCAGTGTTACGGGTGGAACGATTTTCCAGTGATACCCCGTAGCCATAAGGATCACCAGGTGTTCACCCTTTGTTTATATGAATGATATTTTATTTCACATTTTCACGGTATGTATCTAAAGTCCTAATTAGGATTCACTCTTCCGGCTTTACCCTCTCCTTCTCTGTACATTAGGAATGAGTGTTAAGAAATGCGTCAACATTTTAACCAATTAGAGGTTGAAAACCAGTTAAGAAAATAACATGGCCACCTTGTCAAATTGCAGGTCGATTCTGTAAGTAACAACTGAATCGGAGCAAGTGCAACAAGACCCCCCGGTAAAACGGTAGTAGCACTTCAGAGAGTGTAGTAACACCGTCTGTTCCAACACCTCTTTAAGAAACACAGAGGGGTTTTAAGTAATCCACAGAAGTCGGCACACCTGTGCAAATTGTTTGCATCAACTTGTAAGGCTCCTCTCAGTTGAATTGCTGCAGAACATCTGTAGGTTGTTACCTATTAGTTCTTCTCTGAAGAAGAGGCATTTGTAATTTTTTGAAATTTCCTTTTTTTTTTCCAGTTTTTTTCATCTAAACCTTACATTTAAATCTCTAGCGGCTTACCTTTTCACCATTTTTGGTCGTTGCATCTGATTAAATTTATAGAAAACCGGGAAAAGCTGATGTGTTCTAAAACATCTGACCACTTGTGTAAATAGGTGGTGTCTAGCCGAGTACCGTTTACCTTGTCCACTGTTCAAATTCCTTTTTTCTTTATTCCCCTTATCACATGGTGAATTGACTTGGCTAAAAACAAATTAAAGCAGGCCGAATCGAGCTGTGCCATTAGCTGCTTTGTGCCTACCCAGCGTGGACTGAGCAAATCATAAATGGGTATTATGTAGCCGAGTAAAGTTCGCCCCGTTCATCGTTCAGATTCTTTTTTTTTTTTTTATTCCCCTTTTTACACTTTGTGCTTGCATCGCACGTTGAGAGAGAGAGCGAGTGCACGCTCAGCGAATGGGCAAAACCAGAAAAAAGATTGTAATGCCAAACAGGAGAATGATTGCTGCACAATGTTGTCCACATGACCTTCCAGTACTTAACAGAATTTACCAAGAATAAGATGAACATTAAATCTGCTTATTTTTGAGCTGCTGTAATTTGACACTAATAAGTTTAGATTTCTGTGTAAACGCTTACATGCTTTTGATTCCTTATATAAAACGTTTACTAGATTCCTTGGATTTTAACATCCCTAGTGTACATTAACACAAAGGAGTTTGGGATTAACCAAACTTTTAATATCCAAAGGTAAATTAAATTTTTAAAGGACAACTTGGATACTGTGGACTGTTGGGGAATCCACGCATCCCCAAACCCCAGACACAACTCTCCGCAGGACACAAACTGTGGTCCAAAAGACCCTTTTTTATGTAAAACAGTTAACTTAAATCTCTGCCAATACACGCAGACAACTGACCTCCTCCTCTGCAGGAAAATGTTGTCCTCCTTCCTTCACTCCCAACTCCAGTTCTCCTGTCTGAAGTATTGGGGGGCCCATTTATTTTTAAGCTCAACCTACGACTACTTCTGGTTCATCAATGGGTGTAGCCAGGATGCACTTCCGGGTCAGGTGGAACCAGTGCCACCCAAACACCTGACAATGCCGCCTATTGGAACTAGAACTCCCAGCTAGCCCCCTGCACGTGTCCTAATGGCCGGTTGACCTGAGGGATGCCGCCACCAGGCGTACCAAGAGAATACATGGCTCTGGTGCATACCATTTCACTGCAGGCCTCCTAGCTGGCAAAGGAAGCACCATCTGGGATCTGGGGATCTGGGATCCCAGTCCGTCCTTGCCTTCTGTGACAATACCTAGTTGTTCTTTTGTCTGTGCATGACATACTGTTCTTTAATCCTTTTAAAGCTTATTTTCATACCTGCCCAAACCCCCTATCCTACAGAGAATCACTTGCCAAACCCATCTGAGGCCCTCATCTCCCAACCCAGAACCTTGCCATAAAATTCACTTCCTGAGTCAGTCCTAAAGAATCATGGGTTGGTTAGACATGAAAGCATATCAATGAAATAAAACACTAATATTACATTTGCCTTGTCTACATACAATATATTTATCAACTTATACACAAAATTTCACACCACAACAGGGGCACTTACCCAGTGGTCTAAATATGGATCCCAGTGCAATTACAGGGACGCTGTTCTGTAAATATGGTGCTGTCTTGCCGATGAGACATGAAACCGAGGTCCTGACTCTATGAGGCCTGAGCAGACCAGCATGACCGAGACCTTCACCTTTTTTTTTATTTTCAGGTTAGCTGGTCATGTGGCAGCTTGTTTTTTGTCGTCTTATTGTTTGGCTGCTCATTAAGGAAAAAGAAACGGCTAAGGGGTCTGAGTCACGTCAATTAAAACTAAGGCAAAACAGCAGTGCAAACGGTTCACTAATTAAGAAGATGATTAGAATGAAAACCTGCAGCCACTGGAATCCACCAGGACGGGAGTTGGACACCCCTGCTTTAAGTGTCTTGTTATCTCTCCATCGATTTTTACCTCAGCGTGCTACACTAAAAATCTCGCAGAAGTTAATTCTGATTCTCGGTGGACTAGGCCCAAATACACCACAGTGTAACTGGGACTGTCGGTCTCCTTAATGTACTGTCAGTTCAGATAGGCACTCTCACTTCCAGTTCACTGGGGTACCACCGGTCCAGTCTCCTTTCCTGTTCACTTTACCGACACACAACTGCACAGCCAAGTATTGTTCCAGTCACATCATCAAGTGTGCTGATGATACAACTGTGGTAAGCCTAATCAGTAACAATGACGACTCGGCATACAGAGAAGGGGTTAATTTAAACTCTTGACGAGTTGGTGCGCAGACAACAATCCCTCTTTCAGTGTGGAAAAACCCAAAAAGATGATTCGTGACTTTAGGAAGTCTCATTCTGCATTCAGCCCACACTACATGCATGGCTTGAATGTTGAGACTGGTCAAAGTATCAAGTTCCTTGGAATGCATGTTCTAGAAGACCTCACTTGGAACCATAATCCTCTTCTCTTGCTACAACAGCCCTCACATTCTCCATCCTGACCTCATTTTATAGAGGGTGTTAGAGAGAGCATGCTAACCAGCTCTGTTACTGTGTGTGGTTTGGGAAGTTGCGGCATTACTGATCGTAAGATGCTACAGAGTTTTGTGAGGACCTCTGAGCACATCATTGGTGCGTCCCTGCCTTCCCTCCAAGGCATCTTTAATAAACGCCACCCCTATAAAGCATTCAGCATTGTGTCCAGTTCCACCTACCGCTCACGAGCGTTTTACTGCCCCCATCTTGTTTGGGGAAAAATATGTTGCTGCGTCCGCCATGCCCACACAACCTTGCTGCTGAACACCCCCAGGCTGTCGGACTCCTTTTATTTTATTTTTTTTATATGATTTTCAAACCCATTTAGTCCTGAACAGGGTCGCAGTGTGTGCTGGAGACTATCAAAGCTAGCTTGGGGATGCAAGACAGGTCAGGGTGCCAGTCCATCGCAGGGCAAACGCACACACCAGGACCACTTTAGTGTTGCCAGTCCACCTAACCTGCATGTCTTTGGACTGTGGGAGGAAACCCACGCAGACACGGGGAGAAAATGCAAAATGCAAGAAGGGAGAACCCGAGATGAGAACCCTGGTCTCCTTACTCCAAGACAGCAGCGCTGCCACTGTGTCACACAGGCGCCTTAATGCCTTCACTAACTCCAGATGAAATGTTAACTTTACAAAATTTTTTACCTAACTTTTTATCTTTAACTCTGCTTATTTTCTGATTGTTAGAACTAGGTTAGTGTAATAAACTCGTTGAAAACTTAAGAAAATAAGGTAACAATTTCTTATACGGCACCTTGTTCTGCACTTTGTTGTGACACTTGATGCTGTCTTGTGTTGTTGCACATTACACCGTAAGCCTCATGGCACTCAGTTTTTCTCTCACCGTGTCCTTGTATGTGGCTGCGATGGCAATAAAGAATACTTGACTATCATTGGATTTCCTCAGCAGTACCACTCGTCGACCAGTAGTAAGGACAGGAACTCAAATGAAATGTTGTCACCCTGTTTGCTATGATCACGTATTCTGGTGAATCAGCCCGACTGCAGACAGACACAGGACTCCCAATGTCTGAAGCACATACGTTTATTTTTTATTTTTCTCTACGGTACACAACACAGTGCCCACATCCCACAATAGTCTATTTCTTTTCTTCTCTTCTTTCTTCTGCCGCCTCCACTCCTCTCCTCGCAAGCTCCGTCCTCTGCCTCCCGACTCCGGCTCTCCGAATGGAGTGAGGCGGCCCCTTTTATGTTGCACTTTGATGACTTTTGATGGTCCCCAGTCGTCTGCCACAGTATGAAACAAAATAACAAGTGCTCGATGGCACCAAATATAACAGAAATAAAATATATTCACCGGCTATTATAACGTTCAAAACTTAAAGGCATCATATTTGTTATCGGACTTCCTTCTCTGAGCTTGCTCGTCTTCCAAATGAGCCACCTCCTCCCAAGAGTGCCCTGTCTTTATAGCTCTTGGTTCGGAAGGGGCGGAGGTAGTTGCCCTCACTGGGTGGCTCCTCCAAGATGTGGGAGGCAAAGGAGACTGTGGGGTTAGTGATTGAGCCCCTCCTTGGTGTCCTGGGGTTGTAGTGCTTCCCTTTGTGATGAGCCGGGATGGTGGCCTTTTGACGCTCACATGTGATACACCACAGCTGCTTTTCCTTTGAGTTTTATTTATTTGTTTTGTAGAATGAACGCCGGACACAGACAGGCAGACATGTTTCAAAGCAGCACCACACATTTATTTACAACTAATATTTACAAGTAAGTGCACGCAACCCACAAACTCCCCAAAAGTCTAGGCCTCACACTGCCCCTTTCTCTCTTCAGGCCGCCTCCATGCCTCCTCCAAGACCTTATCTTCCTTCACTCCCGACTCCAGCCATCGAACGGAGGGAAGTGGCCCCTTTTATACACACCCGGATGTGCTCCAGGTGCCTCCCGGCAATCTTCCACCGGCACTCCACAGTGTGGCGGAAGTGTCGGCCGTGCACCCGGCAGCACTCTGGGTGTCCCCGGTCCTCTTCTCCCAGCACTTCCGGGTTTGGTGGAAGTGCTGAGGTCCAGGGCTCCAAAGGCATCGGGGCGCCCCCTGGCGGTGACCACGGGCCCCTACAGGGTTGAGCTATCAAAGCCACCAGGGCAGTCGCTCCCTCGTGGTCTGGAGGAGGTGCAAGCCCTATTATGATGGTCAATCAAAAAAGTAATGGTATCTACCACAATGGATGAAAGCTGACACAATACAACAAACACATTTGTGATGGATTATGGGTAGTTCAAAAAACCACACCGCAGCGATCTGCCGTGAGTCTAGATCAAGCTAACGTCACATTAGCATAGATGCTATATTGTTGAACAATGCGCTGTGGTGAGATTTCTTAGGAGAGGAAATGAAACCTGCTGAAATCCACCAAAGAATGTTGACTCAGTACAGGAGTGATGAAAACTTCAGGAACTCAAAAAAGAGTTTATGAATGAATAGAAAAGTTTAAAGCGGGAAGAACAAGTGTAACCGACAAAGCTACAGCTGGTTGACACATCAACATGGCAGATGCCTTCATCAGAGAAGACCGATGGATTTATCCTCGTGTTCTTAAGGAGGCTAGTGAGTACATATATAAACCCTTGACACATATTTTTAGGAAGTCACTGTGCACTGGAGAGATTCCAAAGGACTGGAAAATGGCAAATATCATCCCATTATATAAAAGGGTGACAGGGCAGATCCAAGCAACTATAGGCCAGTAAGCTTAACAAGCATCACAGGAAAATTAATGGAAGGAATTATTAAGGATAAGATTGAGCAACACATGACAAGGACAGGAGTTATTAGGAACAGTCAGCATGGGGTCAGAAGAGGGAGGTCGTGTTTTACTAACATGTTGGAATTCTATGAGGAGGCAACAAAAGGATACGATCAAAGTGGAGCAGATGATATTATTTATCTGGACTTTCAGAAAGCATTTGATAAGGTGCCACATGAGAGGTTGGGCATCAAGTTAAAAGAAGTGGCAGTTCAGGGTGATGTTTTTAGATGGGTGCAGAATTGGCTCAGACACAGGAAGCAGAGGGTGATGGTGTGAGGAACCTCATCAGAACTGGCCGATGTTAAGAGTGGAGTTCCACAGGGGTCAGTGCTAGGGCCGCTGCTATTTTTAATATATATAAATGATTTAGATAGGAATATAAGTAACAAACTGGTTAAGTTTGCAGATGATACCAAGATAGGTGGATTAGCAGATAATTTGGAATCCGTTATATCATCACAGAAGGACTTGGATAGCATACAGGCTTGGGCAGATTTGTGGCAGATGAAATTTAATGTCAGTAAATGTAAAGTATTACACATAGGAAGTAAAAATATTAGGTTTGAATACACAATGGGCGGTCGGAAAATCGAGAGTACACCTTATGAGAAGGATTTAGGAGTCATAGTGGACTCCAAGCTATCAACTTCCCAACAGTGTTCAGAAGCCATTAAGAAGGCTAACAGAATGTTAGGTTATATAGCGCCTTGACGTGTGGAGTACAAGTCACAGGAGGTTCTGCTCAGCCTTTATAATGCACTGGTGAGGCCTCATCTTGAGTACTGTGTGCAGTTTTGGTCTCCAGGCTACAAAAAGGACATTGCAGCACTAGAAAAGGTCCAGAGAAGAGCAATGAGGCTGATTCCAGGTCTACAGGGGTTGAACTATGAGGAAAGATTAAAAGAGCTGAGCCTTTACAGTTTAAGCAAAAGAAGATTAAGAGGTGACATGATTGAAGTGTTTAAAATTATGAAGGGAATTAGTACAGTGGATCGAGACTTGTATTTTAAAATGAGCTCATCAAGAACACGGGGACACAGTTGGAAACTTGTTAAGGGTAAATTTCGCACAAACATTAGGAAGTTTTTCTTTACACAAAGAACGATAGACACTTGGAATAAGCTACCAAGTAGTGTGGTAGACAGTAAGACGTTAGGGACTTTCAAAACTCGACTTGATGTTTTCTTGGAGGAAACAAGTGGATAGGACTGGCGAGCTTTGTTGAGCTGAATGGCCTGTTCTCGTCTAGATTGTTCTAATTCTAATTCTAATTACGTTGTCCACTGTTGCTGCACGTTTGGATTTCCGCTATGGAACTGCACAGGCCATAGTGCAGTATGACTTGGGGTAACCGTAAAGTTTCCACAAGATGGGTACCCAAACAGTTTACTGACCTGCAGAGCCAATATCCTTTGGTGAATTTCAGCAGGTTTCACTCCCTCGGCTCAAATAAATGTGACTATGGCGCGATGTTGAGCAATGGTGCAATCCTGCAGCGGAGTGGCTGTTTTCATTTGAATTTGGCTTCAACCTTTTTGAGAGGTTTACTTACCTCGGTGGTGACATTCATGTCTCTGGTGACTCTTCCTATGAAGTCAGTAGATGGATTGGGAGACCATTTTGGGGGTATTGAGGTCACTAGAAAGGGGTGTGTGGTGCTACCGATATCTCTGCAAAAGGACGAAGGTCCATGTCTTTAGAGCCCTGGTGCTTCCTGTTTGCGAGACATGGATGTTATCCAGTGACCTGAGATGGAAGACTGGGCTCCTTCATGTGTGTCTCTTCAAAGAATCCTTGGGTACTGTTGGTTTGACTTTGTGTTGCTAATGGAGTCCCGAATGAGGCACATGACCTGCACTGTGAGGGGGTCTCAGTTACAGCACTACAGATGTAGTGTAGTGTGGCACGATTCCCAGAGTGTGATCTGGCTTATTGTTGAGGACCCGAGTGGCTGGACCAGGCCTTGGGGATGCCCATGTTAACACCAGGCTGTGGCAGATAGAGGGTAATTTCCGGAAGGTGGTCTGCCTGGGGTTTGCTGACCAGGATCCCGAGCTGTTTCATTGTGTGATGGGTGTGGCAACACGCTGTAACAGTGTAGACTCCCCAACCAGACCTGATCTGAACCTTGGCTTCAACTAGAATAATGGCAGAGCGCTGCTCTGTGCTTGTTCAAATTACCCATAAGGCATCTGAAACGTGTTCTCTTGTGTCAGCTTATATCTGTCGCAGTTACTGCGTCATTTTCAAATTGCCTTTACTTATTTGATTTACCCTCATATTACATTATGACAAAGAACGCAGTCTCCTAAGAAAATCGAATTTGCTCTGTCCTTTCTTACATAGTTCCTTTGCGTTGTGAGTCCAGTCCTGTCTGTCATTAATGTGGACCCCCCTCAAGTACTTGTAGTTACGCACCACCCTCCCACCCACTCCTTGAATAGTGACCAGGCATAGGAGCTTTTTGGTGTGGGGAGAGTCCATAGCCAGTTCCTTGGTTTTGCTGATGTTAAGAATTCAGACGACTCTTTCTGCACCAAGAAACAAAGTTTTCCACCTGACTCCTCTCCTCTGCCTGATCCCCCTTATCGATAACACCCCTGTAATTGAAGAATCATCTGAGAATTTCTGCAGGTGACTTGACCTGCTGTTACATTTATAGTCTGAGGTGTACAGCGTGAAGAGAAAAGGAGACAGGACTCCATTGTTTCTGTTACAGTTCTTGAGTCTCCTCACAGGATGGTGGTCTCCTGAACAGTTAGTTAGTCCATCATCCAGGACACCATAGGCTTATCTACTTGCGCATCTCTGAGTATACCCCTTTAACAGGAATGGTTGGATGGTACTGAAGAAATTAAAAAACATCATCCTCACAGTGCAGCCAGCTTTGTCCAGCCTTATGGAGCAGACAGATCATTTCATCCTCCATTTCCAATCTTTGCCTGATAGGCAAAGTAGTCCAGGTGGTCTCCCACAGGAGTACTCCTATAGTCCAGTACCAGCCTTCATGATGATGAGGTGTAAAGACCACTGGTCTGTAGTCATTAAGTGAATGCCTTCTTGGAATCCCAACATTCCTCCTAGGTAATTGTTCACACAGGGAGAGACAAAAGAAGCATTCACCTCTGCCAGCTATTGTGTGATATGCTGACGTTTTGGTCTCGGCTACCCCTTCTGTACGGTACTTTGCTATGTCACTGATGCACATCCTCTTGGCTTCTTTGTGTCACACCCGCATCAGGGCCAGAGATTCAAGTTTGAGCAATGCACGGAATCTGCATCAAATGGCTCAGTCAGGCAGCCAGATGCCCACTGCCCATTTGAAAATAAATCCAAAGACGCGGGTCAGTAGGAAGTAGACATGCTGACAGGGACTGCCTGTCGCTGCACCCGCGCTCACAATGAAAGGACCCGTCTCCTCCGAGGCCAAGGCCTGCCTCAGCGATGTTTCTGCTGATAGGAAGGCATGCTGACTCGCTGGCTTGGAGCTTATCTGCCGACAGTCAGGCCAGAGCTGCATTATTCTGGTGCCACAGGCCTGTTGGCATATTCACCCAGGTCACTGATGGACTGCTGCTGCGGTCATCCAGACTCTGCTGGGAATTGGTGGGGGTGAAGCAGCAGTGGAGACAGAGGTGGTCATTGTGAATTGGCAGTGGACACTGCTGCTGTTTGTCCGGCTCTGGTCAGGTCAGTGACACCAGTGAGGGTGTGACTTAGAGTGCCCTCCATAATGTTTAGAACAAAGGATCATTTTCTCTTTAATTTCCCCCTCTGCGCCACAGTTTAAAATTACAAATCCAACAATTGTGAATAAAGTGCACATTGCAGACTTTCTTTTAAGGCGATTTTTCACACAACACTTTATGTACATGGTCCCACCATTTCAGGGCACCATGAATGGCAGGTTGTCATTTTTAGGACTGTCTGTACAAGCTCCGACTCTCATGAAGCCCTGCAGGAGTCCGAGGCACCGCTGCAACCCAGGGGTTTGCCATCTAGCGTCCAGGGAAAGGTAATGCTTTGGCCACACTTGATCCCCTGGTCCTCACAGCGTGGTGGCCCGCTACAGCCTCTCGTCATCATAAGTGCCTGAATCTTCCCAGGCGAATGCAGCTGTAGACACATCAGCTACACCAATGAACTCGGCACTGCAGTCAGCTGGGAACCTGACTTTCATGTTTCGATCCCCGTCTCCGGATCACCTGCATCTAAAATCGGAGGCCGTCAAGTCAGAATCGGGTTCAGTGATAATGCCGCAAAACGTCACCCCGTGAAGTATTTTGCTTTGCGCATTCGCTTGGGTCTCTCGTCTGATGTCAATGCCGTTTTTAGAGGCTGTTTGCTCTTCGCTACTCATGCACGAGCAGGGAGTGGAGGACAAACCAACGTAGCTTAACTTTTCCTTTTGGCAAAGAGAGCCACCATAAAATGCAGCAGCGAGTTTTGTCGCCGATTACCGTCATCTACCCCTGAATTTCGACAAAAGTCGACATCCGCCCGGAAAGAGTTAACTTTGTCTCCTTCACGTCAGTGATTAGTTTTCTTTTGCAGGTGAGAACACATCTGCTTTCCCACAACACTTCTTTTACGATGTTTATCGCCCTCCAGCAACTGCTTCTTTGATCCTTGTTGATTTCTTCATTATAACGACCATAAATATCCACGTTCTTGTCCAATTTTATCCCATCTTATCGCCCTTTTGTGTTCTCCATCTCTTTTGTGAATCGGCACCTTCCCCTAAGGCAGAGGTCTCCAACCTTTTTTCCCCCTGAAAGCTACTTTTACAAGATGAAAATGGCCAAGAGCAGCTTCTTCCCATAGCTTATGTCAACCCAAACAAACTGAATAAGCTTGTTTTGCCTGAACATTTACAACATGTTGGTGTCCACAGCTCACATTTTGCATTAAAACGTCACAAAAAATATTGAGTTCACCTGCAAGTGCATTTTGTATGTCTGTATGGATTTTCTAGTGTATCTCACACTATTAGATTAAAGCATGAAGGCTGTCAAAATAAAACAATGCAATTCCAAATCCACAGATATGACTTATTCATTTGTCAATTTGTCACATGTCACGGTGTCACTTTATTCACAGGTCCAGTCGCATGTGTGATGTGTTTTTTAGTTAGTCAGATGACTGGCACTGCATGGAGTCAACAAGAGAGGCAGGCGTCTGATCACTCTGATGGAGGCATTTCAGTGTCCGTCTGTCAGTCTTGTTCTGAACTTTGACTTCATGACATTCATGTCAGACTCACAAAGGTATGGAGACCCAAACACAGCAGACATTTTCAGAGCTGCTTGGTGAAGATTCTTAGAGTTATGTGACTCTACTAAGCTCCAGAAGTGCTGTTGAGACTTTAACTGCACATTGTTTTGAAGGTTTACTAATATATAATATACTAGCAAAATACCCGTGCTTCGCAGCGGTGAAGTACTGCCTTAAAATTTTTATTAAGAAGAAAAGTAAACCTTTTTAAACTGAGGGAAATATGCCAATAATTATCTGTTAAGGATCTCTTTGTATACCACGTTGTCAGTTCGGCCCTCCGGTTGTAATATGACCAGGCTGTGCGCTGAGCTTACTCTTGATCATGTAACGTACAGTCGGCCATGTGAACAGTAATCTTGTCTCAAATCTCACAGCTTGGATTGCTGCTCTCATAATCGGTTTGAGTTTCATGGTTTGTTTCAATTACGACAGTATTTGTAGGACTTGTGTTGAAGAGACATTCGGCATCTGTCAAGCGTTGTAAGCACACAACCGGTTTCATTGATAACTTCACATCCAGCTTTTGAGAGTTTAAACATTCATAAACATCAAAGTGTCCACTACTGAAACCGTCACCTGTCAATCTAAGATGTTTAAGAGGCATTGGCGGTTGTCCAAAGGTGTAAAATATTTGGCCATTTCGGTACACTTGAAAGCGACAACCGAACAATTCAGCGGCAGCCATCAACTCACATGCAGATCCATAGGTGAAGGGCTTAAGCATTTCACTCTTCTAGTGCTCCTGTGTAGTCTAATTATCTCCTGTACCGTCATCAGTCCACACCTTGAACCTGTCCAGTCATTCAATACATAAGACACAATGGATATCAAGAGTGAGCCTGATATGGCCGTGCAATATGTAACACAGAGAATGGAAAAGGCAGGTGCCATCTCCGGGCATGGAAACCACTCGGTAAGTGACAGTTCTCTGATCGATGGTGATCACCTCGATAGACATGTTAATTGGGGTACGGCTGGAATGATAAAGGAAATGGGTACCTGAACAATGTAAAGTAAGTCTAAAATACCTACACAATAACTATAATCGTAATAAATGAACAATAAAATAACAATAAAATAGAAGCCGTGGATTAAATAAAAAGGCTGCAGTTATCAGCAGGGAGACGTGAATCCCGTGGCGAAGCAAGGAAGGGAATGTAGAGACCGGAGCGACGGACGGCCTTATATAGGCAGGCAGCCAGCAACGTGGGAGGCGTTGGGGTGGGGGACCCAACGCCGCCTCCCACGGTGACCGAGCTGCAGGCTATGGACGTATATATGAATGTAAGTAGGATTCAGTTAGCGTTGGGAACCCGCGTGCCAAATTTCTTAAAGATGGGCCCATAAGTAACAAAGACCGTTGGAAAGTTCAATATGGTGGCCGACAGTGGCGTCATACCACCGAAATAAGTACGTACATTGGTTTCGGTTAGTGCAGGGAAGCCACCTACCAAATTTCGTGAAGACGGGGCCATAAATAAGAAAGTTCAACATGGCGGACGTTATCGACCGTTATGACCGTTACGTGTAGAATTTCAATATGAAACCTGCTTAACTTTTGTAAGTAAGCTGTAAGGAATGAGCCTGCCAAATGTCAGCCTTCTACCTACACGGGAAGTTGGAGAATTAGTGATGAGCGAGCAAGTCAGTCAGTCAGTCAGTGAGGGCTTTGCCTTTTATTAGTATAGATAAAATCCAACGTCTGTCAGTCTGTCCGCTTTTCTTGAGAGAACTACTTAGTGGATTGAGATCGGTTTTTTTTTTCTATAATTTGCTTGAACATTCCAGTTGATTTTGAGATTTCTCTCATTTCGCTATGTATCAGAGTTCACTTGCGGTAACTGATTTATTTGCACAAATCCAAGAAACACGCAGAGTTCTGAGGTGTGGGGCCTTCCTCACTCACTCTCCGGCTTCGGGACATGTACCTTAACTCCGCTTAGCTAGCGAACGAGAGAACAATTGAATTCAACTCTGTTTGATATTTAAAATAAAGTGTTACTTAGGTCTTGATGAGTTTTGAGTCCGGATATTCTCTTAAGTGTATGCCACATTGAAAAGGTAGATTACAATTCAGATTGTGGATCGTGATTTTGTGTTAAAAGGATCCTGATATGATTTTTTAGAAAGACCACCCATGGCTGATTTGACTAATCAAGCTTTCAAATTTATGTAGGATTCATTAACCCTTTGGCGAGCTACTTTTGAAAGGGGTCTCGAGCTACCAGTAGCTCACGAGCGACGTGTTGGAGACCCCTGCCCTAAGGTGTATTGCAATGTTTCTCTACTTCTCCCTATGGCAGCAGCGGCTTGTCACTCCTTTTCTTTTCTGGAGGTCACCATTTGTGTTTAAGATGTTGTGCACCGATGCCCACACCAGATCCTTTTTTTTTTTTTCATCTATTTCCCAAATCTATCCATGATTGCTTCATTTTTATTTTTATGCTGTATTGAGGATTTGTTCTGTTCTGTGTATTGTGTTGCATTGACCCCCATCATTTGACACCCACTGCACACCCAACCTACCTGGAAAGGGGTCTCTCTTTGAATTGCCTTTCCTGAGGTTTCTTCCATTTTTCCCTACAAGGTTTTTTTGGGAGTTTTTCCTGGTCTTCTTAGAGAGTCAAGGCTGAGGGGCTGTCAAGAGGCAGGGCCTGTTAAAGCCCATTGCGGCACTTCTTCTGTGATTTTGGGCTATACAAAAATAAACCGTGTTGTATTGTATTTGTACCTACATTGCTTGTTTTGTGTCTTCTATTACTTTTTCTAGTAACTTTCTCTTGCTTTGTATTTTAGTTTCACTTTTCCCCAGTCCATGTTTTTCTATAAATCCTATTACCTCCAATGAATGATTGCTCCTGGACCAAGGGCTGTGTTAACATATGGGCATAGTGGGCCCTGGCTTGGGGGCCCAAGATTTTTCTGATGCCAATGTATGTTTCTGTTTTGCTGTCAAAACAGGGGCCCCTGTGCACTACTTTGCCCCGGGGCCTAAGATGCTGTTAAGAGGGCCCTGCCTGGACTCCTCTTTCCTAGTCAAAGAAGGACAGAAGTAACTACACTTCCTACAGGGCAGGAGTAGCACTAAGCCTGCCATTCCCACCCTCACTGCTTTCTACAGAGGCAGCGTAGAGAGTGTACTGACCACCTGCATCTCTGTCTGGTATCGGGTCTGTACTGCCCCAGGCTGGATTTCCCAGCAGAGAGTGGCGAGAGGGTGCTAAGAAGATCATTGGGACGTCTCTCCATCCATCCCATACAGGAACTTTGCAGCAAATGCTGTCCGAATAGACCCGCAAACATTATCAGAGACTAAACTTGACCCCACTATGCACTGTTGGCTAGTCTGCCCTCTGGCAATTGGTGATGAAGTATACAGTGTAGAGCTTCCAGATTTCATAAAGGTTTTGTTCCACAAGCCGTTTGATTCTTCTTTTATTACAGTGCAATATTACACCGATTAGCCACAACAATAGAAACCAGTGGCAGGGTGATGGGAATACCATTAATTATCATGTGTGAACGCTGGCCCCCGCACAGACAGACGGACAACATGTTTTCACCCATCACACTGTTTATTCACACTATTTACAATTATCCAAAGTTACGTGCACTCACAAAACCCTAGTGCCCCCGGCACTGTATCCCCCAAAGTCCAGGGCCACAGTCTCTGTGCCTTTGTTCCTGGCCGCCTCCTGTCCTCTCTCAAGCTCCGTCCTTCTGCCTCCCGACTTCCACCGCTGACTGGAGGGAGGCGGCCCCTTTTATGGGAACCCGGATGGGCTCCAGCTGCTTCCTGGCACTTAACGGTGGCCACACCCCTGTGTGGCGGAAGTGCCGGCTGCGCACCCGGAAGCCGTCCGTGTCTCCCCGGTCGTCTTCCCCCCGGCACTTCCTGGTGTGGCTGAAGTGCCGGGCTCCCAGGATAAACAGGCACTGGGGCGCCGCCTGGCGGTGGCCACGGGTCCCTACAGGGCTGGGCTTCAAAGCCCCCTACCCGAGGCCCCCTGCATAACCAGGACGGACGCCCCCACTCGGTCTGGAGGAGGCACAAGCCCTCCTCTGGTCCTCCAAGGCGTGCCAGCCGGGCTCCAGCCCCGGCCGAGGAACACACGGGATAAACCGGCATTGGGGCGCCGCCTGGCGGTGACCACGGGCCCCTACAGGGTAGGGCTTCCATGCCCTCGACCCGTGGCCCCCAACAGAACCAGGACGGATGCCCCCTCGCGGTCTGGAGGAGGCACAAGCCCTCCTCACGTCCTCCTGGGCGTCCTGGCCGAGCTCCAGCCCCGGCCGGGGACCACACATGTCATAATGGCACCTATCAAGTGAACAGTCAGTTCTTGAAGGGGATATGTTGGGAGCAAGAAAAATGAGCAAGCATAAGATTCTGAGTGACTTTGAGGAGGGACAAATGGTGATGGCTAGACAAACAGGGCAGAGCATCTCCAAAGTGACACGTCTTGTGAGGTGCCCCCGGTATGCAGTGCTTATTACCTACCAAAAATGAATAACTGGTGAACCAGTCTCATGATGCGTGCGGGAAGCGAAGGCTGGCCCGTCTGTTCCAATCCCACAGAAGAGCTACTGGTGCCCATGAGAGAAAGATGCAGGAACACACGGTGCATTGTAGCTTGCTACGTAGCCACAGACAGGTCGGAGTACACATGTTGAGCCCAGTCCACCACCGAAAGTGTCTTCAAATGGGCACGTGAGCATCAGAACCGGACCATGAAGCAATGCAAGAAGATCCCCTATGTCCGATGAATCACATTTTGTTTTACATCATGTGGATGGCCAGGTGCATGCGCGTCATTTGCCTGAGGAAGAGATGGCAGCAGAATGTTCGATGGGAGGAAAACAAGCCAGTGGAGAGAGTCTGATGCTCTGGTCAATGTTCTCCTAGTAAACCTTGGGTCATGGCATCCATGTTAATGTTAATTTTACATGTACCAGCTACCGTGTGCACTCCTCCATGGCCACAGCATACCCTGATGGTAGTGGCCTCTTTCAGCAGGGTAAAGCGCCCCATCACACTACAAAAATTACTCAAGAATGGTTTCAGGGGCATGGCTGAGGTGCACGGACTCCTGACTTCTCTTGGTATCTCTGCCTCTGCCTGGTTAAAACCCCCAAAGATAAAGCTGAACTGCATTGTGGGAGAACCACTGAAACATCCTGGTGTTAATGGTGGACGTGCATTGTGGGTTGGCTGCTCAAATTCGTTGATTTGTAAAGCTAAAGTGCATTGTGTGAGAACCACTGAAACCTTCTGGTGGGTTTGATTGAGGTGTATTGTGAGATAGCTGTTTAACGTCCCTGGTGGGTATATCTGAGGTGCAAGGCATGTTGGCTGTTTGAACCCCGTAATAAATAAAGCTGAAGTGAATTCTTGGAGAACCACTGATACTTTCTGGTTGGTATGCCTGAGGTGCTGTGGGTGGGCTGCCCACATCCATCCATCCATTACCCAACCCACTGTATCCTAACTACAGGATCTCAGGGGTCTGCCGGAGCTAATCCCAGCCAACACAGGGCGCAAGGCAGGAAACAAACCCTGGGCAGGGCGCACCCACACACCATGCACACACTAGGGACAATTTAGAATCACCAATACACCTAACCTGCATGTTTTTGGACTGTGGGAGGAAACCCACGCAGACACGCAGGGAGGACCCGGGAAGCAAGCCCGTGTCTGGGCTGCCCACACTCCTGACTTATTCTTGGCATCTCTGCCTTCCTGAACCTCCTCATAGGTAATGCCGAAGTGCATGCTGGGAGTGCCACTTAAACTCCCAAGTGGGGTATGGTTGAGGTGCATTGTGGGAGAGCTGCTCATACACTCTGGTGGACATTTCTGAGGTGCGTTGTGAGATGGCTGCTTAACTTCGATGTTAATTAATGTTGATTTATTTTGTTTTATAATTGTGTCTTTCATTTTTCTATTCTTTAATATGTAAAGCACTTTGAGCTACTGTTTGTATGAAAATGTGCTATATAAATAAATGTTGTTGTTGTTGTTGTTAACTTCCCTGGTGGGTATATCTGAGGAGCAAGGCAGGATGGCTGCTTGAACCCTCTAATAGGTAAAGCTAAAGTGAATTATTGGAGAACCACTGATACTTTCTGGTGGGTATGCCTGAGGTGCATTATGGGATGGCCATTCCAGCTCCCTGCACTGTGGGTGGGCTGCCCAAACTCTTGACTTTTTTTTACCATCTCTTCCTGCCTGAACCTCCTGATAGGTAATGCTGAAGTGCATGATGGGAGTGCCACTTAAACTTCGAAGTGGGAATGGTTGAGATGCATTGTGGGAGAGCTGCTCATACACCCTGGTAGACATTTCTGAGGTGCATTGTGGGATGGCTGCTTGAACATAGTGATAGTAAAACGCTAAAGTGCATTGTGAGAGGACCACTGAAACTTTCTGGTGGGTATGGTTGAGGGATGGCTGCTTAAAATCCTCTGTGGTTATGCTTGAGGTGCATTGTGGGATAGCTGCTTCAACTTCTCTGTGCGTAACCCTGAAATGCATTGTGGGACGTAGCCACTCCAACTCCCTGTTAAGTTCAGCTGAGGTCCATTGTGGGTGGGCTCCCCAAATTCCGGACTTTCTCGGCATCTCTGCCTGCCTGAACCTCCTCATAGGTAATGCTGAAGTGCATGATGGGAGTGCCACTTAAACTCCCAAGTGGGTATGGTTGAGGTGCATTGTGGGAGAGCTGCTCATACACCCTGGTGGACATTTCTGAGGTGTGTTGTGGGATGGCTACTTGAACACAGTGATAGGTAAAGGCTAAAGTGCATTGTGAGAGGACCACTGAAACTTTCTGGTGGGTATGTTTGAGGGATTGCTGCTTAAAATCCTCTGTGGTTATGTTTGAGATGCATTGTGGGATAGCTGCATGAACTTCTCTGTGCGTAACCCTGAAATGCATTGGGAGGTAGCCACTCCAGATCCCTGTTTGGTTCGACTGAGGTGCATTGTGGGTGGGCTTTTTTTGTGTGTGTGTGTGTGTGTGTGTGTGTGTGAACATCTCTCCGTTTTTACAGCTCGTGATGTGACCAGTTGCATCCTCTGACTTCAGAGCCCCATATAGACATTAGTGTACACCGGGGAAGGGGCTACAGTATATAAGGTAACTCATGTTTGCCAGCTGCTGACACCACAAGTCCCAATGATTTGTCTCTTTGTTTTGCAGCTCAGCAAGATGTTCTTCTTATTCCCGGACCCTCACTTCAAGAAAACCAAACACAAGTGGCGGATCATCAGTTCCACACTGCTGGCAGAATATGCTTACGTGCTACGCTTGGGGGTGAGTTGATGATAAGAAAGCCCCTCACCAGGGAACACTTTGTTAAAAAGCTGAGTCCTTTAGCAGTTCTTGGGCAGCGCTGTGGTAAAGGCTCATGTTCTTTTTATATAAAGATTCCTCCATAGGTTTTGTGTGCAGACCAGACCCTGCAAGGCATGGAGTGCTTGATGCCCAGTGTGCCCTGCCATACACCCCACCACCTCCACCATCAGGGGCTGCTCTTGACTGCTGGAGGTGTCTCCTGTCAAACATGGCTGCCTCTCACTAGATGGCCCTTTTGTTGCCCCGCCCCTGAAGGCAGGTGTGCGGTGACGTGATTCAGGTGCGGTGAGTCACCCGCAACACGCTCTCCTCCAGAACAACAGACCCTCTTTCAGAATTTCCTGACATGAGCGCCTCCAGCAAAACCAGCCAGCGCCTGCATGAGTGTGCGGCAGTCTGTCTGGGGCCAAGGACTTCTGGTAAGTGCTGCTGAGATGGTGCCAGACGGCACGAGGAGGCGGATCGCCTTTAGTATACCGTTGGTCTGCAAATGGAGAGCCGTTCTTTTTCTCAAGTGTGCCCTTTTTTGAAGTGCCTGGTGTTTGTTGCTCGCCATAAAAGGTGCTTTAGAAAGCAGGGAGGGATGCGTCGATTGACACTTCCTTTTATTTGCTGTAGGCGGTGCTTTTATCCAAAGCAACTTACGAAAGAAGTCAACGTAACTGAGTAAATATCAGTCTGGGGAACTGGTTAGGACCAAGTGTTACAGGACAGGGGTACAAAGTTGATCATCACAGACAAAGTGCTCAAGCTAGTGGCAATTCCTTGGGTTACAGACAGGGTCGTCTTCACAGCATTAACAACCCGGGCAAAGCAGTGCACTTGGGTCCCTACCTGCACAACCACTCAGCACGTCACAACATATATAGATTAGCAACTGCCCAGTATGCCAATGCGCTAAGATGGCCCAGGTTACAGAAACCTAAAACGGCCATCATCAATTGGACAGGAAGTCTCCAAACACTCCATAAACACATTGAGGAAGTCAGCTGTTAAACTGGAGGTGGGCAACTCAGTCCGTCAGCTAGGGGGCCTACACATGACAATGTGTCTGGACTCAGATTTGACACCACACATTAGTGGCATCACCAGACGCCATTCCTCAGCAGGCCTGAGTGATCATGCAGGAGCAGAGGACCTCACAGGTGTCTCCATAGCCATAGGTGCTGACCCACTGACTACTCTGTAGGTGGACGTCATGGAAGGATTTGAACTTAATGTGTGCTACTAGGCGGGGCAGACACTTGTCACTCTTTGAACACCAGACGTGCCACTGCATTTTGAATCCTCTGAGGTGACACGGTGCCAGCAGAGAGTCCAGACGTGACCAGACCAAAACCTGGACCAGGAGCTGTGCTGCACACTCCCCACGTCAGATACGGTCTGATTGATAGGTGTGAAAGGTACAGTATGTTGGGGGCATTTATCCCAGGGTATACCAACAAAGGGTTGGCACCTACACATCTGTCTGGGGCTACACCGTGGGCTGCCTCCCTTGAGGGGTTAGGGTGTAACAACTTGAGTGCATGTTGTGAGTGGAGGACATGGTGGAGATCCAATATAACTTGGTGGGGAGATATGGGTGGGATGGCACCACTCACCTCTGGCACATATTTTCTTCCCCAGGGCCTGGTTTACACCATCACAGACGTGGAGGAAGTTCACCAGTGGATGGTCAAGCACTTCACCGAGCACCCTCTGTTTGAGAGGGTCCCACGTGAGGAGCTGGTAAGTGTCATCCTCCCCTCCCTTCTGCTCTTGTACACAAACAGACCCCAAACGTTTGTCTTCTCCATCTCCACCTCCCCAAGGCTGACGACATTATCATTGACCGCTTGGGCTCCTGCACTGAAGAAGGCAAGAAAGTCCAACGGAAAGGAGGAGAGAATTTTCTGGCAATTTTCCGCCGCATCGAGGACCAAGTTGGTTCTGCCCACCGTGAAGACCATACCCACTAGAGGTGCTTTCAGTGCTTTTGTATGTTAGACCATGAAAAGAGAACATGAGGACCTTTGCCTTAACTCACTCTAAACCCCCCGCCAGCCCCCTATTATTGTGAGAGAAACGTCTCCACGAGATGACATTAACCACCACAGAAACAAAGTGACGTGGTGGTGGAGAAAGCAAACGTCTACATCCTGGATTGGGGAGGGGGGGTTGAATGGCTGGCAGGAAGTGACATCATGGAAATGAATGATGAGTGGCTGGGGCAGTGTGTTTTGGATGGTATTTTAGAAACATGCATCCCAGCATTACGATTAAGGGGGAAATCACAGCATTCTCTGGAAAAACAAAACATCAGAAGGTTAACTAAGTTGTATATTTTTATGTTAAAAAGATTAAAGGATACTTCAAACTGGGCTTGTTTTCAGAAAGTGGGACCTCATCTTGGGACTGGCAGCACCAGTGTTAGGATGACATAGCCCAAGTCTCAAAGCCCATCACCCACCAGTGCATGTGGTGCCCCCTTTTCATCGCTGCTTCAAATCACATTGGGTCATAGTGTGCAGCCAATCCATTGTGGTGTTCAGTGTGCCCTGAAGGTGGTACCGCAGTGGGCCAACAAGGAATAAAGGTCTGTTTGTGGAGAAGTGGCTGTCTCAACAACTGTTTCCTCATTAGATGGGTAAATTGAGAGGGACATCACCTGGAAGTACTTAATTGCTCCTGAAAAATCCCCTGGGAAAATGTTGCAACACCTTTGTCATTCCCTTACCAGTTTTGTGGGAATTATTTTATGTTCTAATCAGGGCTAGACAGGAGCGGACACGAGTTGTCTGGTGTGGCGCCTCTTGGCATTCTACGCCAGTAGGGGCGCCCCACTGTGTTTCTTTGGAGTCCTGTTGTGTTAGTGTAGTTCTGGGTGGGGCCTGTTCAGGAGTTCCTGTGTGTGGGTGTCACTTTCATGTGCAGCGCTAAGATGAGTGGCTGGCTACCCAACTTCAACCCAAACCCCACCCCCAACCCCCCGCCGCCTCGACTCTTCCAGCATGTCACCAATGTGTGCTAATGAAGTGCGTTGTAACCACACCGTGCGTGGCGCATATTTCATACAAAACGTGCAACTCAAAGTGCTGTTCATAAGATCCCTCCATTTTCTATACCCACTTATCTAGAGCAGCGTTGCGATGTTAAAAAAATAAAAGGGTAAAGAAAAAAAGAATTACATGAATGAATAAATAAATGAAATATATAAAGGAATAAATAAAAATACATCAGTTAGCGTTTACATATTGCTGATAACGGATCAGTTTGAATTCTTAAATTATGGATTAAATTGCCACATTCTTTTTTTAATCTCTAATCGTCCAAACGAATAGTCCAAAACTGACTAGATGGCCAAAGGACTAAAAAGCTAATGTGGAAAATAAGAAATTATTATATTCATGTATTACCATAAATAGATATGAAAACTTATAAGTATTAATACAAGTCAGGCATACTAAGCAAATTGTTAAATAAAGGCACATGCCATATTTCGTTTTTAATTTAAGCTTAGCTATAGCCACCAATATCTTGTCAGCTTGAGGGACAAGGAAGGGGGAGAATCATAGATGGAGAAGTCCAAGAGCGGAAGAGGGGGAACAATTGCAAGCTCAAGGCCGAGTAAAAATAAGCGAAGCAAAAAGGTGAAGGCGAGTAACAAAATATGAAAAATATACTGGTGGTTCCCATAAAAATTTGACAGGCCAGCTGCAGACGGGGGGGAGCATAAGAAGCAGCGATTGAGCTGTCATGAGCGAGGTCAGGATGATGAGAAATGATTATATAAATTCTGATTTTTGGCGTGTTCAGGGTTCAACTCGATTTGGCCTAATTGGGTTGAGTCTGCCTTATTGTTTTATTGCAATAAAGCTAATTACTCTGTTTGCCTATCCTTTGACTCCTAGAGCCTTCATTTAAAGTGAAAATGTTCAGCGTATTTTTCGCTTCCACAGAAACGGGCGCTATTTAAAAAAGGCAACATCGTTTTCCAAGACTTTTGGTGGTGTAATAAGAAACTGATCCCGAAAGGCACTATATGAAGATCGGCATTCGTTTATTTGGACTGTTCCCGAAAGCTTCTATATAAAAGTCGGTATTCGTTCTATTTCAGCTTTCCTGAAAGGCGCTACATATACGTAAGCATTCGTTCTGTCTAGAATTTCAACATTCACCCATTTTTTTAAACCTGCTTTATCCTGAGTAGGATCGTGAGGAAGTCGGTGCTTATCCCAGCAAGTAGTGTAATAAGCGGCTGATTCTGAAAGGTACTATATAAAAAAAAATCGTCATTTGTTCCATTTGGACTGATCACAAAACGCGCAATATAAAACTTAGTATTCGTTTTATTTGGGCTGGACCGGGCGCTCGGGTGGCTCAGTGGGTAGCGCTGCTGCCTTGCAGTTAGGTGACCTGGGTTTGTTTCCTGACTTGCGCCCTAGGATTGGCTCCAGCAGACCCCCGTGACCCTGTAGTTCAAATATAGCGGGTTGGCTGGATGGATGGACTGGACCCAAAAGGCGCTATATAAAAATCGGCATTCGTTCTATTTCAGCTTTCCTGAAAGGCGCTAAATATATGTATGCATTCGTTCTGTTTAGAATTTCAACATCCACCCATTTTTTACACCCTGAGTAGAATCCCAGGAAGTAATGAGAGGCTGATTCTTAAAGGCACTATATTACAAAAAATCGTCTTTTGTTCCATTTGGACTGATCACAAAAGGCGCTATACATAAAAGTCAGCATTTGTTCTATTTGAAATTTCAACATCCATCTATTTTCTAAACCCGTCTTATCCTGAACAGGGTAACGGGAAACTTGGCGACTGTCCCAGCAAGTAGTGTATTAGGAGGCTGCACCCCGGAATATAAAAGTCGGCACTCATTTTATTTGGACGGCACCACATACGTCAGCATTTGTTGTATTTGGACTATTTTCAAAAGGCGCAATGTAGAAGCGGGTGTTTGTTCTATTTGGAATTTCAACATCCAACCATTTCGCATTGGCAATCGGAAGGTTGCCGGTTCGAATCCCGTAAATGCCAATAGGGACTCTGCTCTGTTGGGTCCTTGAGCAAGGCCCTTAACTTGCAATTGCTGAGCGCTTTGAGTAGTGAGAAAATCGCTGTATAAATGTAAAGAATTATTATTAAAACCACCTTATCCTGAGCAAGACATAAACCATCCTGGATGGGGCACAAGGCAATCGTACACTTGGGCCATTTTAAGCATCGGCAGTCCACCTTATTTGCGCTCTTAACGCTCCCAGTACAATAGGGTAGATGGTAAAAAAAAAAACCGTCCGCAAAGGGCACAATATGAAGTTCTGAAATGGCGCTTAAATTCCGGGCGTTTTCTACAAAGGCGCGTGAAGTCGCGTGCATCATCGTCATAATCCAGATATCATGAGGGGGGCGGATAAATTGTTTTTTTGGTTTTTTTTTTTTTACTAGTTGGGGATGTGGTGTGTGTGTGTGATGATGAAAACTACCGGGAGAGTGACCGTTGTGTGACCTCTTACATCAGACAAGCGAGTAGTGATGTGGTGAAATGACACACAAGATCATCACCGGCTGTGTCTCGTCTTGAGCCGACATCATTCTGGCTGCTCACAACTTCAGATTTCTGGATTAAAAGTCGTGAGTGGGAATACAAAACGAAACGAATTAGAGCGAGTTGGACGAAAGTGCCCTGCGATGAGCCGGCGCCTGATATTGCGGGGCAAGACTGCGATTCTTCGCGATCCTGAACTGAATTGAACTGACGTGCACGCGTGTGACATGCAAGATTTAGAGTAAAGGGCAGCGGGAGCGTCTCCGTCTGCAGATGTGCGCGCGAGCACGAGTCGGAGTTAAGGGGGAGAAGTGAACGCGATGCCATTTGGCACAGCATTTGTATCGTGATAAACTTTATTTGCGCGACAGCACCAGAGGTTCGGGCAGCAGGCCTGTGTGTGCGCATTCGTTTTAAACTGAGGGGTGCACGAGAGCGTGGGTTCTTTTTATGCGCCCTGGAGAAGTCGAGTGGAGCTCATCGGGTTGTGTGTCCATGATTAGGAATGAAAGTTCGAGTAAACAGGTGTGCGTCTGTACAACAGTGTCAAAGCAGGGGCAGGTAGGTAATGGTCCCAAATCGCACCGCTGACGAACACTGTGTGAACCTGAGCAAATCACTTCACCTGTCTGCGCTCCAGTTGGGAGAAACAAAAGAAATGGAACTAATCCTATGTCAAAAGTTGCAAGTCGCTTGAATTAAGCGGTCAGCAACGTAGGTAAATAATAAAGGGAGTGTCATTTTATGGGATCTCAAAATAAAGGGGGATTGTTGTCAGGGGGTCTATATAATGGGACACGAGTCAGGCAGTTTTAGAGGGTGAGAATGGGTGTCCCCCCTTTATCTTTGACGCCGCTGCAGCCCGATCTTGTGCATTCGGACATGTCGTCCCACCCGATGGACTTGATCGTTTATTTCTTCGCTTGGATTCCTTGGTCGGCCTGGCGCATGTGAGTTCGCTGGAGTAGCCCGCATGTGACCTGCAAAACACCAGAGATGAGAGGTGGGTGGTGTGCATGTGAAGGTGTGTGTCTCTGTGTGACCCCGCCCCTTCACGGGGCGTGGCGAACCGAGAGCCGTTTTTGCATAAGTAGAGCGGGAGACGACAGCGACGGCGATGTTTCTCTTGTAACGATGCTGCAAACGATGAGACTGCCAGCCAGGAGCAGCTGGACGCTCCTGCGCTGCGCGGACAACAGTGCGGGGTCTTTGGGGAAAGGAAGAAAAGAAGCGCTAACCCTAGCGGACATGCCAGGACCGAGCCTGCCTGGGTTCATCTATGACCTGTTCTGCAGGAAGGGAATGTCACGTCTGCATGAGTTACAGGTGGGTACCGGGGGTCCGGCAGGATATTTGGATGGGCGGGGGGGATGCCTGCTATGTAAAGGGTCGTCTGCTGCTCTCATGTCTTGATGTTTGTGAGAACCTGACACAAAGGAAGGGTCCCCGAGCCCGAGAGAAGTTGTCACCTTCTGTGGTCCCCTGTGGTTACCGGTGTATTTTCACATTTGGCTTCCCTCCGCAAATAATAGCGGCTGGCGTCCAGCTCCCTTAATTTTGAAAAACTTCTCTTAATTATGACTTTTTATTATTTGGGTGACGACTTCATCCGAGGCAACTTGCAACTTTTGAGAGACCCACTTAGCAGCATTTCTTTTCTTTTTGTTTTTCCGTTTGGAGCACAGACTGGTGAAGTGACTTACTTCAGGTGACACAGTGTCAGTAGTGGGATTTGAGCCCCCAGCCTCTGGGTTTGAAGTCCGAACACTTCACTATTACACCACACTGCCTGCCATCTATAATCTCTATTATCAATCAGCAATTGATGAAGATGGAAAGGTCCCATTCTAGCTTTCCCTCACTACACAGTCTTCAAGATTTGTTTTATATAGTGGCTTCCCATCATCATTATCATTATTCTCCCATTGCTAAGGGCTCTAAGGGTTCGCACGTTTCATCCCCAATACTGAAGTCCAAGACTCCAACCAAATGGACAGCACCATTTCTGTACTTTCTGCTGACCACCTTGGAGTGAGGAGGGCATTCAGATTTAAGTAAAGCTCACACAGTGACAGAGTACAGTAAGCTCTGTCAATGTAAGTTAGTAGATAGATAATGTGGCATAAGGGTTAAGGCTTGGACCTGGCACCTTGAGGTTGTGAGGTCAAATCCCACTACTGACACCTGTGTGACCCTGAGCAGGTCACTTCACTTGCCTGTGTTCCAATTGGAAAAACAAAACAAATGTTAATTGTACCTCAAATGTTGTAAGTCACCTTTGTAGGACTATATTAAAAGAGGGGCATTGTGGTTAAAGATTTGGACTTCAGGTTGTGAGGTCAAATCCCATGATTGATGCCTGTGTGACCCTGAGCAGGTCACTTCACTTGCCTGTGTTCCAATTGGAAAAACAAAACAAAAGATATATAAGCAATTGTCTTGTCAGATTTGGTAAGTTGCTTTGGATTAATGCATCAGAAAATCAATCATTTCAGGGTTCTACTAAGATGGAAGCATTATAGGCCCTACAGCAGATAGAAGGACCAGTAGTGTGGCATAGTGGTTTAGGCTTTGGACTCCAAACCCTTAGGTTATGAGGTTCAAATCCCACTGCTGACACCATCTGACCCTGAGCAAGTCCCTTCACCTGCCTGTGCCCAGTCTGTATCAAAAAATGTTGTAAGTCACTTTGGATGAAGGTGTCAGCCACCTATCTATTATATAGTGCCTTTCACTCCTATCTGTCTGTCTAGGCAGTGTGACGTAGCAGTTAAAGCTTTGGACTTTGGATTGTGAGGTCAAATCCCACCACTGACACGGAGCAAGTCTCTTCACCTGCCTATTGCCCAGTCTGTATCTCAAATGTTGTAAGTCACTTTGGATGAAGGTGTCAGCCACCTATCTATTATATAGTGCCTTTCACCCCTATCTGTCTGCCTAGGCAGTGTGGCTTAGCAGTTATAAAGCTTTGGGCTTCTAACTCTGAGGTTGTGAGGTCAAATCCCACTTGTGACCCTGAGCAAGTCCCTTCACCTGCCTGTGCCCAATCTCAAATGTTGTAAGTCACCTTGGACGAAGGTGTCAGCCATTATCAATCTATTATATAGTGCCTTTCACCCAGTCTGTCTGTCTAGGCAGTGTGACGTAGCAGTTAAAGCTTTGGACTTTGGATTGTGAGGTCAAATCCCACTACTGACACCATATGACACGGAGCAAGTCTCTTCACTTGCCTATGCCCAGTCTGTATCTCAAATGTTGTAAGTCACTTTGGATGAAGGTGTCAGCCACCTATCTATTATATAGTGCCTTTCACCCCTATCTGTCTGCCTAGGCAGTGTGGCTTAGCAGTTATAAAGCTTTGGGCTTCTAACTCTGAGGTTGTGAGGTCAAATCCCACTATTGACACCTGTGTGACCCTGAGCAAGTCCCTTCACCTGCCTGTGCCCAATCTCAAATGTTGCAAGTCACTTTGGACGAAGGTGTCAGCCATTATCAGTCTATTATATAGTGCCTTTCACCCCATCTGTCTGTCTAGGCAGCGTGATGTAGCAGTTAAAGCTTTGGACTTTGAACTCTGAGGTTGTGAGGTCAAATCCCACTACTGACACCATGTGACACAAAGCAAGTCACTTCACCTACCTGGGCTCCAGTTGTATCTCAAATTGGATAAATGTGTCAGGTTTTAATAATTATAATATTCTAATAATAATATAATAATAATAATATCGTGCCTTTCATGGCGAGCGTGCCAATATCCACTGGATTAGCAGAGTGAGGGATAAACGTGTATGAGCCACAATGTCAGGGTAAAAGGCAGTGCGAGGTGTTTCTGTCCACAGATGTGCACTCAATGGGGAAGGCGCTATATTTCTAATGCCCTCGTTGGCATTGGTTTTGAGATGGCGTGGCAGGATATGAAGTGGGCAGGTGGCTGTAGAGATTCTCCTTATTCTGGCACTGCAGTTTGTTATTTCAAACTGTGCATTCAAAGTGGGCACAGCATTTGTATCATCCCCATGATGTGCAGCACCCACCTGGGCAACTACTCTCCTCCTAAAGCCACTAAAAATGATCTCTTTATTTCTCTCTCTCTCTCTCTCTCTCTCTTTCACCCCCCGAAGTTGGAGGGCAAGGCAAAGTATGGTCCCATGTGGAAGGCGAGCTTTGGCCCAATCTTGACTGTGCACGTGGCAGAGCCCACCCTGATTGAGCAGGTGTTGCGCCAGGAGGGCCAGCACCCGATCCGCTCGGACCTGTCTTCATGGAAGGACTACCGACTAAGCCGTGGCCATGCCTATGGGCTGCTCACAGCGTGAGTTCCTTTCTGCTCTATAAGTCTGGGGGGTGTTCTTGACCATGGGATGTTACCCTGGCTGACCCCGTGATATTACTGACGGGGTGGCATGAGTCTCCGATGGTAGTGCCCAGGTGCTTGGCAATGGCAGCCTACACGATGGAGCACAGCGAAAGAGGCGGATGATGACGACATCTGCTGATGGCATCTAGCGGGCTTCTGATTTTCAGTGTCATCTCCTGCAGGGAAGGAGAGGAGTGGCAGTCCATCCGCAGCATGCTGGCGAAGCACATGCTGCGGCCCAAGGAGGTCGAGGCGTACGGAGACACCCTGAACTCGGTGGTCACGGACCTCATCAGCCGGCTGGAGCACCAGAGGGGCCAAAACGATCGCCAAGTGGTGACTGACGTCGCACATGAGTTCTACAAGTTTGGGCTTGAAGGTACGTGGGTGGGGGCATATGTGGCCCGGGGACGTTTGTCCATCCTCATCTGTGTGTACGAGCCCCTGATGGCCTGCAGATCTTTGTGAAGTGTGCCTTTGTGTGTCCACTCTCACTGTGTCTGGACATGCGGTAGGACTTGGTCTGTCCACAGTGGCCCACTTGTCATAGTGATGTGCACACACCCAGACACAGCAGTTTCTTGTACATGTTGGTGTGAGGTGGGCACGTCCTGCGATGTGGGACCTGGAGTGTGTGTTTTACTGAGATGGACAAGTCCACACGTATCTTCATGTTGGCATCTACTTATGTGAGGGGGGGCACCTCCTGAATGGTCAGTAACATGGCCTGTCCACACCGGCCACTTTCCTGCAGCTCTACATAAACCTGATCTGTCCACTTCACATCAATACAAACCCGTCTGTGTGGACAGCGGTGGACACCATGCTCTTCCAATGCCAATCTCTGGCCAGTCTTTTGGAGCCCCCTCTCTCTCTCTCTCCTGGACCCCCGAGTGACACAGCTTCTCATTTTCATGTCCCAGGGATCTCCTCGGTGCTCTTTGAGTCCCGCATTGGCTGCCTTCAAGCCACTGTTCCCAGGGAGACAGAAGAGTTCATCCAGGCCATCAACACCATGTTTGTCATGACGCTGGTCACCATGGCCATCCCCAAGTGGCTGCAGTGTGTCATCCGAAAGCCCTGGACAAAGTTCTGCCAGTCCTGGGACAGCATGTTTGCCTTTGGTAAGGTTCTCTTACTCGGTGCTTCTTTGTGCTGCCTGTTGGTGATGTGGACACCAATGTATCCGAGGTGACACATTCTCTTTGTACTTTTTGATGCCACCTTAATTGCTTAGTCCAGATTTTGTTAAATGTCCACAAAAAGTCTCATTTTATCATTGTCCTCAGCAAAGAAGCACATTGACCAGCGCATGAAGGAGATCGAGGACAAGCTGTCCAGAGGAGAGGCCATCGAGGGCAAATACCTGACCTACTTCCTGTCCAAGGAGAACCTGTCCATGAAATCCATCTATGGGAACATCACTGAGCTGCTGCTGGCCGGTGTGGACACAGTAAGGCCCACCCTTCACTGACTCCACTGGGGTCTCTTCTCCTGCTGCCCCTAAACTCTGCTGGCACTTCATGCTTTTCCTTGAGATATCACCTTTTTCTCTACTGGTCTTTGGACGCCCTTGGCACTTTTGGGTCCCTTGGCATAGCTGATTGTTCCCCATGTTGCTCCTCCCCCCACTCTGTCCCACCACTTGTTGGTTTTGACTTTATTGTTGCCCCCCTTATCTTGCACATGGACTGTTTGTCCCCATGCCTGTGCCCTTCATTGGTTTTGCCCTTATTGCCCCTGACCCCTTAATGGTTCTGTCCTCATTGTTCTCCCCGTTACCTTCCAAATGAATTCTTTGACCGTCCCACCTCTTGGTTGGGTTTAACCTCTTCATTGTGTCTTTGCCCCTCCCTCACATTGTTCCTTATTAGTTTTGACTTATTTGTTGCCCCCCTTACAGACAAACTGGTTGTCCCTCCACACTCACATGCTGGCCCCTCATTGTTGCCCCTGACCTTTCACATTAGCAGCTTGTGTCCTCTGGCTCCCCATTATTGCCCACTCTAGTGTCCTATGTCTCTTTGTCTCCCAGCCCCTCACTGGTTTTGATCTCATTGTTGCCCCCTACCTTGCACCATTGCTCTTACACCTCTTCGCCCACCCCACTCTGTATTGGTTTTGCCACCATTGTTGCCCCTTACCCTACACACTAGTGACCCCCCCATTTTGAATCCTTATTGGTTTTGCTCTCACTGTTGCCCCCTATCTTGTGCCACACTTCTTTTGCCTGTTTGCTCTTCCCCATTCCTTATTAGTTTTCCCCTCAAGGTTGCCCCCCACACCTTGCACATTGTCTCTTTGCCCACAAGCCCCTCATTGTTGCCCCTTACCCTGAACATTCTCTCTTTGCCACCAAGTCGCTCAATGGGTTTGCCCTCACTGTTGCCCCATACCTCTAATGCCTCTTTGCCCACCTTGGTCCTTATTACTTCTGTCCACATTGTTGCCCCCATACCTTGAATATTGTCTCTTTATCCCCAAGACCCTCATTGGTTTTCACCCACTATTGTTGCCCCTTGCCTTGTTACTTTTGGCCCCTCTGTCTCATTCTCTATCACTCTTCTCAGTTTCTCTCTTCCCCCTGCCATGTTCTGATGCCCTTTTCTGTCTTTTCCTTGATGCCCCACTCACCCTCTCCTTTCTTCTCCTCCTCCAGATCTCCAGCACCCTCTCCTGGTCGCTGTACGAACTCTCTCGACACCCTGACGTCCAGAGCCGCCTCTACCAGGAGATCCAGGAGGTCCTGCAGGGTCGAGCGCTGCCTTCGGCCGCCGACGTGGGCAGGATGCCCCTCATGAAGGCCGTTGTGAAGGAGGTGCTCAGGTAAGGATGTGCTCAGTGCTGGTGAGGGGCTTTTCCGTGGAGGATCCCCGAAGTTCCGCAGGGGGTGTTCCAAGCTTACCGTGCATGTCGTGTCCCCCACAGGTTGTACCCCGTGATTCCCGGAAACGCGCGCGTCGTCGCCGACAAAGACATTCTGGTTGGAGGCTACGTCATCCCCAAAAAGGTAAGTCCCCGCCCTTCAACAACACCCCCCAACCCCCAGCTCTGGACCCCGAGCTGCTCAATGACCGTCTTTTTTGTTCCACAGACGCTCATCACGCTCTGCCACTACGCCACGTCCCGGGACCCCGAGGTCTTCCCCGAGCCTGACAGCTTCCAGCCCGAGCGCTGGCTGACCCGAGACGAGAGTCGCCATCCGTACGCCTCCATCCCTTTTGGCTTCGGCAAGCGCAGCTGCATCGGGCGGCGCATCGCTGAGCTTGAGGTCCACTTGGCGCTGGCACGGGTGAGTACAAAGGTGGGCTCCTCTATGGGGGGTTAACTTAAGACGAGCTTTAGGTAGGACACGTGAACCTGCGAACGGTGCCAACAGTGCATTGACTTTATCCCGAAGTCCACACGTTTTCTGCGCAGTGTGTTGTTTTTTTTAAATAGTCGAAGCAAGTCTTCCTGCGTAACCGCTCCTCCTCAGTGCGCATGACGTGTATATAGCGCCTTTCGTGCCCCGCACAGAAGTTCATGAAGCGAATAAAACTACAAGCAACATTCGACTGCTTTTCCATCTTCAGCACAGTGCCATGCAGTTTCTCTTATCCGGCCGATCCACCTGGGGGTTAAGGCAGGAACAAGTCCGGGACGGGACGCCGCGCCAGGCCCTTGCGGGGATTATCGATCATCTAAATAAAGAGCGAGACAAGCAGCATGAAGGGTCTTTGACAAAGCGCCGTACAAATGAAGCAGCAGTACAGGAGACCAACGTGCATAGAAAAAAAAGTCATGTAGTCTAAACTGGTGGAGGGGCGGAGCCAAACCCGACAGCGCTGGGCGACATTGAATACATAAAAAAATATCAAAAAAACATGAAAAGGAGGTCATGTCAAGGGGGTCCGTTGTGAAGGAGAGTTGCTCTTTGATAGACAGATAGATAGATGTCTTTTTTTTACTTTACTTTTAGGTATATTTTGAAATTGAATTTGTCAAGCGCACGGACATAAAGGGGGATATAAAACTCGGCCAATCAGAGCTGTGGGATTTTTAGGGTTGGAATGTAAAAAGACACGAAAGAAATTAAACATAAATCATGCACATGTATTCCACCTTTTAGAACTGTGTCCTTGTTGAGTTGAATTAGATATGATTATGACTGTGACATGATTGGTTAGGCCATATTACATGTACTTGTTTGGCTCATTCATGCCTTTATCCAAAGTTACTTACAACATTTAACACACAATGGTTCCTTTTGTTTTTTCCAATTGCAGCACAGGCTATTGGAGTGTGGCTGGGGTGTATGCATGCTGTTCAGCCTTTCCGTCCAGTCCAGCCTTGGTAGATTCCGACAACTTTGAACGGGAACTCGCATATCGGTGGGGCCGCCGCCCCCACTGTCTTAAATTATTAGACTGGCCTATCCCAACCACAAATACTAACCTTAGAGTTAGTAGGGGTGGAGCATAGTTACCTATAGGGCCCTAATGCTAATGTCCAATTTATTTGCTTCACGATAATAGAAAGGTTTTGAAGAAAGATGAAAAAAACCGAACGCGACAAGGAGAAGAGCAACGAGAACCGAAAAGCGTCACGCGAGGCAACAGCCGACCAGCACGAGCGGCTAACCCTGAGCAGTCAGTGTGCGCGCTTCCGAGCGAGAGTATGTGCCTGCGCTGTCTGCTCTCTTGTTTTTAATATTATTATTATTTATCCCAGGCGACTCAACAATCAAGTTATATAATACATACAATCAGATTAAAAAGTGCAAGCATGAAAAATCAGCTGAAAACAAAATTAAAAAAAAAAAACAAAGAGAAAGCAGTTGTCCTATGCAGCCAGAATAAAGTACAAATCAGCGTCTCGTCTTCAACGCTTTGTCAGTACAAGTTAAGTATATCAGGTGCATTTTGAATAGAAGCTTGTTAACTGTGCCGTGCGCGCGCTTCCATCCGCACCAAGCGCGTGTTAATGTCCGAGTTGAGTGTGCGCGCTTCCCACCGAGTGATTGCGCTGGAGAAGTGAGCGCGATTCTTCTTCTTCTTATTATTATTATTAGCAGACATCATTATACCCTGAAAATATTATTTAGCTCAGCAAGCATTACTTAAGACAATGTAAATCTCCTCTTAATAAAACAGTCAGTCAGTCATTAACCAACCCGCTTTATCCTAACACAGGATCACGGGGGTCTGCTGCAGGCAATCCCAGCCAACACAGGGCGCAAGGCAGGGACATATCCCGGGCAGTGCGCCAGCCCACCGTAGGGCGCGCACAAACAGCACACACTAGGGACAATTTAGGAGTCACCTGCATGTCTTTGGACCGTGGGAGGAAACCCACGCAGATACGGGGAGAACATGCAAACTCCGCGCAGGGAGGACCCGGGAAGCGCTACCGTGCTGCCCCTTAATAAAACAACCTTTACTTAAGATGTAGTGGATTAAACTCCGAACTTGGAGTAATGCCAAACGTGAAACAACCAACGTAGTTTTTTTTTTTTAATTTTTTTAAAACTGTCATGTGACCTGCTTTCTCCACACGCTCCCGTCAAAGCGCGTTCCCAGAGTGGACCACCTGCAGGAGCGGCTGACTAACTGAGGGTATGGAGGAGCAGAACACAAACCTACCTTCTATATCTTCGAACCATTTATCCATCTTCTAACCCGCTGAATCCGAATACAGGGTCACGGGGGTCTGCTGGAGCCAATCCCAGCTAACACAGGGCACAAGGCAGGAACCAATCCTGGGAAGGGTGCCAACCCAAAAGCGGGCCTGGGGTCATTGCACCGCAGGAATATTTTCGAACCGAATGATTAATTTACTTATGTATTTATTTTTGGTGTCTTGACACCGGAACAAAACCTTTAATGCCATTTTTTTAACCTGAAAACATGACATTTTTATATTCTTTGTTGTGATAACGACTCGCGCTGGCACACTCATTCAGAAAATTAACTAAATTGGGATGTTTACTCTGTACATCTAATTGACGTTAATTTAACCTAAAATGAACACGTTTTATGTACGCGACTGTTTTGCATAATACATCATAATATTTTGCATAAAGGCCCGCCCCTTTTGTTGATTACGTGTTGTAGCGCGCGCAAAAAAGGATCTCCACACGTTTGCCGAGGTAGAGAAAAAGTTGAAGAGTTATAGTAAATCTTTTTTTTTTTCAAACGACGTTCAGTTTGTGTGGTTGTGGAAGCTGATATTAAAATGTATTTTCCAGTGCAACATGGAAGTTAATTCTAAGATTATGATTATGCCAAGGTAGGGTCGCGGGGTGCCAACACAGCCGGCATAGTGCGCAAGGCAGGAAGAACAAACGCTGGAGGGAGCGCCAGTCCATCGCAGGGCGAACACATACACACAGCACACACCAGGGTCAGTTCAGTGTTCACCTAAACCTGCTCGTCTTTAGACAGTGGGAGGAAAGCTTCCATATACAAGTAGGCCCCGGGACGCGAACCTCGGTATCCTTAGTGCAAGGGAGCAGCGCTACCGTGCGCAGAAAGTGTAATCAATCAAAATGAAACGGGGTTAACCTGAACGCGCAGCATAGGAATCATTTCAAATGTTTTCCAGTGAGTTTTGTAACCCACACAAGACAGACATTTTTAAAAAAACACATATTCATATTTTAGCCATGTTTTGCGCACTATTAAACTTGAAATTGCAAGTCGATGCTGCTTAACTGATTGAACTGAGTCTCAAATGTATCGAGTTCAATTAAAAACTTGCAATGAATTAAAACTTCGTTTTTGTGTTTTAGTTGAGTTAGTATTAAGAAACGTATTTAGATTAACATTTCGACTTTGAAAAGTATGCATTGCAAACGTATTTGTTTTTAGTATACTTTAAACAGAGACTCATATGTTGAGTTTGCTTTTAAAACGGCAAGCAAAATAGTGCCATTTAAACAAATCCAATGCATCGTATTTTTCAGCGTACAAAGCAAGTTGTGTTCCATACAAGAATGATTAGAAGGTGGCAGCAGAAAAAAAAACTGTAGTAGCACGAAGGAGTCCCCCTACTACAAATACTCGTGCTATCTAATTACAGACGCGCATCAGCATCCTCAGGTCTCTGCTACGAGCGGCAGCCATCCTGTAGAAGAGACGCTAAGCGGTTCCATAACATTTCATAAAGTGGTGATGTTTTAAAAGTCGCACAATTTTCAGCAGATTGGGCGAAATTCGAAGAGAATTTTACATGCCAGCCTTTGTACCGGAGCTGTGCGCGCGTATAAAAGTGACCGTTTGTGTCTGAGCTGTGCACGCGCTTACAAACGAGCGTTTACGCAAGAGCTGATGCGCGCGCTCATCGTTTATTTAATTAGCAGACGCCTTTATCCAAGGTCACATACAAAACATGTTCTAACACACAACAATTATTAGAAAGACCACGATAGAGAAAAAGATTTAAAAAAACGAGTTACTTCCAAAACTATTATCCAATTATACCTGCAACTACCTGTAGACTAAAACGTAAACCAGTATCCTAAACTCTAGGATAAGAGTAAGAGTAGCCATCCTGTGGAAGAGACGCCAATCAGTTCCAAAATATTTCACGAGCAGTTGCGTTTTTAAAAGTCCCCCAAATATAAGCTGATTGAGTGCAGTTCGAAGAGAATTTTACAACAGAGCCTTTGCACCAGAGCTGTGTGCGCGCGTTCACCTGTATCACGCTCCCGTGACGTGTGCGCGCTTACAAGTGACCGTTCGTGACTGAGCTCATTAGTATTATAATTTGTATTATTTTTATTTATTTGCTACGTGTCTTTATCCAAAGTGACGTTTAAAACATGTAAAAATACACATAAGAATGCCTAGAAGGCACAAAAGGGAGAAAAAGATAAAGGCCGACCTTGAGGAAGTAGTATTATCTATAGTACGTGCAGATAGGCAAGACACAAATCGGTATCCTAAAATAAATTCTTTGTAAATACAAGAGCTGACATCCTGTAGAAACGGCGTCAAGCGAGTTCAAAATATCTCATAAAGAGGTGCGCTTTTAACTCGCGCTTAACAATGAGGAGCTTAGAAGTTTGCACCAGAGCTGTGTGCGCGCGTTTACTCCTTCACCACGTGGGCGAGGCGTGTGCGCGCGCCTGCAAGTGACCGCTTGTGCCTGAGTTTTGCGCACATGCTCGTTATTATTAGTATTCGTATTAGCATTAGTATCAATGTTAGTATTAGCATTTATGTATCTATTTAACAGATGCCTTCCGCCATGGTGAAGTACAAAGCATAACATAATACACACAAGAATGATTAGGAAGAGCAAGGCAAAGAAATAGGTAAAACCCGAGCGTGAGGCAGTAGTACTACTACTATGTAATTAAATGCGCAGCTAGACAAAAACACAAATTAATATTCTAAGTTCTTTATCAGTGCAGCAGCGACCATCCAATAGCAGAGAAACAAAGAAAATGCAAAATATTGAATGAAAAGATGCGTTTTCAAAAGATGCCTAAAGTTGAGTACGCTGGGCGCGTTTCCAGCGTTTGTGCCTGCTCGGTGCGTGCGCGTTCAAGCCGGCGTGCGCGCCCTCAGCCCTCCCCGAAACGGTTTTGACGTCAGATGCCAGTTTCGACCACACGACCGGATCAGCTTGCTCGCGGGTTCAGGGTACGTACCTCCTTGGGGCCTCTGGATGCGGAGGGTCCACGCTGAAATCATGATTTATTTAGGGGGCGTGCAGGGGATCGGCTCCCTTTCATTAAATCCCCAACTCCGCGCACTCCTAATGGCTGCTTGAGATGCACTCAGTATTCAGTGCTTGGGGCATCAAAACGACACCCGGGTCAAGGCGCTATAAAAAGTCCCAGTCGGCAGTCTCTCAATTCCCCCATCGCCCCTTGGCTGCTCCTCTTTCAGCTTTAGATGAGCTGAGTTTTTTTCCATCCATCCATCTCTCCATCCTTTAATGGCGGGCAAGAGACGCCGGAGCCCATCCGGAGCACGCTGGACGCGAGGCAGGAGTTACATGTTGGTTGTTTTTGGCTTTACCTTCATCCTAAATAGCCCCACCAGCCTGACCAGTGTCCCCCTCCTAATTCTGCCTTTCAGATCCTGCGCCGTTTCGAAGTCAAGCCAGACACAGAGGGCTGCGTGGTCCGGCCGATGACCAGGACCCTGCTGGTGCCAGACAGACAGATTGACCTGCAGTTCACTGACCGATGACTGAGATGTGGTGGGGGGTGGGGGGTGAGGGTCTTTTTCTCTTTTATCCTGGGACGAACTTGGACGACATACCTGCTGACTACTCTGCCCTTTCATGACTTCAACAGCCCACCTGAAAAGCTGATCCCATTGTGAAGTGACAGCCGGGGTGGTAACGCTGTCAGGGAGGGGGGGCTCCAGCCCCACCCCCATTGAAGCCCACCCAACCAAGCTGGAGAGCTGACACCAAGCATATTGGCCGATATTTATTAACATTTTATTTAAATTGCTGTTTTATTTATTTATTTTATTACAAAGCCAGCGATTGGCTCGTGTTCTCTCTGTGGTGCACTTTGACCTGTGGAATGTGAATTAAACGCTTTGTTGACCTCATCTGGCTGGTGGTCTTTATAAGGCAGGATGGTGCGGACTATGAAAGGCGCTATATCAGACCACAATGGTAAGGGGAGGGCTGTGCCTGACATACTAGGTGGGCCGCAGTATGATAAAGGCCCAAAAATCCCACAAGTAATCGAAGGCTAAGGATCTGCGCTGGCATCCGGGAGGTTGCCAGTTTGAATCCCTGTCACTGCCAAAAGAGATCCTACTCTGGTGGGCTCCTGAGCGAGGCCCTTTACCCTCAATTGCTCCAGGGGCGCAGCACAATGGCTGACCCTGCACTCTGACCCCAAGGGGTATGCGAAAAGATGCATTTCACCGCGTGTTGTCCTGTATAATTATGTATGTGACAAATAAATAATTAAAATTGATTAAAAAGAATGAATGAATTAATTAATACCCATCAGAGTTCACTGAGCCCAGCTAAACCCCAAGGGGTAGGCACACCGAGAAGCCAGAACCTCACCGCCTCTGATTAAGTGATTATGGGATGTCAGCTAGCTCTGCCCCTCACCCACCTGGCGCAGCTCGGTGACCTACTGGACTGGCAGGTGTCACCAGGTGACATAATCGCCCGATGTGGACTGCTGAGCTGCTGACTTGCACTTTTGTGCTGACGAGGAGTTGTGCCAGCTGGCCTTATCTGACTTTTACTACTGGACCGTGACTGACAGCTTGACAAAATGACACAAATCCAAAGGGGTGGGCTTTTGGTTGGGGGGTGGTCTTGGAGCAGATCAAGGTCCTGAAAGGCTGTGGGTCACAAGTGTCTTTGGAGCCCTGCCAGCTCCACTGATATAACAAAGACGGGCTCAGCCCCGGCATGTCAGCCTCCAGTCCCACTCAGATGGAGCCAGTCAGCGTCCAACCCGCTATATCCTAGCACAGGGTCACAGGGTCTGCTGGAGCCAATCCCAGCCAGCAAAGGGCGCAAGGCAGGAACAAATCCCTAGGCAGAGTGCCAGCCCACCGCTGGGCACACATACATGGCAAAGATCGCCAATGCACCTAACCAGCATGTCTTTGGGCTGTCGGAGGAAACCCACACAGACACGGGGAGAACATGCAAACTCCACGCAGGGAGGACCCGGGAAGCAAACCCGGGTCTCCGTACTGCTACCACTGTGCCACCGTGCCACCCAAACCTCGAATGGCCTCCTGTCTAATTAGCCTGCCTTTTTTTCTTTTCTCTTATTCCGTATTTAGGAAAGAGAGCATTAGGGGGAAATTCCCAGGCCTACACAAGGCAGAGCCCTTTGTGTTTTTGCCGACGTCTGAAGTTCTTTTCTGTCAATTCTCGTATTTCCGCGGGGTTTCCACTTTCGTCGTCTCCTAATAATAAGTTCAAGATGAGCAGGGTGAGTGACTCGTGTTTGTACAGAGCCGGGACTGGTGACGGGAAAGTGCCCCTGATATTCGTGTCATATGTGACTTTGCGAATTGTGAAACATGAGACTCACTACAACAAAATTCTGCAGGGTTTTCCAAGGATTTCTGATAATTTGGCCTCCCTGAACATCCAGCACTCCTTCGCCGCTCCGCCCGCCTACACAGCACTCACGGCGCCAGGACCACCCATTTGGGAGGCAGTGTAACAGCAGTTGTGTAAGCCGGTGGTCACACACCCACACTCTTAAGAAACCCCCGGCCCACCAAAATGGCATGTCAAGTGTGCGGTTGGATTTGCTGCTACTTGTTGGCATTTCTGCACTTGGTCACACTGAGCCTCATCACATGACCACCAATAAAGCCCACCTGTCCACAGGGCACATCCCATCCTGAATCACTGAAGTCTCACACTATGAAGCATCTCACGCTGAAGATCTGCCGGTGGCCATTCGTGAAGCCACAACGTCCTCGCAATGCTGTGATCTCGGTGCCGGACGAGTCGATAGAAGAAATGACTGACACTCAACTCCACTCAGTTATCATCTTCTTCTTCTTTTGGCTGCTCCCATTAGGGCTCACCACAGCAGATCAGCTTTCTCCATATCTTCCTGTCGCCATATCCATAAACCTCCTTCTCCCCTTTCCTGGCAGCGCTATCCTTAGCACCCTTCTCCCAGTATACCCAGCATCTCTCCTCTGCTCAGGTCCAAACCAACACAATCTCGCCTCTCTGACTTTGTCTCCCAACCGTCCCACCAGAGCTGACCCTCTAATGTCCTCATTTCTAATCCTGTCCATCCTCGTCACACTCAGTGCAAATCTTCGGGTTTATACTTCACGTGACGCGACACCTGCTCCGGTGGACGCTCCTGCTACGCCACCGTTTCACTGTTTATACCTGCGCGCGTACTTCACGTAAATCTGGAGGAGTCCACCAGGTGGCAGTGTGCGATATCATCAGGGTGACAACAGGATCGGCTTCACTGTGTTGTGAATTGCCCGAAACATCCATTAAATTCTGAGGACACCTTACCACAATATCTCTGAAGAGGACGTTTAATGATTAAATCCATCAGTCCAGGGATGTGTCCATTCCAGCTAGCATTGGGCACGACTGAGAAACAATCCCTGGACGGGCATCAGCTCATCGCAAGGTGAATACAAGCAGTCACAAACAGTACACTGGCGTCATTTTAGTGTCACCAAATCTGCATGTCTTTGGAAGGAAAATGGAGGCCCAGTGTGGAAACCCAGCAGGAAAACATGGAAACTCCAGGCAGGGAATACCAGCGACGTGACTCCCTGCGAGACAGCAGGGCTACCGCTCCGCCACCGTGTGTAATTATTAACAGTGTTTAAATGAAATTAAGGATTTATCTGTAAAATGTAACATACATACTTTAATGCATTTCATCATGACAGTGATATCAAGTATAAACCTTAGGATTCTAAATGTGCAGAGAGTTGGAATATCAAACATGTTACGTGTGCTGTGTGGTGGTCTATTGCTGCTTAACGCTGCTTCAGGTCCGAGAAGATCGTAGCTCGTAGATTAAAAACTGGGATGACGTTTACGACGGTCTGCTTTAATGATGAAGTAAACTACGAGGTTAAAGCGGACATTTTGAGATTAAGGCCGAAATTTCCACTTTTATCACAAAATACACCTTTTCACCGTGTCCTTAACCGTTTTTCTCTATGGCTGTACATTACAGTCATGGCCAAAATTATCGGCACCCCTGGAATTCTCCCGGAAATTCCAAATGTTTTGGTGTCCACGTGTTTATTTCCTTTATGTGCGTTGGAACAACACAAGAAAACAGAGAAAAAAAGCCAAATCTGACATCATGTCACACAAAATTATTGGCACCTTTTCCAAATTGTGGGTAAATCGTTTTATTCCAAGCATATGATGCCCGTTTGAACTCACCTGTGCTGGCAATACAGCAGTCCCACCTGAGGCCAGTTAAAATGGAGACAAGTTGTGTTGTGTGTCTGAGTGGGCCACACTAAGTATGGAGAACAGAAAGAAGAGCAGAGAATTGTCTGAGGACTTGAGAACAAAAGTTGTGGAAAAAACATCAGCAATCTCAAGGCTACAAGTCCATCTCCAGAGATCTTCATGTTCCTCTGTCCACTGCGTGCAACATAATCAAGAAGTTCACAACACATGGCACTGTAGCTCATCTCCCTGGACGTGGACGGAAGAGAAAAACTGATAAAAGACCTCAACGAAGGAGAGTCCGAATGGTGGATAAACAACCACAATCAACTTCAAAACGTATTCAAGCTGCTCTGCAGACTCAGGGTGCCACACCTGCTGCTCATCTTTCCCAGCTCGGCCCCTCTCTGTAGCCCACCGGTCCTTTTCTCCTTCCTTAGTGTCCAACCTCTCATACAACTCATCATACGCCTTCTCTTTATCCTTCACCACCTCTCTCTTCACCTTGCGCCTTATCTCCTTGTACTCTTGTCTACTTTCTGCATCTCTCTGACTATCCCACTTCTTCTTCACCATCCTCTTCCTCGGTATGCTCTCCTATACTTCCTCATTCCACCACCAGGTTTCCTTTTCCTCCTTCCTCTGTCCAGATGTCACACCAAACCCCTTCTTGCTGTCACCCTTACTACTTCTGTTGTAGTCACCCAGCTGTCTTCACTGCCACCCAGTGCCCGTCTCACCTCCTCCCTAAACTCAACCTTGCAGTCTTCCTTTTCAACTTCCACCATTTGATCCTGGGCTCTGTCCTCACTCTCTTCCTCTTCTTGATCTCCAACGTCATCCTACAGACCACCATCCTATGCTGCTTAACTCCACTTTCCCCTGCCACCACTTGGCAGTCTTCATTCTCCTTCAGATTGAGTCTTCTTCACTGGATGTCATCTTCCTGTGTGCATCTTCCTCCACTCTTGTACGTCACCCTGTGTTCCTCCCTCTTCTTAAAATGTGTATTCACCACAGCCATGTCCATCCTTTAGACAAAATCCACTGTCCTCTGACCTTCTTCATTCCTCTCCTTGACGCCATACCTACCCATCACCTCCTCGTCTCCTCTGTTCCCTTCACCAACATGTCCACTGACATCCGCTCCAATCACCACTCTCTGTTCATCACTTCATCCAACTCACTCCAGAAATCTTCATTCTCACCCATCGCACACCCAACTTGTGGTGCGTATGCACTAACAACATTCATCATCACACCTCCAATTTCCATCTTCATCATCCTCACTCTGCCTGACACTCTTTTCACCTCCAAACACTCTTGACGTGCTGTTCCTTCAGAATAACTCCTACTCCATTTCTCCTCCCATCCACACCATGATAGACCAGTTAGAATCCACTTCTGATCCACCAGGCCTTCCTCTCCTTCCATGTAGTCTCACAATATGTCAACCTTCCTTCTCTCCATCATATCTGCCAACTCTCTCCCCTTACCAGTCATACTGCCAACATTCAAAGTTCCTACCCTCAGTTCCACTCTCTTTACCTTCCTCCTCTCCTCCTGCCTCCAGACACGTCTCCCCCTCTTCTTCTTCTTCTTCTCCGGCCAACAGATGCCCAATTTCCGTCAGCACCCTGTTGGCTAACAGTACTGGTGGCAGTCGTTGTTAACCCGGGGCTTGACCGATCCGGTATGGAAATTTGTATTGTTGTCCGTATATTTGAGTTGGCAAAATTTTACACCAGATGCCCTTTCTGATGTAACCCCCCCGTTTATCCGGGCTTGGGACCACCATGAAGAACCAGACTGGTTTGTGCCTCCCTTGTGGCTGACTTAGAAACTCCACTCAGTTATAATTGTCATTAATAAGTCAGACATAAGAGAGCAGAATGTCACGAAAGAGAAGAACTGAATAGAAGATATCGACAAAAAGATATAAGATAGATAGAAGTGAAAGTCACTATATAATAGATAGATAGATAGATAGATAGATAGATAGATGTGCAAGGCACTATATGATAGATAGATAGATAGATAGATAGATGTGCAAGGCACTATATGATAGATAGATAGATAGATAGAAGTGAAAGGCACTATATGATAGATAGATAGATAGATAGATAGATAGATAGATAGATAGATAGATAGATAGATAGATAGATGTGCAAGGCACTATATGATAGATAGATAGATAGATAGATATGAAAGGCACTATATGATAGATAGATAGATAGATAGATAGATATATACAGTGCATCCAGAAAGTATTCACAGCGCTTCATCACTTTTTCCACATTTTGTTATGTTACAGCCTTATTCCAAAATGGATTAAATTCATTTTTTTCCTCAGAATTCTACACACAACACCCCATAATGACAACATGAAAAAAGTTTACTTGAGATTTTTGCAAATTTATTAAAAATAAAAATATTGAGAAAGCACATGTCCATAAGTATTCACAGCCTTTGCCATGAAGCTCTAAATTGAGCTCAGGTGCCTCCTGTTTCCCCTGATCATCTTTGAGATGTTTCTGCAGCTTCATTGAAGTCCACCTGTGGTACATTCAGTTGATTGGAGATGATTTGGAGAGGCACACACCTGTCTAGAGAAGGTCCCACAGTTGACAGTTCATGTCAGAGCACAAACCAAGCATGAAGTCAAAGGAATTGTCTGTAGACCTCCGACACAGGATTGTCTCGAGGTACAAATCTGGGGAAGGTTACAGAAAAATGTCTGCTGCTTTGAAGGTCCCAATGAGCACAGTGGCCTCCATCATCCGTAAGTGGAAGAAGTTCGAAAACACCAGGACTCTTCCTAGAGCTGGCCGGCCATCTAAACTGAGCGATCAGGGGAGAAGGGCCTTAGTCAGAGTGGTCACTCTGTCAGAGCTCCAGAGGTCCTCTGTGGAGAGAGGAGAACCTTCCAGAAGGACAACCATCTCTGCAACAATCCACCAATCAGGCCTGTATGGTAGAGTAGCCAGACTGAAGCCACTCCTTAGTAAAAGGCACATGGCAGCCCACCTGGAGTTTGCCAAAAGGCACCTGAAGGACTCTCAGACCATGAGAAACAAAATTCTCTGGTCTGATGAGACAAAGATTGAAGTCTTTGGTGTGAATGCCAGGCGTCACGTTTGGAGGAAACCAGGCACCACTCATCACCAGGCCAATACCATCCCTACAGTGAAGCATGGTGGTGGCAGCATCAGGAACTGGGAGTCTAGTCAGGATAAAGAGAAAGATGACTGCAGCAATGTACAGAGACATCCTGGATGAAAACCTGCTCCAGAGCGCTCTTGACCTCAGACTGGAGCGACGGTTCATCTTTCAGCAGGACAACGACCCTAAGCACACAGCCAAGATATCAAAGGAGTGGCTTCAGGACAACTCTGTGAATGTCCTTGAGTGGCCCAGACTTGAATCCGATTGAACATCTCTGGAGAGATCTTAAAATGGCTGTGCACCGACGCTTCCCATCCAACCTGATGGAGCTTGAGAGGTGCTGCAAAGAGGAATGGGCGACACTGGCCAAGGATAGGTGTGCCAAGCTTGTGGCATCATATTCAAAAGACTTGAGGCTGGAATTGCTGCCAAAGGGGCATCGACAAAGTATTGAGCAAAGGCTGTGAATACTTCTGTACATGGGATTTCTCAGTTTTTTTATTTTTAATAAATTTGCAAAAACCTCAAGTAAACTTTTTTCACATTGTCATTATGGGGTGTTGTGTGTAGAATTCTGAGGGAAAAAATGAATTTAATCCATTTTGGAATAAGGTTGTAAAATAACAAAATGTGGAAAAAGTGATGAAGCGCTGGGAATACTTTCGGGATGCACTGTAGATGTGAAAGGCACTATATAATAGATAGATAGCATAGTTGGCAGGATTACATAGATAGATAGATATTAAAGGCACTAAAGGCATTTTTAGGATTTGCTACAGCAAAGTTGCTCCCCACAGTGGGTTTAGTCAATGAAGTTTTAATTTGGGGTCCTCTGGGGGGTTTATTTAGTGACGCCACGCCAGGTACCTCTGCTAGTACAGAATAAATAAACAACTGCTTAATTAGCCAGGAGATCAGTCAGAGTCAAATCAACTGACTAACTGGGAAGCTGGTTGGAGTAAAAACCAGCAACCTCGGGAGTCCACTGGACTGGGACTGGAGACCACTGTCCCAGACAGTCGAGTTTATTTTCAAGTTGTCACTGAACCTGAATAACTACACACGCACACACACACCGCACCTCTCGAAACACCAGCAGAATGGGTGCCACCTGTCCTCTAGATGGTCCAGCATGGCTGACTGTCACTGGTGTGTGGCAGCCCACTTTAATGTCACCTCATTTCCAGGCTGCAGTGGGCCCACCCTGCAGTGCCTTTGTCTGTGATAGTATTTGAGTCAATTGAATCCATGAACTATATGTACAATCAAAGATGTGCAATAAGTGCAAGGTTAACACAAATTTTAACAAAAATTAAGATCTGCCAGGTCTGTTGGTCACCACAACTCCCAAGGTACCATCCCCTCTCTCATACGCTGCTTCGTCCTTCCTCCTGCTCCAGTGGCGATGGTGACCATCAGTAATAAACAGAGTTAGAATTCTTGTAGGTGGTCAGACTTAAAGGTCCTCCTGCCAGTGCTGATCATCTCAACGTCACCCACCGCTGGCCTTTGTGATCTCCTTGTTATTAAGATTCCATGTGGAGGTCTGCAGAAACCATAAAAAAGTAAAATTGAGCGTCTTTCTTCATTTCCTTTTGCTCCATCCCCTTAATTGACAATCCTGATGTCTGGTCACATGTCAGCTTGCCAAAGTGCTTAATTACTTAAATGACAAAGGAGGTAGGCTTCAGTGTCCCTCCCACCTTTGAAAATGGCTGTGTGGTCACACATTGTTATGTTCCAGCCAGGGTTTCCCGATGTTTTGTTCATTTTTTATATTAATATTATTGATCATTTAGTTTCTGAATGTCGATGTATGTGTGATGTGTTTTGAGGGATGTCCCCCGAGAGGAGGGTCCAGCTGCCCATCACTGTCAAGGGACGGCCCCTGGCCCTGTAAAAGCTGAGGAAAGCCCCAGAGTCCGTTGTGGTTCATTAAATGCACTAACGTTTGGTGAGTTTTCTTGGATTTCTGTTTAACTTGGTGATGTTACGGATTATTGGATTTTTGACCTCTTTGCTCTGTTTTTTTAATATTCTTTGTATCACACGTTGCCCTTGAAGACAACTCCTTGTGCCTTTTGTGCTCTTCAGAGCTTCCTTGTGCTACAGGACATAAGTATATTTATTTAATGAAGATTCTATGTTTGTCCTCTCATTACCAGCCAGGGTTTGACGGTTTTCCCCCTCTAGTGGGTGTTTTAAGTCATTACTGGGACTTGCTGTGCTCAGGAACCCCCCCAAGTTCATGACACACAGAATGACTGGATAAACAGCCACACCACCTGCGTGCCCATCTTCTTTACAGACTTTTTCTGACCAGTGTATGCCCACCAGAATTGACCCCATAAGAACTCCTGCTCGGGACATTTCTTTAATGTAGCGCCTTTCATGCAAAGCGAGTAACGCTACAAACGAGATTCCACTGGTTGGTACAACATGACACAGTTTCTTTAGTGAAGCATCGGGTGCCAGGATGGGACCAGCCCTGGATGAGACAAAAGAGTCACCAGGGGGATTCTCAATACCTAAGTGAAGAATATCACAGCCTAGGGGGGCTTCAACAACGCAACACACAAGTGTATGCATCACTGAAGGCAAAACACCTTTAGATTATCATAGCAACCCTCATACCTTCATATCCCGATTCCAGAGGTCATCGGGGGGATTCTCAATATCTAAATGAAGAACATCGCAGCATAAGGGGGGCTTCAATAATGTGCCACACAAATGTATGCATCACTGAAGACAAAACTCTCTTAGATTATGGTAGAAGACGCAACGCAGCACTCATACCTGCTTATTCCAATCCTGACGGCACTGGGGGGCTTCCAGTACTTTTATTTACCGGAGCGACAAGAATAATAAAAAACAGAAGCAGTTGTCCCAGCCGCTGGGAAGGGTGACGACCTCAGTGTTCACAGCTGTTTGAAGTTGTGCCCTCTGTCACGCACTGGCTCTTATTCAAGGACGTGTGTCATGTTTGCACTTGGAGTGGTCCTGAGGGTCTCTGATGTCCAAGAGGAGGGGGTTGTTTGGGGCTCAGAAGTTACTGTGTGGACAGAATGGCTTGGGGGACCCCAGAAGTGCAGGCGGTACAGTGAGTGGGCTGTTCTGGTATCTCAGGGCCCTCCTGGGTGCCGTGGAAAGTTAGGGTTAGGGTTAGCATAGTTGGGGTCAACAAGGTGAGGGGGTGGTCATCTGAAATACTAGAAGGGGGCAGGGTTTCATAAAGTCCACAAAATACAACAAGCAATAGCATACTTGGCAGCATTGCTCAATATGATATTTAGAGGGGCTTAGCTTGGCTTATTGCCCACCACAAAGAAGCCAGGCCTGCCTGAGAGACTCCCTATATGTGGGGAGGGGTATTGAGGGCCTCCTCCTAAAGTTCAGGAGGTACTGCATGGGATGATGGGTCCCGGGACCCCCTGGTGTCTGGAGGACACTGTATGTCCTGCGGGACTTTCAGCTCCCCTGATGTTCTGAGGGTACAGCATTGTCTGAGAGATCTGAGCCCCCCCGGGTGTTCAGAGGTCATTGTATACCCTGTAATCTGAAATACTAGAGGGGGCATGGTTTCACTAAGTCCCCAAAATACAACAAGCAATAGCATACTTGGCAGCATTGCTCAATATGCTATTTGGAGGGGCTTAGCTTGACTTATTGCCCACCACAAAGAAGCCAGGCCTGCCTGTCCTGTATGCGGTGGGTTATTGGGGGCCCTTAAAGTTCAGGAGGTACTGTGTGGGCTGATGGGTCTCAGAATCTCCTGGTGTCCAGAGGACACTGTATGCACTCCAGGATTTCTGTCTCCCCTGATGTTCTGAGGGTACATCTTGGGCAGATGGGTCCCAGGACCTCCTGGTGTCTGGAGGGCACTGTATGCCCTGCAGGACTTCCAGCTCCCCTGATGTTCTGTGGGTATTGCATGGTCAGAGAGATCTGAGCCCCCCATGTGTTCAGAGGTCATTGTATGCCCTGTAGAACCTCCAAGCTCCCCTGGTGTTCAGAGGGCACTTAATGAGCTATGAGACCTGAGGTTCACCTGGTGTTCAGAGGGCACTGTATGGGGTTTGGTTTTTTTTTGGGACCACCCTGATGTTTAGAAGGCTATGGACTATGGAGCCTGGGGAACCTCTGGTCTGCAGAAGATATTGTATGGGATGGGAGGTCTGTAAGCCCCTCTGGTACTCAGCGTACACTGGTGTGGTTTCTGAGGTCCCACTGATGTCCATACAGTACTGGGTGGGCTGATGGGTCTGGAGTGCTGTGGTATGTTGAGCCCCCTAGTGTTCAGAAGGCACTCCGTGTGCTGTGGCATCTCAGAACCCTTCAGGAGGAACTGCATTGGTTGGGTCTGTGGACCCCCTGGTGTTCAGAGGACGCTGTGTGAGCTGCAGGCCCCTGGGTTTCCATCTTTTTTTACAGGCTTTTTTCCGACCGGTGTATGTTTTTAATGTTCTGAGCCCACCAGGACTGACCCCATAACAACTCCTGTTTAGGACTTTTCTTTTATGTAGCGCCTTTCATGCGAAGCAAATAACGTTACAAACGAGATTCCACTGCTTGGTACAACATGACACAGTTTCTTTAGTTAAGCATCAGGTACCAGGATGGGACCAGCCCTGGATGAGACAAAAGAGTCACCCGGGGGATTCTCAGTACCTAAGTGAAGAATATCACAGCCTAGGGGGGCTTCAACAACGCAACACACAAGTGTATGCATCACTGAAGGCAAAACACCTTTAGATTATCATAGATGACGCAACGCAGCCCTCATACCTTCATATGCTGATTCCAGCGGTCATCGGGGGGATTCTCAATATCTAAATGAAGAACATCGCAGCATAAGGGGGGCTTCAATAATGTGCCACACAAATGTATGCATCACTGAAGGCAAAACTCTCTTAGATTATCATAGATGGGAAAAAATGTCATATTCAAGACGCAACGCAACCCTCAGACCTGCTTATTCCAATCCTGGCGGCTCTGGGGGGCTTTCAGTACTTTACTTTTATTTTATCAAAAATAATAAAAACAAAAACACAAGCAGTTGTCCCAGCCGCTGGAAAGGGTGACAACCTCGGTGTTCACAGCTGTTTGAAGTTGTGCCCTCTGTCACGCGCTGGCTCTTATTCAAGGACGTGTGTCATGTTTGCACTTGGAGTGGTCCTGAGGGTCTCTGATGTCCAAGGGGAGGGGGCTTTATGGGGCTCAGAAGTTACTGTGTGGACAGAACAGCTTGGGGGACCCCAGATGTGCAGATGGTACAGCGAGTGGGCTGTTGTGGTATCTCAGGGCCCTCCTTAGTGCTGTGCAAGCAATCGTATACTTGGCATCAGCACTCAATATAATATTTGGAGGGTCTTATTTTGGCTTATTGCCCCCCTTCCCCGAAGCCAGGCCTGCTTGAGGAACTCCTTGTGTGTGGAGTGGTATCAGGGTCCCCTAAAGGTGAGACCACCCTGATGTTCAGAAGTCTGTGTATGGCGCATAGAAGATAATGTATGAGCTGTGAGCTCTGGATTCCCCCTCTGGTGTTCAGGGTACACTGCTGTGGTATCTGAGGTCCCACTGATGTCCTGACAGTAATGGGTGGACTGATGGGTCTGGAGTGCTGTGGTATTTTGAGCCCCCATAGTGTTCAGTTGGCCCTGTATGTGTTGTGGTATCTCGGGGCCCTTCTGGTGTTCAGGAGGTACTGCATAGGCTGATGGGTCTGTGGACCCCCTGGTGTTCAGAGGACACTGTATGAACTGCAGAGCTTCTGGTGTCACCAATGTTCAGAGTTTATTGTATGCACTGGGGACCCTTCTGAACTTCAGGGGGCACCTCATGTGCTGCTGTATCTTAGGGCCCCTGGGCGTTCTGACGGTACTGCATGGGCTTAATGATCTGGGGCTCCCAGGTGTTCACTATGGAGCCTCTGGGTCCACCTGGCATTCAGATGGCACTGAATGGGCTGTGGTATTTTGTGTCCTCTGATATTCATAAGCGATTGTGTAGGCTGAAGGGTCTAGGGGTCCCCAGGTGTTCAAATATCACTGTAAGCACAGTGGAGCCTTTGGACCCTCTGATGTTCCGAGAACACCATATGGGCTAAGGAGTCTGGGACCCCCTTGGTGTTTAGAGGGCATTGAATGGGCCTGTGGTGTCTGGAGTCCACCTGGCGTTCAGAGGGCACATTATGGGTTGTGGTATTTTGTGCCCCCCAATATTCTATGCTATTCTGTAGGCTGAGGGGTCTGGGGGCCCCCAAGTGTTGAGAGAGCAATGTAAGCACTGTGGAGCCTTCAGAGAACACCATATGGGCTAAGGAGTCTGGGAGCCCCTTGGTGTTTAAAGGGCACTTAATACCCTGTTGTATCTTGGGGTGCCCTGATGTTCAGAAGGTACTGTGTGGGGTTGAGGGATCCAGGACAGACATCATTTCTTCAGTTGGTTCACATCGTGCCTACAGTGACTGGCACATGATTCATTTTATTTTCAGGAAACCCTGAAGCCCCTGGCAGTCAGATGCCCACGGGCACTGGCAGGCAGACTGTGAGAGTGACATGTGGAGGGGGTACAGGGAGAGACCACATTCTAGTAAAGTGCTGTAGATGTTAGTGGGTTCAGGAGCTGTGGGACAGAATGGTGTGTGGGGGGCAATAAGACCGGACTCCAGTCTGTTAAGAATGTAAAGATCCAGCAGGGCCTTAGTCTGGATGGTGGACGCAGCCTTGTGCCCCCCTGCCCCAGACAGTCTGCCTAGACTGCTGGTGCTGGCAGACAGGATTGCCACCTCGCGGGGTCAGCACTATTGCTCAGCAAAAGTGCTCTGTCATCAACGTGAGTGCTCTGCTCAGCAGCCCGCCCTCCGTCAAAGATTAACGGCACCTGGGCACGTGCCAGGACGCCCACTCCGAAGGGTGAGCCCTTGGCTGGCTGTTCAAAGTCTGGCTCCTTTGTGCCGCTAGTTTGTAAACAGACGCTTCTCCACGTGGCCGGGGAGGCTCTGCTCCTTACTAAGATTCTGGCCAGAAGCCAAATAGGACAACAGCGGTCAGCCGTCCAACGGTCAGCAAGGAGAAACATTAACCAGCTGACAAAGGCGAGGCCCACCCCAACTCGAGCGAGCAAGACCACCGGAGTGGACGTCGTCACACATGAGAGTGCCGGGCAGGCGGCTGACACCTGCCAGGTTAGAATGTGGCATTGAGAGTCTTGGGAAGGGGGTCCACGGTGACAGGTGTTAACATACTGGGCGGCCCCTTTAGCCCCCTGATGGGACGATTTGGGCTGTCAATCACTTTTAGAGGACCAAGCCTTCCTCCTGATTGCTGGCTCAAGATGTGGCCCAAGGGTGTTACAATAAATAAATGAATGAAGGCCCAACACGACTTCCTTGGTAGAACTCAAACCATAAAAGATTCAACGCAAGATTATCAATTGGCTCAAATTTCTAAAGCTCTATGCGTCTATTAGAGGGTCTGACAGACCATCGGGTGGCTCTGGGCTGCACAACAAGGAAGGAGAAGTGCCCACCAGGACTGAGGACGAGGACTGGCGGTGGAAGGAACGCTTTGAGGGGCTTCTGAACCCGATGGACACACCCTCTGTGCAGGAGGCGGAGCCACAAGCTGATGCCCGTTTCCCTGAGGGAGCTCAGTGAGGGGTGGACGAGACCCTCCAGAAATGCTGAGGGCTCTGGACATTGTTGGGCTGTCATGGCGGACGTGCCTTTTCAATGATGAGGGGTTGTTGGGAGACGGGGAAGGTGGTCCCCAGGGTCCAACTGATGAATGGGTGGGATCACACTCCTCACACGCCTCCCTGAGAAATCTTATGCCAGGGTACTGGAAACGTGACCCCAGCCAGTCATGGAATTTCAGATCCTGGAGGAGCTGTGTGGATTCTGTCCAGGCAGTGGAATGATGGCCCAGCTCTTTAATAATCATAAAATGAATTCTTTATGTTTATATAGCGCCTTTCTCACTACTCGAAGCACATCAGTGAGTGGAGAGCCACTTCAACCACCACTAATGTGCGGCACCCACCTGGATGATGTGACGGCAGCCATTTTTGTGCCAGTACTCTCGCCACATATGATCTATTAGGAGGTGAAGGGGTGAGAGAGACAGTTAGCCAATCAGAGACGGGGGATGATTAGGGGGCCAGCATGTCTAGGCTGTGGTGGGCCTTGGGATACCCCCTCCACTTTAGTGACCACAGAGAGTCAGGACCTCATCTGAAGGATGACACCATGTTTACAGCACAGAGTCCCCATCACTGCACTGGGGGGCATTGGAATCCACATTTAGATTACATGGTAGGCACCCAAAATGCTGGCATCACCACCACCTCTTCCAGCAGTAACCCAAGCTTTGCCTAGATGGTTCCATCCAAGTGCTGGCTGGGCCTGAACCTGCTTAGCTTCAGGTGGATGAGCTCTACTGAAGTACAGGTGGTGTGGCTGCTGACCCTCATGAGGATCCTGGAGGGGGCATGGGAGTCCACCCAATTGGTCTTGTGTGGACTTTGAGAAGCCATATGAGTTCCTCGAGGGATTCTGTGAGGGGTTCTGGGAGAGTACAGGGTCCCTGTATAATCACAGTGAGAGCCGAGTCCGCGTACTTGGACAAACATCAGCACCGTTTCCAGTGGGTGAAGGGGGGGCACCGGGGCTGTGCTTTGTCTCTTGTCCCATTTGTGGTTTTCTTGGACAGGATTTTAAGGCACAGAGGGGGTCCAGGTCAATGGCTTTAGAATCGTGTCGCCGCTTTTTGATGATGATGATGTGGTCCAGTTGGCGTCATCGGGTTGTGATCTCACACACACATTGGGACGGTTTGCAACCGAGTGTGAAGCAGAAGGGGTGAGGAGCAGCACCTCCAAATCTGAGCCCATGGTCCTCAGCAGGAGAAAGATGGGATGTCCTCTCCAAGTGGGAGGTAAGTTTAAGTATCGTCGGGGTGTTGTTCACGAGTGAGGGGCAAAGGGATGGTGAGATCGACAGACGGATCGGGGTGGCGAGTGCAATTCTGTGGTCGCCATATCACTATGTACTGGTGATGAAGGAGCTGAGTTAGAAGGCAACGCCCTCAATTTACCAGTCAATCTGCGCCCCTACCCTCACTTATGCCCATGAGCTTTGGGTGATGACTGAAAGAATGAGATTGTGGGTACAAGCAGCCGAAATGAGCTTTCCCTGCAGGGTGGCTGGGCCCTCACTTAGAGACCCCATGAGATACGCAAACATCCGGGAGACCCCAGGAGGAGAACCACAGACCCTCCACATCAAGAGAGGCCAGCTGAGGTGGGTTGGGCATCAGATACGGAGGCCTCCTAGTGGAGGCTTTTTGGGTATGAGAAGCTGGGAGGATTATAGGCCCTGGGGGGTCCCACAGTATGAGTTGGCAAACTGTGAGTGGGGAAATGGGCATATGGGCTTCACTGCTAAGACTGTAGCTCGCATGACCTGGCTTTGGATGAGTGGATGAATATGAATGAGTGAATGAATGAATGAAGACTCCATTCAGATCAGAGTCACGAGAATGTCGGCGCCTACCTGGACATCATGGGGCACAAGGCACACAAGGCAGGGGCCAACCCTGGATGTGGCACCAGTCAGTCACAGAGCCCACCTGGACCCTCCAGACACAAACATCTTTATGGATGCGGACTGTGACGGGGAGTGAGATTTGAACCCAGGAGTGCCAATCACTGTGCCACACTGGCACAATAAGAAGATTGTGAGCAGCATGGTGGCAATGAAGCAAGCGTCGCAGCCCCACGAATACGGCATCTTGGGCTCAGATTGCTATCCATGTTGAGTCTGCAATGACTTCTCTTTGTGTCTGTGGGGTCTTTTTTCCTCCAGGGGTTTCCGGTGCTGCTCTCAAAGTTGTGGAGTTCAATAGGTCAGACACTCTACATTAGCCCAGCGTGAGCAGACCTTGTGAAGGTCCACCTTGAACCCCTGGCTGCTCTGAAGAGCTCTGCCACCTCCGTGACTCTGAATTGGATTAAGTGGGTCTGAGTTTGTGAGATTGCGCTTTCTTGTGGATCGAGCAGAGGAGCGGACTTAACACTACAGGCTCACACCCAGGTTCACGTGGAGTCTCCCAGTGTGTGTGTGTGTGGGGGGGGCTTCTCTTCAGCTTCTTCCATGTTTCTCCTCATGCCAAAGAAGGCAAGTTTAGGTGATGTGATGACTTTATTTGTGTGCGCAATGGAGTGTCACCAGTGCCAGTCGGCTCCTGCTTTACCCTTAATGTGACAACACAGGTTTGGAAAAGGGATGGTGGAGAATAATAATAATCATCATCATTATCATCATCATCATCATAATATTAATCATAATTATAACAATAATAATAATATCATCATCATAAGTATCATCATCATCATCATAATATTAATCATAGTGATAATAATAATTATTATAATAATATTAATCATAATGATTATAATTATTATTATTATTATTATATTAGTCATAAATATAATAATACTCATCATCATAATAATCATCCATCCAGTATCCAACCCACTATATTCTAACTACAGGGTCACGGGGGTCTGCTGGAGCCAATCCCAGTCAACACAGAGTGCAAGGCAGGAACAAACCCCGGGAAGGGTGCCAGCCCACCACAGGGCACACACGCACACACCAAGCACACACTAGGGACAAGTTAGGATCGCCAATGCACCTGACCTTCATGTCTCTGGACTGTGGGAGGAAACCCACGCAGACACGGGGAGAACATGCAAACTCCACGCAGGGATGACCCGGGAAGCGAACCCAAGTCTCCTAACTGCGAGGCAGCAGCACTACCCACTGCGCCACTGTGCCACCCATGATAATCATAATAATCATACTAATAATACATTCGTCCATTGTACCACTCTTGCCTCACATTCCAAGCAGGTGGTCTTTTTTCCAAACTGCTTCAGCCATCCTTTGGTGTCCCCAATAAGCCACCAGTGCTTCACTTGAAGATCATGAGGTGCCGGACCTCCTAGTGACTGCCTGGGGTCAATCTGGGGGTGCGGTGACACCAGCAGTGTGTGCGCTGAAGCGCAGCACTGTTAACGTTAAACTGCGTCATTGGCCTACTAAACACGTGAAATCAGTTACTGTTTACACGTACACTCGCATGTATGCCACTGTATATGACGCCCGACCGTCACACATACGTCAGCTTGGTGGGCAGAGCATTCCAAAGCCAATGAGTTTTAACATGGAGTTGTCCCCTCCTGTAACAGCCTCCGCTCTTCTTTCTGCAAAGTTTTAGAGTGGGAGTCGGTGGGCGTTTGTGCCCGTTCAGCCAAAAGTGCTTTTGTGATGTTGGACGAGGAGGTCTGGTTCACCATCGACATTCCAAAGGGTTGAGGTGAAGGCTCTGTGCAGCCCACTCGAGTTCCTCCATGTCTTTATGGACCACATGCTGGAATAGAAGGCAGTCTTTACAAACTGAGCACACACAGTTGTCTAAAATGTCCTTGTAGCATCAACAGGACTCTTCACTGGGACCGTGGTAACAAATACTAGACTTTACAGTCTGGAGGGTACCCCCAAACCCAGATTGGTCCATCAGATGGTGACGGGTGACTCGTCACTCCTTGTTCTTGTGCCCACAGTTCTTGTGCTGATGTTGTTTGCTTCCAGGGGCAGTTTGGAGGTCTTGTTGTGAGTGATGCCACAGAGGGCTGGCCATTTCGATGTGGCCGGTCCCACTCTGTGAGTTTGGCTGGTCCACCACTCACTTCATGGCTGGGATGTTGTTGCTCCTCAATGTTTCCACTTCAAGTCACAGCACTTACAGTTGGCAGAGGCAGAACTTTTAACATATTGTCGTGTGGCAAAGGGGGCATCCTATGACAGGGGCACATTTAAAGTCACCGAGTTCTTCCGTTGGCCAATGGAGATGGCATGGCTGTGTGCTGATTGGATGCACCTGAACTCCATCATTCGGAGGGGGGTGTGTCCACATACCTGTAATCAGATCTATCTACTGTATGATAAAACACTACTGTATGTGCTGGTCACTCTAAGCAATCTGATTGGTCAGTTTGGCAGTGATGGCTCAGGTGGTGGTGATGATGACACGATACTTTAGGGGTTCAAAGGTCAACTCCTGATTGTGACTGTTTTTTTAAAGAGTTCAAATGGAGCTTTTCAAAGACAACAGAACAAATAACATGGCAGGCGACGCCGGGTCACTACATACCAGCGAGTCGTCTTCAAATGCGGGATAGGGTCCCGCAAGTCCTCGGCTAATGGGGGCCCACAGAAGGTTTAGAGGAGCAGAGTAAGACATCATGAAACGACAGACTCTGAGGAGCCGGCTTCACGAAAACGCGATCGAAGCTGAGGAAAGGTGTTGGAGGAACGCTGGGAGTCGGCTTCCAAAACGAGACGTGTCTGCAAGAATATGAGTGGCGTTTATATAGTGGGCAATGGGCGGAGGGGGGGGGCTGTTGACTATTTGTAGTAGTTAATAAGTGGATTGGAGGCCAGCAAGGAACCTCGAAACGACAGAATCTGAGGAGCTGCCTTTACGAAAACACGATCGAGAGAGGAAGCAGGAGAAGCTGAGGAAAGGTGTAGGAGGAACGCTGAGAGTCGGCTTCCAAAACGAGAATATGAGTGGTGTTTAGATAGTGGTCAATGGGGGGGGCTCAACTATTTGTAGTAATTTAAAAGTGGACTGGAAGCCCCAAAACGACAGAGTCTGAGTAGCCGGCTTTACGAAAACGCGATCGAGAGAGGAAGCGGCGGGCAGGAGAGGCTGATATACAGAAGAAAGGCGCAGGAGGAAAGGCGTTTTTAAATTCATTGTCGCCCGTCTTTGACAAATAAGCGTAGCTGACAGTGTCTAAGTTATTCCAATTCATTCTTACTTAATTTCATTTGTTCTTCTTTTCCTTTCTCATTCCTTTCACATTTTGTACGACCACGTGCTGCTGAACTAAATGTCGGTGGCGTTGAGTTTTTTTTTTTTTCCTTTGGATCTCTTACAGTCAGAGGGGTGGATCAGAGCCCCCAAGAAATACCAGGGGGTCTCTGGACATTGCTGGGTTGTCATGGCGGACTTGCCTTTTCAACGTTGAGTTGCTTGTCCCACACACTCGCGTTGGAGTCTTCGCTCTCCTCAACCCCATCTTCATCCTCCTCACCTCACTCCTGCTCCTTCAGTCTCTTAACCGCCACACCTGCCAGCTCCGGAGCCAGAACTGCACCAACCCAAAAATGTCTTTTGATGGGGGCCACTTCTTGGGTTTTTGAGGTGCTTTTAGAAAGTTTAAATAAACTCCCAATAAAGTCCCAAGCAAAAGAATGCTGGGGGGGGGGCCAAATCGGTCAAATCACCCAATGATAACAAACACACAGGCAACAAAATGACAACAAAATATCCACAGACGGGTTGAAGTCAGGGGTGGCGTTCAGGCCACATGGTAGGTTCCAGTGCTTTGCTCACAGCTGCCGGCTCTCAATTATTCACGGAAATACAGGATGGGGCGGAGTCAGGTGCCCTCTAGGGGGTGTCTGTGCGGTTGAGGAAAATAAGAGAGGTTGTGGTTAGCGACTGCGCCCCCTGTCATCCCAAGATGGTACTACATACCTTAGAGGAGCCCTGAGGATGATCCACGTGTAATAAACTAAGGAGTTCATAATGACAAAGTCCCAAAATATCATAAAATGCCCAACAGAGGGGGAAAACGCCACCAAACCCTGGCTAGTAACAATGACAAACACAGGATCTTTATAAATAAATAAATATCTATTATCAGAAAAGTGCCCTGTGTGTGTGTGTTCACCCTGCGATGGGCTGGCACCCTGTCCGGGGTTTGTTCCTGCCTTGTGCCCTATGCTGACTGGAAAAGGCTTCAGCATTCCCCATGATCCTGGTTTGGATTATTGTAAATGGAATAGAAGAAAATGACCTGACAAAAAATGTTTCAGGTGTTGCCTGAAATAATAAAAGCAATCCAATGCAAACCGAGTCCCAGTACGAAATCCAGCGCAAAGTCAAAAAGTGAGCAAAAGGTAAGAAAATCATTTAAAAAAAAAAAATTCAGAAATGAGCAAAACTCACCAACTCCAAAGCGCATTCAGAATGACTGAACAGCAAGGGACTGTGGGTTGTCCCCGCCTTGATAGGGCTGAGGGCGGTCCCGTGCAGGTGATAGGCAGGTGGCCCCACCCCTTGGGGAACCACCTCCCAAGCCATTCACAGCATACACATGGACATAAACTAATCACTCAATCCTGTTAACGCAGAATACGAACACAAGAAACAGCATTTGAACCCGCCGCCAAACGACCGCAGCTGAAATCTTTGAATATTCAAATTAAACAGAAAGGTTTCACGTAAATTCAGATTATATAGGTTTGATTAGCTCCGATACGTTAGGTCAGATATACTTTATTAATCCTCGAGGGAAAACTGAAATGCTTGTTGTAACAAAATTAAGAAACATACAATCAACAGATGTCTAACTATAAGAACAATAGGAGACAATAAAATATAAAAACCTAATGCTAAAATACCTGAAGTTTGGACTTTCCTCCTTTGTCTTCTGTTTGGAGCGAAGGACAAGATATCAGGTGACACTGCCTAATGACTGCAGGCATAAAAGACCCCCAGAGACGCTTCTACTTATTACCCCCTGCAGGAACAAGCCCCCCGGGGCTAAACATGCTCCAACAGAGCGCCCCCTGGAGGAGATGGGCAGAATTGTTCATGATGGCATCCCCTTTTTGCCTCCATCTTCTTTTCCACAACAGCCTCTGTGGGGTGTTGTGTTTCAGCCGGGGGTCCCAGGGTGGGGGTTCAGATTCATGTTTTTTATTTTTGTGTATTTTTGTTGATGATTTGCTTTATTCTTTGATTTTTTTTCATTATCCCTGTGCACGTGAGCTGCCAGTGTTATGGTTCTGTGTGTTTTGTGGGCGGATCCCCTAAGAGGTGGGGCCACCTGCCAATCACCGCCAGGAACCGTCCCCTAAATCCGGAAAAAATGGATTGATTCCTGGCAGTTCATTGTGAGTTTGGTGGGCTCTTGTGTCTTATCTGTGCTTCGGCAGTTTCGACATTTTTGACCATCATGCTCTGTTTTTGACTGCTCTTCTGGATTTCCCCTTTGGATGGCCATTTTGTTTTTAGGCAACTCCATTTTGCCATCGTGCTTTCCAGAACTTCTCTGTGTGGCAGAAAAATTTTTGTGAAGAATAAAACCTTTTTGGTTTTTTTTATGAAGTGTCTGTGTTTGGCCGTTTGTCTAGCCGGGGTTTGGCAGTGTATTCCCCCTCTAATGCGCCTGATTAGAAGTGCTTTTGCTGCTTTTTGGGGACTTTTGTGACTTGGGACTCTGGTCAGTTTGTCCAGAGTCAACCCTGTGAAGGAAATGCCTTCAATGATAATTTTGTTCCAATGTTTTGCATCCCCTGAAAGCTCAAGCTCCTTTCCCAAGAGACCACCACGTAGAGCACCCCACTGGACCGGGTAAAGATCTCCAGCAGCCTGGTGCACACACCAACAGACCTGAGTCTCCTCCAGAAGTCCAGTCTGCTCCGGCCCTTCTCATATGGCACCATTGTATCCTCAGACCAGTCCAGTCTGCTGTTCACGTGGACCCCCAGGTACTTGTAGACTTTGGAGGTCATCCCGGAGTGCAGGAATTTCAAAATCCGAGGATGTGTGGCAGCCCTGGCTCCAGATATAAAAATAGTAAAGGGGACATGTAAAATAAAAAGGGTGGCCATGGAATGATAAGATTCCCAAAATCCAACAAGTAACAACACAGACAACACCATGGGGGGGCGGTGGTCTTGACATAATGTCTGATGAGGGTGGGAGAGGTGGGCGGAGGCTTAGCCCAGCTTACTGACCCCCGTAGTGGAGCTGAGTGTACACAAAGTGCCGCTCAGCCTCTGACCGTCCAGCGCTGCCAAGTTTGGTTGGACTTGGGCCGGGCGCGTGCCAATGTGTAACGAGCTCCGCCGCAAACACGCACTCTGCTTATTTATTAATTGGAATTTTCCTTATGTAATGCGGTGCTCGGCAGACGGACTCGGAATGCAAACCAAGACGGAGAAACATTAAACAGTAATAGACAGATATGCGTGGAGAAGAAATGGAGAGCCGTTCCGACGAGGGGCTCGTCGGTGTCATGGAGGTCCCATCAAAGGGGTGCAGAGATCATGCAGAACATAATCAGACTCCAATGGACTGCTGAACTGCATAAAAAATTCTCTTTATAAAGCAATCCGAGATGTGGTGGTGGTGGAGACACCAGCAGCAGTTAATGGTCCTCGGGAAGGTCACTCCCTCTTTCTTCATGGACCTCAGGGGACCCCCCCCCCTCGATAACTACAGGGGCCTCCACACTGTTCCTTTTGATGCCAACCTGCTCATGCGGTGCCCCACAAGCAGGCGCCTTCCTGCTTGTCACTTTGATCTTCTGGGGTTCGTGTGGCTCTTTGGGTTGTGACAGCCACCGTGTCACTCGGGTGCAGCGGATTCAGAAACTCTAAGGGACGCCTTTCACTTTCTTCATTGATTGTGTTGGTAGAGCAACTGACAGCAAACAACTGACTGTGGCTGACAAGTCACTTTGAAAAGATCTCAGGGTTAGAGTTGTGGACGGACATCAGGCAGGAGATGGAGAACAAAAACCTCTCAAAGGCTTCATCAATCCACAGGTGCTCAGTAAAGTCCATCATAAAGAAGTGTTTGGTACTACTAGGACCCTCTCTGTATCCTCCAAACTGGATGGAAGAGCCAGGAGGTCACTGGTAGGAGAGGCAAACGAGAGGCCAATGGCCACTTTGAAGGAGTTACAGGATTTGATGGCACAGAGTGGTCATTAATGGTGTGCAGGTGACAACAATTTCACAAGCGCTCCACAATGGTGGCTTGTTCAGGAGGGTCGTACTTCTCAAGAAAAGCCACATTGAGGCTCGTTTGAGCTTTCCCAGAATGCACCTTGAAGATTCTGATGCCAAGTGGAAAAAAGTCTTATGGTCAGAGGAGACCAAAATCAACTATTTGGCCTCAACACCAAACAGTCCACCAATGCAGCTCACCATCCACAACACACCATACCTACAGTAAAGCATGGAGGGGGCAACATCCTATTGTGTGGGGGGCCTGGGGATCTCGTTAGGGGAGAAGGAAAAATAGATGGGGCAAAGTACCGTCAAATTCTGGAGGAAAACCTGCTACCCTCTGCCAGAAAGTTGAAGATGGGCAGAATGTTCAACTTTCAACACGACAACGGCCTGAAGCGCACAGCAAAATGGACCACCCAGTCAATAAAGGACAAAAAAGTGAATGTCCTGGTGTGGCCAGTCAGAGCCCAGACCTAAATCACAGTGAAAATCTGTGGAAAGATCTGAAGATAGCAGACCACCAACGCTCACCATCCGATATGAGCGAACTTGAACAGTTGAACTGTGAAGAAGAGTGGGGGGCAAATATTGAGTGGGCTCAGTCTAGATGGGCAAAGCTGATAGAAAAGAATCAACAGACTCAAGGCTGTCATTAAAGCAAAAGGGGGGTCAACAAAATGACACTGACATTGCGGGGAGGTCCTTCATTCATCTCAGTAGGTCTTCCATCCATCCATTTTCAAACCCACTATATCCTAACTACAGGGTCACGTTGGTCTGCTGGAGCCAATCCCAGCCAACACAGGGCACAAGACAGGAAACAAACCCCGGGCAGGGCGCCAGCCCACCACAGTCTATCTATCTATTATATAGTGCCTTTCATCTATCTATCTATCTATCTATCTATCTATCTATCTATCTATCTATCTATCTATCTATCTATCTCTCTATTATATAGTGCCTTTCATATCTATCTATCTATCTATCTATTATATAGTGCCTTTCACATCTATCTATCTATCTATCTATCTATCTATCTATCTATCCATCCATCCATTATCCAACCTGCTATATCCTAACTACAGGGTCACGTTGGTCTGCTGGAGCCAATCCCAGCCAACACAGGGCGCAAGGCAGGAACCAATCTCGGGTAGTGGCACACACAATCCCACTACAGGGCACACACACACATTAGGGACAATTTAGGATCACCACTCCACCCAACCTGCATGTATTTGGGCTGTGGGAGGAAACAGACGCCGATACGGGGAGAACATGCAAACCCCATGCAGGGAGGACCCGGGAAGCGAACCCAGGACTCCTTACTGCGAGACAGCATTGCTACCCACTGCGCCACCGTGCCACCTCAGTAGGTCTTGTTTTTTATTTTTTATCATTTTTTCTGAGCTGTAGCTGTGATTCTTTCACTTGGATGTTAAAGGTGGCATTGAGTAAGTAAAGCTGAGAAGAAATATTAGTTTGTGTGTTTTAATTTAAGGCTTTAAAGCAAAGAAAATGGGAATATTTTGAAGGGGGGGGGGTTCTTTTCTATACCCACTGTATTGGGAGGTGAGTCCCCCAAGAGAGAGTGGCAGCATCCCCTTGCATTGACAATCACTTGTATCCAAAGTGGCTTACTAAACAGGTCAACATAATCAAGTTAACATCATTCATTCGGTTAGGGGTCTGGCTGCTTGGGGACAAGTGTGACAAGACAAGGGGACAAAATTGATCACCATAAGTAAAAAGAACCTGACGAGAGAAATTCACCAAACTAGGGGGTCTTCAAGCATTTCTTGTGGATCTGTGCCGGTATCTGGAAGGTTACTCCCAGAAGGGATCCTACTCCGTTGGGCCCTTAAGCAAGGCCTTGAACCTGAAAATTGCTCCAGGGGTGCTGTACAATGGCTGATCGTGCAATCTGACGCACCCCTGAGATAATTTCCCCCCTCGAGGATTAATACTGGGTAACAAAAACACATCGAGGGAGTCCGAATTTTGAATGGAGGTGAGCAGATCTTCCAACCAACTAGGAAACATACATCATAAGAGTCTGGATTGGGATTTCATGCCAGCTGATGCTGTTTATCAGCAGGTCTAAGTGATCGAGAAGAAGAAGCAGACCACCTCACAAATGTCTCTACTGTATATAATCCCACCACAGGAACTCAATAAACCTGCTATTCTTGATAAATTTCAGTCGGGTTTCAGAACAAATCACAGCACAGAAACTGCACTCGTTAAAGTAGTAAATGACTTGCAGGTCAATGCAGACAGAGGCCATTTATCTGTTCTCATCCTCTTCGATCTGAGTGCCGCATTTGACACCATTGATCACAATATTCTTAGAAATCGCCTTAGTCAATGGGTGGGCCTCTCTGGCAGGGTCTTAAATTGGTTTGAATCCTACCTGACAAGGAGAAAATATTTTGTTAGTTGTGGGAATTACAACTCGAAGACACAGGATATCCGATATGGTGTTCCACAAGGCTCTATCCTGGTCTGCTGCTCTTCTCAATCTACATGCTTCCGTTAGGTCAGATTATCTCAGGGCACAACGTGAGCTACCACAGCTATGCTGATGACACACAGCTGTACTTATCAATAGCACCTGATGACTCCGACTCTCTTGATTCACTAACAGAATGTCTGACTTGTATCTCAGAATGGATGAATAGTAACTTTCTCAAGCTAAATAAAGAGAAAACTGAAATCTTAGTGATCAGCAATAATGGATACAATGAGGTTATTAGAAATAAACTGGATACATTAGGATTAAAAGTTAAGACAGAAGTAAAAAGCTTAGGGGTAACGGTTGACTGTAATCTGAATTTTAAATCGCATATTCATCAGATTATTAGGACAGCATTTTTTCACTTAAGAAACATAAGTAAAGTTAGACCTCTTATATCACTGCTCAGAAATTAGTTCACGTGTTTGTTTTCAGTCGACTAGATTACTGTAACACACTCCTCTCAGGACCACCCAAAAAAGACATCGATCGTTTGCAACGAGTGCAGAATGGAGCTGCCAGAATCCTAACTAGAAAAAGAAAATCTGAACACATCACACCAGTCTTAGCGTCACTACACTGGTTGCCTGTGTCATTCAGAATTGACTTTAAAATTCTGCTTATGGTTTATAAAGCCTTAAATAATCAGCTCCATCTTATATATCGGAATGTCTGACACCTTATATTCCAAATCGTAACCTCAGATCCTCAAATGAGTGTCTCCTTAGAATCCCAAGCACAAAACTTAAAAGAAGTGGTGAGGCGGCCTTCTGTTATGCACCTAAAATCTGGAATAGCCTGCCAATAGAAATTCATCAGGCTGATACAGTAGAGCACTTTAAAACACTGCTGACAACACATTACTTTAACATGGCCTTTTTATAACTTCACTTTAACTTAATCCTGATACTCTGTATGTTCAATTCATCATAATAACTATTCATGGTGGCTCTAAAATCCGTACTGACCCCTACTCTCTCTTCTGTTTCTTTTTCCAGCCTGCGCCACCTCCACCTACTCAAAGCTTCATGTTGCTCCAACAATGATGGATGGATTAAAAGGCAGAAGTCTACGTGACCATCTTCATCAAGCCCTTCTGTGAGAACTCTAAATCCAAAGAGGACTGTTCCAGTTATTTTAGGTAGAATGTCCAGAGGGGACTGGCCGGGTGGTCTCATGGTCTGGAATCCCTACAGATTTTATTTTTCCTCCAGCCTTTGGAGTTTTTTTGTTTCTGTCCCCCCTGGCCATTGAACCATACTCTTATTCGATGTTAATTAATGTTGACTTATTTTGTTTTCTTACTGTGTCTTTCATTTTTCTATTCTTCATTATGTAAAGCACTTTGAGCTACTGTTTGTATGAAAGTGTGCTATAGAAATAAATGTTGTTGTTTTATGAAGGGACTTTATAGAAACCCGGGAGCTTTTGTAGCATTCCCACTGCAAGAACTCAGTCCATCTGTAGCTCCTGGTGAGTTTTGTTCCTCCTACTTCAGGGTGTGAACTTTTCATTCGACCAAGAACTCTCGTGGGTGGGGCTCTGACGATGAATTTTGCTGATTGGTTGACCACAAGCACTGGCACCATCTTACAAATCTGTTAGCAGTCTGGACTTTGGAGAGCCATACGTGAAGATGGAGCGCAGAAACTTGCACCACCTCCCTGCTGCACCCCATCGAAGCAATAATCTCCTCCTGAGGTTTCGATCTCTTCAGTGCGATAAAGGGCAGGGGGTCCTCCATGAACTCATGAACGCACCTCACCTTGCTCCACATCACTCTCCCTTGCATGTCACATATTTTGCACAAAGGTTACAGTTCCTGTCGTGTGGTGGGAACGCAACACACAAAAGTGGCCCAGAAACCACAAGTGACTGAGGGTCTGCATCATCCAGGAACTCGCTGGTTCATGAAAACAAAGTTCCTGCGGTGGGAAAGTGCTTGCCTATAGCTGCTGACCTACTGAGCACTCTTTAGGCAAACATGATTGGCGAGTCTCCTTTTGGATACCCACAGAACTGCAAGGGAGTTGTGGTCCTGTAGTGCTTCCCTGTTGGTTTCCATGAATGTTGCCAGTGTGGATCCTGGACTTCTTGACAGAGGGGCCCCAGTCAGTTCGGATGGGCTACATCACTTCCAGCATCATCACACTGAGCACTGGAGCACCGCAGGGCTGTGTGCTTAGTCCACTGCTCTTCACCCTGCACAGCCACGCACAACACCAACCACATCATCAAGTTTGCGGACGATACGATGGTGCTGGGACAGATAAGCAGGGATGATGAAACAGCATACAGAGATGAGGTAGAGCGGCTGTCCACATGGTGTGAAGACAACGATCTATCTCTCAATGTCTCAAGACAAAAGACAAGGAAAATCACATCCTGCCCACATCCCACTCAGCATCAACGGTTTAGATGAGGAGACTTGTTAGGAGTACCAAGTTCCTTGGTGTGCACATAACTGAGGACACACAACACCTCATCACTAATCAAGAAGGCCCAGCAGAGACTACACTTCCTGAGGCAGCTGAAGTGAGCAAGTCTTCCCCCTCTCATCCTCACCACGTTCTACAGAGGCACCATTGAGAGTGTCCTGACCAGCTGCACCACTGTCTGGTATGGCAACTGCAACATTTCTGACTGCAATCGCCTGCAAAGGATAGGGAAGACAGCAGAGAACATTATTGGGGTGCCTCTCCCTTCACTACAGGGCATATTTTACAAATGCAATGTCCGCAAGGCATTGTGCAGGACCTCTTACACCCCTCATATGGACTTGCCATCCAAGAGAAGATACTGCAGCATCAGAGCTAGATCTGCCAGGCTGCAGCTTACCCCCAAGCTGTCAGACTCCTTAACACCATGCTGCCCCCAGGGATCTTCCACACGACCTCAACCACCTCTAAAAACACAACTTTTATACATGAAAGCCACTTTCCTATAAAGACTGAGTGAGCAGGTAGAGAAGAACTGAAAATCTCCTACTGACCTTTAAGGATTTTCATATTCTTTGATATCCTTCTGCTGTGAAACATTCTGACCTGTCATTGTTTACACGTCTTAAACAACTCTCATCATACACTGATCACTTCTGTATTATCTGCAGTGAGGTCCATAAATATTTGGACAGAGACAACTTTCTTCTCATTTTGGTTCTGTACATCACCACAATGAAATTTGAAATGAAACAACTCTGATGCAGTTGAAGTGCAGACTTTCAGCTTTAATTCAGTGGTTGAACAAAACGATTGCATAAAAATAACTAAAGCATTTTTTGAACACAATCCCTTCATTTCAGGGGCTCAAAAGTACTTGGACAATTGACTCCAAGGCTATTTCATGGCAGGTGTGTTCAAGTCCGTCGTTATGTCTTATCAATGAAGCAGATAAAAGGCCTGGAGTTGATTTGAGGTGTGGTGCTCGCATGTGGAAGATTCTGCTGTGAACAGACAACATGCGGTCAAAGGAGCTCTCCATGCAGGTGAAAGAAGCCATCCTTAAGCTGCGAAAACAGAAAAAACCCACCCAAGAAATTGCTACAATATTACGAGTGGCAAAATCTGCAGTTTGGTACATCCTGAGAAAGAAAGCAAGCACTGGTGAACTCTCAACGCAAAAAGACCTGGACGTCCACAGAAGACAACAGTGGTGGATGATCGCAGAATCATTTCCATGGTGAAGAGAAACCCCTTCACAACAGCCCACCAAGTGAACAACACTCTCCAGGGCTTGGTCGTATCGATATCCAAGTCTACCATAAAGAGAAGACTGCATGAAAGTAAATACAGAGGGTGCACTGCAAGGTGCCAGCCACTCATAAGCCTCAAGAATAGAAAGGCTAGATTGGACTTTGCTAAAGAACATCTCAAAAAGCCAGCACAGTTCTGGAAAACATTCTTTGGACAGATGAAACCAAGATCAACCTCTACCAGAATGATGGCAAGAAAAAAGTATGGAGAAGGCGTGGAACAGCTCATTATCCAAAGCATAGCACATCATCTGTAAAACACGGTGGAGTCAGGCAGTGTGATGGCTGCCAGTGGCACTGGGACACTAGTGTTTATTGATGATGTGACACAGGACAGAAGCAGCTGAATGAATTCTGAGGTGTTCAGAGACATACTGTCTGCTCAAATCCAGCTAAATGACGTCAAATTGATTGGTCGGCGTTTCATGATACAGATGGACAATGACCCAAAACATACAGCCAAAGCAACCCAGGAGTTTATTAAAGCAAAGAAGTGGAAAATTCTTGAATGGCCAAGTCAGTCACCTGATCTTCACCCAACTGAGCAGGCATTTCACTTGTTGAAGACTAAACTTCGGACAGAAAGGCCCACAAACAAACAGCAACTGAAAGTAAAGGCCTGGCAGAGCATTAAAAAGGAGGAAACCCAGCATCTGGTGATGCCCAGGAGTTCAAGACTTCAGGCTGGCATTGCCAGCAAAGGGTTTTCAACCAAGTATTAGAAATGAACATTTGATTTCCGGTTATTTAGTTTGTCTAATTACTTTTGAGCCCCTGAAATGAAGGGATTGTGTTAATAAATACTTTAGTTGCCTCACATTTTTATGCAATCATTTTGTTCAACCCACTGAATGAAAGCTGAAAGTCTGCACTTCAACTGCGTCTGAGTTGTTTCATTTCAAATTCATTGTGGTGATGTACAGAACCAAAATGAGAAGAAAGTTGTCTCTGTCCAAATATTTATGGACCTAACTTTATATCTATTATTTATTATAATACCTATCTTACACATCAATATTGCTGCTACTTCTTTGTTTTGTCTTTGCACAATGCCTTGTCTTGTTTGTGTTGTAATTGTAAATTTACATTTTAATTTTATTTTTAATGTATTATTTGCATGTCATGTTGTTACGCTGTGGACCCTGAGCTTCACATATTTCGTCTATCTGTATACATGTATATGGTTGAGATGACAATAAAGTTCACTTTGACTTGACTTTGATTTGACAGTGTGGACTGTTGGGAGAAGAACCACCTGACCCAGAAGTGCTCCCTGGAAACAACGATTGGACACTGGACGTGATCCTGGGCTAGACTGAAATGGTCCACACAGCCCAGCGTGTTGGAGTCGGGAGCTTGTCTGGGAGGACTGGAGGAGAGAAATTAGGAATTGTGGTCCTATTGATGGTAAATAAAGAAAGCCTATGGAGAGATATTTCAACACAGACTGGATTCAAACTGGACCTAAAATTTGGGGGGTCAGTGGCCACACTTTGTATTCAAATCCAAATTCCTCTGTAATGATCATTATTTACCCTTCCACCTAGTTTGGTATCAGCGTTGGACTTGGCCAACTCGTAATTTAGATTCTTATCCAGATCATTTGTGCATGGACACCACTGCTAACATCACCCTAACCGAGATAAACTTCCTCTCCCATAACCCTTTGCTTCCGGGGTAGGTGCAAATGTTGCGCCCATCTCTGCTCTATCCCTAGAACCCCTACTCCTTTTTGTGTCTCTTATCAAAAGCCTTCTGGATAATCCTGATCAGTAATCACCTCTCTGGTTGTCTACTTTTGCTGTTTCCTCATCACACTTGTGATGCCCGAGCTGACTGCTCACCCACACGTTGCCACTTGATCTCCTCCTTAATCATTTCTTCCATTACTTTACCCATGATGCATGTCAAGCTGATTAGCCTGTAGTTCCGCGCAGTTCCAGTCTCTTAGAATTTCTTCTGTGTGCAGTGATTTTTGAAGGAATGCGTCTTAAAGATTCATATCCGGTATGTTCTCAGCAATTTCCTTACGTGTTCTCAGCAATAATGCCGGGCAGAATTTCTGTCTCTGCCAATTTTAAATCATTAAGTTCCCCACCTTGAAGATTCCGGCAGGTTATCGACTTCAGAAAAATGCAATTCAGAGCTTGCGCTCAGGTGGACCCCCTTTTCCGGGACTATGAATACCCAAAGGTTAGGTCTCATCCTGTTGGTCGTGGTCAGCCCTGTGGGTGACAAGCTGTGCCACAGATGGCTTGCTGTTGGCACATTTTCCTGTTGCGTAGCTGGCTGCTTCCTGGCCACAAGAGTTCCTTCTGAGAAATGATGATTTGTTTTTTTTTTTTTTTCGTTCTCGTTGATCGAAGAGCGAGGAGGAGAACATCCATAAGTGGCAAAGCTGTCAAAAACTTCACTTCAACTGGCATCACTTCTTCTTTTTGGTAACATGCCCGTCACCTTACTCAGCTCTTCAGTTTCTGGTTACCTTTCGCCAACGTCATCAGGCCAATAGGGCTGGCATCCGTTTAAAACTCCAGGGTCTGCACTTGATGCAAATTCAATTCGTTTTCCAAATGAGCAAACTCCTGCAATTGGATTTCCGTACCGAATCACAGAAGCATCCAGCTGCAGACAGGACAGTTTTAGGCCCCCAAAAGATCGGAGCACTTCAGGCACTATGAGGCCCGGAAACTTCTTTGTATTCCTATAAGAAACATGACAATGCTTATTTTTACCTCTTGCGTAACTGTACCGTTAAATCATTTACTAACTGGTGTCGCAGGTGGCTGGGTGTGGTCACCAATCAGCCACCTACTTAAGGGGCCGTCGCCCTGCAATCAAGGCTGGAGTTGGGTGAGGAGGAAGACAAGGTCGTGGCAGAGGAGGCGAGGAGAGGCCCGTGGGTTTTTGTGTGAAGGAAGTGGCTATTGAGAGCCTAGACTTTGGGGGGTTTGGTGGCGGTGCACTTGACTATTTGTAAATACTGTAAATAAACGTGTGGTGATGGCTAAACTGGTGTCCGCCTGTGTGTGTCCGGGCCGCCTGATTTCACACTGGATTGAGGAGACTCTTTTAATGTTATGTGTGGCTTTACCTAGAAAATTGATTCATTTTATTTCTCCACACAAAAAAAGTTACGTTGACTTCTGAAAACATATACGGTGCATCCGGAAAGTATTCACAGCGCATCACTTTTTCCACATTTTGTGATGTTACAGCCTTATTCCAAAATGGATTCAATTCATTTTTTTCCCTCAGAATTCTACACACAACACCCCATAATGACAACGTGAAAAAAGTTTACTTGAGATTTTTTTAATTTATTACAAATAAAAAAATTGAGAAAGCACATGTACATAAGTATTCACAGCCTTTGCCATGAAGCTCCAAATCCTGTGTCCCCTGATCATCCTTGAGATGTTTCATTGGAGTCCACCTGTGGTCAGTTCAGTTGATGTGACATGATTTGGAAAGGCACACACCTGTCTATAGAAAGTCCCAAAGTTGACAGTTCATGTCAGAGCACAAACCAAGCATGAAGTCAAAGGAATTGTCTGTTGACCTCCGACACAGGATTGTCTCGAGGCACAAATCTGGGGAAGGTTACAGAAAAATGTCTGCTGCTTTGAAGGTCCCAATGAGCAGAGTGGCCTCCATCATCCATAAGTGGAAAAAGTTCGAAACCACCAAGACTCTTCCTAGAGGTGGCCGGCTATCTAAACTGAGCGATCGGGGGAGAAGGGCCTTAGTCAGGGAGGTGACCAAGAACCCGATGGTCACTATGTCAGAGCTCCAGAGGTCCTCTGTGGAGAGAGGAGAACTTTCCAGAAGGACAACCATCTCTGCAGCAATCCACCAATCAGGCCTGTATGGTAGAGTGGCCAGACTGAAGCCACTCCTTAGTAAAAGGCACATGGCAGCCCACCTGGAGTTTGTTAAAATGCACCTGAAGGATTCTCAGACCATGAGAAACAAAATTCTCTGGTCTGATGAGACAAAGATTGAACTCTTTGGTGTGAATGCCAGGCGTCACGTTTGGAGGAAACCAGGCACCGCTCATCACCAGGCCAATACCATCCCTACAGTGAAGCATGGTGGTGGCAGCATCAGGAACTGGGAGTCTAGTCAGGATAAAGAGAAAGATGACTGCAGCAATGTACAGAGACATCCTGGATGAAAACCTGCTCCAGAGCGCTCTTGACCTCAGACTGGAGCGACGGTTCATCTTACAGCAGGACAACGACCCTAAGCACACAGCCAAGATATCAAAGGAGTGGCTTCAGGACAACTCTGTGAATGTCCTTGAGTGGCCCAGACTTGAATCTGATTGAACATCTCTGGAGAGATCTTAAAATGGCTGTGCACCGACGCTTCCCATCCAACCTGATGGAGCTTGAGAGGTGCTGCAAAGAGGAATGGGCGAAACTGGCCAAGGATAGGTGTGCCAAGCTTGTGGCATCATATTCAGAAAGACTTGAGGCTGGCATTGCTGCCAAAGTATTGAGCAAAGGCTGTGAATACTTATATACATGGGATTTCTCAGTTTTTTTATTTTTAATAAATTTGCAAAAACCTCAAGAAAACGTTTTTCACGTTGTCATTATGGGGTGTTGTGTGTAGAATTCTGAGGAAAAAAATGAATTTAATCCATTTTGGAATAAGGCTGTAACATAACAAAATGTGGAAAAAGTGATGCGCTGTGAATTCTTTCCGGATGCACTGTAGATGTATATATATGTTGTATATATATATATACGACAGGGGCTGAACGGGCATCCCAACCAGAAAAGGGGATTGTTCCTTACCCAGACAGTCGGCTCCGAGTAGGCAGGAAGGTATCCCGACCAGCAGAGAGGAAGGAGCCAGACCCAGAAGTGATGGTTGGAGTTGATAGACAGACAACCCACCAGAAAATGTCACTGGGGATAACTTATTCCCTCAGAGCACGAGATGGCAGCAACCCTTGACAGCTTAGGATTGTGTCGAGGCACCGTTTGGGGCAAGGTTGCTCCATTGAAGGTCCCCAAGAGAACAGTGGCTTCCAGATTTCTAAAATGGAAGATGTCTGGAACAACCACAACTTTTCCTAGAGTCAGGGGTCAAAAGAGGTAACCCAATGGTCACTCTGGCTGAGCTCCAGACAACCTGTGTGGAAGTGGGAGAAACTTCCAGAAGGACAACACTCCACTGCTTAATGACAGAATGACCAGACCACGCATTGCTTGGAGTTTGCAAAACGGACACCTAAAGGCCTCTCCAAGTCTGAGAAACAAGATTCTCTGATCTGATGGAACCAACATTGAACTTATTGGCCTCTGTTTCTAAGGGTCACGTCTGGAAGCAACCAAGCACTGCTCATCACCTCCAACGATGAAACCTGGTGGTGGGAACATCAGGAACTGGGAGACTAGAGACTAGAGAATGAGGGGAAGCTGAATGGGGCACTTTGGACTTCAGACTGAGCTGAAGGTTCACCTTCTAATATGACAATGACCCGAATTACAAAGCAAAGACAATGCAGGAGTGGCTTAGGGACAACTCTGTGAATGTCTTTGAGTGGTCCGGCCAGAGGCTTGAACCCAATCACACACAATAACGGCATAAAAATCCCCAAATCCGTGTGTGTGAACCTTGTCTTGTCAGACCCAAAAAGTTTCCATTCCACAAGTAAAGGGTCTTAATATTTGTATCAAGGTGATATTCCTGTTTTTTCTTTTAACATAAATTTGCCAAATTTCCTATAATCTTGTTGTCACTTTGTGGTGTTGAGTGTTGCTTGTTGAGGGAAGAAATTAATGGAAATGATTTGACCACAAGACTGGAACACAGCAGAAAGTGAAAAGGTAAAGGGTCTGACGACTTGCTGAAGGCACGGTATGTGGATGGGTACGTGTAGGTGGAAGTTCACTGGACTCTGAAAAAAAGACCATCAGAGAGGGGTCCTGAAGTTAATGAAGCCTGAGGCCGGACTGAAATTAACTGGGAAACAGTGCCACCTGCTGGAATACCAAACACATCTGTCAAGTGGGAATATCTGTCAAAAAACAAAAAAATGGGACTATCTGTTGTGTTTTTACAGGAAGAGCCGCTATTCACAATCCCACCAGACATAAAGGATTCCCCGGTCACTTCACTCACTACTAAAATGTTCACAACTTTGTCATCTTAAACAATTATTTTGTTTGTTTTCATTTTGTTTCCTATACTCAGTATCATTTCTTGCTACTTTTTGTAGATTGTCAAATTCTCCTGCTGCTGGGTTCTGCCAGCTTGTTTTCCAGCTCATGGTGCTCTATTGGCCATGTAGGGTGCGTTAGCCTGAATTGTCCAATTTAGTGATTGGGCTTCAAAGACCCTCTGTGTTTTTTTTTTCTTTTCTTTTTTTTTCCACTTGCACATTTGCACAGTCGGTTTGAGCTTTTGCCAGTTGATGCCATACAGCGCAAGATAGTGAAGAGGTGTGAAACCTTCGAAGTTAATCACAACTATTTGAGAAAAAAAAAGAAAGAAAGAAGCTCAATAGTAGGGATGCATCATTCACAAGACATTATGCTGAAGAGGGCAGGACTCTTGACCAATGATTGAGCGGCAAGAGGCAGATCTTCAATTCAAAAGTTTGGTCCCGTGTGAACTCACTTCCTGCTCCTGCACTACGCTACTGTAATTTTTCCAGAAGTATTTATTTAATGATAATTAAGAAAGAAAGAAAGAAAAGCTCAATAGCAGGAATGCATTATTCACAAGACATTATGCTGAAGAGGACAGGACTCTTGACCAATGATTGAGCAGCAAGAGGCAGGTCTTCAATTCTAAAGCTTGGTCTCGTGTGAACTTGCTTCCTGCTCCTTCACTACACTACTCTAATTTTTCCAGAAGTATTCATTTAATGATAATTAAGGAGAAAATGCAAGCGTTTCACATGTTGTGAGCAAACAACTAGGTGACTTGACATGTGGATTATGTGACACAAGTAACACGAGTTTGTTTCACTAACATTTTTACTAGAGTAAGTCTATTTTTTATTGACATTTTTGTGATCATTTTCCTTGTGTTTTTATGCTTTTTATGCACTGTAAGATAAACAGGCAGGCGATGATTAAGAGTCTGGGCACTACCCTGATGACCCCATATAACTGAATTTAAAACAAACGTTAATAATTAAGTTCCCAATTAAATTGTCTCAAGAAGGCGGATCTTCCAGTCTTAAGTCCTTCTGGCAGGAAGAGGAAGCTCCAGGTGGAGGGACACCAAAAGTGACATCAGAGGTGTTACAGCTGTCAAACTTCCTGTATGCAGTGGGAGGAAGTGAAAAGGTACACAGCGCCAACCCCTGGACTGGTGGGGAATTACAATTAGCAGAGCCCTTAAGTGGTCCCTTATGCGCACGTTATATAGCACCTTGATGTGTGGAGTACAAGTCACAGGAGGTTCTGCTCAGACTTTATAACACACTGGTGAGGCCTCATCTGGAGTCCTGTGGTCAGTTTATGACTCCATAAAGACACAGCAGCACTGGAGAAAGTCCAGAGAAGAGCGACAAGGCTGATTGAGGGGCTACATGGGATGAGTTATGAAGATTAAAAGAGCTGAGCCTTTATAGAGATGAAGAGGAGACCTGACTGAAGTGTTTAAAATGAAGAAGTGAATTAGTGTAGTGGATCAAATGGTGACTTTAAAATGAGATCATTGAGAACACGGGGACACCGTTGGAAACTTGAGAAGGGTGAATGTCCCACAAACGTAAGGAAGTCTTTCTTTACACCAAGGACCACAGACACATGGTGTAAGTGGCCAAGAAGTGTGGGGACCTTCAAAACTCGACTTGATGTTATATTATAAGAAGTAAGTAGACAACTGGTGAGCTTTGTTGGGCTGCATGGCCTGATCTTGTCCAGATTTTTCTACAGTTCTTATGTAAAGTTCTAATGTGTGCAACAACAATAAAGGTGTACCAGGGGCCAAAATCCTCATTCGCTTGACAAAATCTTGGCATGGACTTACTTAATGCTGTCATCAGTAGTGGAAATGGATGGATATCCTGTCCCTCCTTCGGGCTTATCACTTGTCCAACCATTTTTGAAGTTCCTAATCCATTCATAAGCCCTCCATTGCGGTACAGCGCTGTCTCCATATGGTGCAGAAAGCCTTCTGTGGAATTCAGCCCCTGGTACACCCTCAGCCCATAAAACATGGATCGCTGCTCTTCTGTGGTACTCCTCGAAAACAACAAGAGAGACTGACTGCTATAGGTCAACGCTTTTCCACCGTGGTCACAGGCACACCGTGTTTCCAAATGTGTAAGGGGAAAACTGCACAGCCATCCCAAGGAAAATCATCACAGACGTGTGGATGATTTTTGACTTTCCTTCGTAAAAACATCCAAGAAAAAAAACTCCTGTTACTTGTGTCACATAACCCACATGTCAAGTCACCCCATTGTTTGCTCACAACATTTTCTGCTAAAATATCAATAACTAAATTACTCCTAAAAAAAATGGGAGAAACTGACTGATCAATGTTAAAACCTTGCCACTCTGACCACAGACATGTTTGCACTTCTGCACAGAGAAAGCTGCACAGACAACACAAATACAAAATACCACCAAACTGCAGTTAATGGGTGACCTCGGCTCGCAGGTTGTTTGACGTTGTCCATCACTGGTTCCCACAGTCGCCTGCTCCATCAGAAACTTTACGTCTGTAATGAAAAGCAACATGAGATTAAACATTTTTCTAGGCAACTACTACAAACCATCTTGTAAAAGGCCAGGGGGTGCAGGAGATGGGGGAGAGGAATTAGACACTTCATGCTGACTGCAGATGAGTGGCTCCTAAAAGTAACATGGGCATCTTCAGCAACTTCTTCCTCCATGCCACTCAGGTCTTCATCGCTGACACGCACTCCCACTCTCTGACCGCTCATATAGACATGGACAAATATGTTGGTCCCCTTAGAGCTCATTGAAAAAGTGCCATCTGCCTCCTGAAAAGTGATGACGTGAAAAGCGAGTGTCCCTGTGTACCTGCATGCCTTTGACATGTCATCAAATAAAGTAAAACAAGTGTGACAACATATCAAGTGTTGTTTCTTCTAGAAAGATCTTCTTAAATGGCCTGGACACAATTGTTAGAACCCCTAGAAAAGATCCTAAATAATTGGATTGAAGTGATTTGTCAAACTGGCTGTTTTCTTGAGTTCGTATCACACACATGTCACCAATCGTGCAATCCATCACTCAGTCAATTTAAATGGAGAAAAGTCGTCACTCTGCTGTGTGGTGTCATTGTGTGTCCCCACACTGAACACAGACCAGAGAAAGTGAAGGAGAGACTGGTCTGGTGAGATCAGAAAGAAAATGATAGACCAGCATGTTAAAGGCCAAGGCTGGAAGACTACCATCTCCAAGCAGTTTCATGTTCCTGTCACAACAGCCGCACACATTATTAAGAAATGTAAGGTCCATGGGACTATCGACAACCTCCCTGGATGTGGCCTAAAGAGGAAAATCAACCCCAGAAGTGGCAGAAGGACAGTGAGAATGGCAGAAAAAAGTAAGGACAACTTTCAGAGAGATACAAGCTGAACTGCAAGGTCAAGGTCCATCAGCATTTGATCACACCATCTGAGCTCAATGGAAGAAGACCACCCAGGAGGACTCCACATAAAAAAGCCAGACTGGAATTTGCTCAAATGCATATTGAAAAGCCAAAATGCTTCTGGGAGAAGGTGGACAGATGAGATAGAACTGGAGATTTTTGGCACGTCACATCAGTTCAATGTCTAAAGACGAAAAAATGAAACTTTCAAAGAGAGGAACACCAGACCTGGCATGGGGGGCCTCAAGTCTGTACAGGGAACAACAAAATCTCAAGACCATCTAGACATTCTGGAGTGAAAGGTGCTGCCCAGTGTCACAAAGCTCTGTCTCAGTCACAGCTCATGGATCCTCCAACAGGATGAGGAGCCAAAACACACAGTGAAAAGCACCCAAGAATGGCTAAGAACAAAACATTGGACTATTCTGAAGTGGGCTTCTATGAGCCCCAATTTGAATCCCATCAAACATCTTTGGAAAAAACTGAAACAAGTAGTCTGGAGAAAACCCCTTCAAACCAGACACAGCTGGAGCAGTTTGCTCAGGACAAGTGGGCCAGACGACCTGTGGACAGATACAGAAGTCTCATGGAGAGCTCCTGGAATCGCTTGTATGCAGTGACATTAGGTTAGGGGTCCCATCATTTTTGTCCATGCAATTTTCATTTGTGTTCTTGTTTGAAATATTCTGTTGAATTAAAACTTTAAAGCAAAGTCTGATTTTTGTTAAACACAGAATAAACAACAATGGGAGCCAATTATTTTTATCAGTTTCATCTCACAGAAAATTGTGGGTTCTCCTTTTTTTAGTGTAGGGGTACCAACAAATTTATCCATTCGGCCCAGCTCCTCCTTTCTTCAATCACCCGAGGTCAGAGTCAACCTGTATGTCATATTATCCCCCAGTTCTGTGAGCCATCCCAAGGCCAGAGGCCCAATCCGGGGGTCACCAGCAGCCAAGCATCCGGCCTTATGGAATTTAGGCTCCATGGAAGTGCTTTGTAAGTGCTGTGCCCACCACTCTACCTGCTGCCCACAGAGTTGCTTTACAGCTGGCTTCTCCAGGTATCCTCATCCCCTCAGACAGGTCTCTTCTACCTGAGAAGCATATACCTCTCAGGTCCGGACCCTGGGGTCACTACACTGTCCCCTTCTTTTTAAGACCTTGACCCAAAGGGTAACAGAAACTCCATTCACCAGGACATTTGAGTGTTGTGAAACAATCTTGTCTGCTCTAACTGAGGCAAGCCATCTTAAGCGAGAGGTCCAACAGCCAAAGTTCTAAACCAGTCCTCTGTCCTGGGGACATTAGTCTGTTCTTCTCTCTACCTCTGCCATCAGTGTAACAATTTAGGGGATGTGAGAGGCAGAGAAACGGAATTAGCCACTTTATACATATTGAAGGTAAGCGGCCATTAAAAGGCCCGTGGACATCTTCAGAGACTGCTTCCTTCATGCCGCTCACACATGCCACCTGGCTCCACAACATTCCATTCACCTGGGGTCAAAGATGCCACACTATCCTCCAGGTCTGTGAAACGATCCAAGGCCAGGGTCTGCATCTAAAGCGGTCTCACCGGCAGCCACGCATCTGGGCTGAATGGCTTTAGTAGCCGGGAGATGCGTACAAAGTGCTCTCTATGGCTCCTTATACCTGCCATACTCACTGACATTGCTTTATAGCCAGAATCTCATGGTAGTCACCAAATTTTAACAGTCCACAACCTCCTGAGGAGCGTGTCCTTCCACTCTGGGGCAGAGCCACTGCCAGGGGGAGGCAACCATGACACCTGTCAGAGGCCCTGAGCAGTGGGGGTTCTCTCTTGCACGAGGCTAAAGCTGTGGCAAATGAAATGGAAATCCCTGCGGTCGTTCAAATCAGGCCGGCGTAACAAAAGACCAAGGCGTCTTATTGAGTATAACAGATCTGACACAGAAGCAGGTGATCAGGAATCTCAAGATCCAGAAGTAAAATTCTGAAGAGTTCATTTCAGAATTGTCGGGGCGTTTTGAAAGCCTAAACAACGTAGGTCAGCTTTTTTGTCCAATTTTAAACTTTAGGAGCATGAGCACGGAGGAGATTTCAGCCTCTTGTGCAAATTTAGAGGCAAAATATTCAAAGGATCTGTCACATCATTCGAACAATGAGGTGATTCACGTTAAGAACGTGTATGACGCAAATGTTAAGGTCCAAAGGTGGGCACTGTGATCGTTGGTATCATATCATGAGATACACATACAGAAATAAAAACGTTGCAAAAAGATACATCGACTCTGTAATTTTAACTCAGGGCTACCAGCCCCTCCAAGCATCATGAGACACAACATGCGATACGATGTTATATAAATTTAATTACGGTTGCGTAAAACCTCAATATGATAGATGTTAAGCTTGAGTGTAGCATAGGCACGTCACTCGATCAGCTTGGGGAAGCAAAATTATTTTAAGTACAGAGCCAGGGGGCCCAGGTTAGGGTTAGGGGTCATAATTGCCAGGGGCCCAAGATTTTCTGGCGGCAGGGCTGCCTGGGGTCATTATGGTATTAAAAAATATCGTTTTTTTAGATGGAGTATTTGTTGAAATCTAAAATCCAGTTTAGGAGTAGAGAATGGCTAAATTATGGAATTTAGAGATCACTTTGTCGGTAGAAGAGTGGGAAATGTTGAGCTGGAATTAGGGTTGCCACCCGTCCCTTAAAATACGGAATCGTCCCGTATTTGAGAATGAAATTGCGCTTGGCCCCCAAGGGATGTGGCCCCCGCTGCAGTATGCGTCCCTTGTTTTTTTGTATTAAAAGTGGTAACCCTAGCTGTAATATGATAGAAACGACTCTGGCACGGCAGCTTCTTGATCCCCCAGATGTGCCAGGATGGTATGAAGGGACCTCCATGCGGACACGCTGTACTGTAACGTTCTTTGCTCCGTGGTGGTGCACGTTGCCGGTGGCCCCGTGAAATATAAAGACCGATTCACTCTAAACGCATTAACGCACCTATGAATACACACAACCCCGAGACGAGGGTCCCGCTGCAGACCCCTCTACCTCCGCCCCTTTGAGGCGTGGAGGTCTGGGTGGTTCTCAGTCTCTCGCTCGTGCACCACGCCTTCTGCTAACGACACCGCACGGCGGGTCCCTCCCTCTCTTTTCCCACCTCCCCGCCCCGCGTAGACGATGAGCAACATGGAGCTCCTGGCTTTGGACTGCAGCCTTTTCGCGGACACCTACACGGAGGAGAGCCGCTACTGCTTTGGCGACCGGGAGCTTCGCATCACACAAGTTTTCGGCGCCGATCTCGGCGTAGCAGCTCCGGTGTGGGACGCGGTAAGTGGAACTCGTGCGCCGAACAAACTCCCGGAGTTAATGGCGAAGACACATTGTAGCCGCCCGCCCCTCACTTGAAAAAAAAAAGGGCGGGCAGCGGAAGGCGCGAAAGAGCACTTCCGGGCGGTAGTGGCCGCACGCTGACGTCGTGATTTCCGTGCGCGTGCCGCACGTGCTGAATGAAGGTTCCCAGTGTCTGATTTGTAGCAGGTGTGCATCAGCTGACCCGAGCGGCACGCGGACGTTCCTCTTTAACGACTACTTTTTAAGACTGTGCACGCGGGAGTAGCACTGAAGTGGGGAACGAGCTCGTTTTACTAAACGGCTCCAGTAGCCTCAGTATGTGGGTGTGTGTGCTGAGCGGAGCTCGTGGGCAGCCGGCGACGATTTCAGACGTGCTGCTTGTCGTCTCGTTGCCATTGATTACTGGGCCGTTTCAATCAGAATAATCAGTCAGCGATCGACTGGCGCCCTTTCCGGGGATTATTCCTGCCTTAAGCGGTGGGCTGCACCTTCCTCGCGATCCGCTCCTGGAGTAAGTGGATGAGTAAAATGGATGGATGGTCCGGCGTTTAGACGCGATTGATTTCAAGACGTATTGGGAAACGCGCTGTAGATATTGTGATCTCATATTGATAAGATAAATAGAATTTTATTTGTCCCCAAAGGGAAATTTGGCTTTTTACAGAAGCTGTTTAAATAACTAAATAGATAAGTAAATAAATTAATAAACACACACACACTTGGGTCTGAAAGCAAACCAGAATGATTATACAGTAAGAATAGTAAAAAGAAAGAAAAATGAAACACTTCTGACTTGCCAGTCACAGTCACCGTGAGGCATTATGCAGGTATATTGCTGTTAGTGTAAAGGAGCCCCCCTTAGGACTTCTTGACACCCCCCTGCTGAATGATTTGTTGGCTGAAGGCCCTCAGTGTTGGTGTGTGACAGAGAGGATGTGCAGCATTGTTCATAATGGCACTCAGTTTTGCCTTCACTACAAGTTCCGGGGGGTCCAGAGTGGATCCTCTAACTCAGCTTGCCCTTTTAATTAGCTTGATGATTAAGTGGTCTTCTCCTGAAGTGATTCTCCCATGAGCCCATCACACCACACTGGCCATCACAGAGTTGTAGGAGATGTGAAGGAGGTCACTTAACAAATTAAAGGAACGCAGTCTCCTACGGAAAAAAGAGCCTGTTCTGTCCTTTATTATATACAGTAGTTCCTCTGTGTTCCAAGACCAGTTCAATCTGTCATTGATGTGGACCCCCAAGTAGGACACCACCTCCACAGCCACTTCCTGATTAGTGACTGTACACAGAGGCTCTTTGGTGCGGCAAAAGTCTATAACCGGTTCCTTAGTTTTGCTGATGTTATGATGCAGATAATTCCCTCTGAACCAAGAAGCAAAGATCTCCCCCTGACTCCTCTCCTTTGTCTCATCCCCCTTATCAATACACCCCACCAGTGCAGAATCACTTGAGAATTTCTGCAAGTTACCTGACCTGCTGTTATATGTATGGTCTGATGTGTGGAGAGTGAAGAGTACAACAGACAGGGCTGCTCCTTGTGTTGCTCACACGGTCCTTGAGCCTCACAGACTGACAGGTGGTCCATCATCTCTGACACCACCTGCTCACCCACCTGCGTATCTCTGTGCTACAGAGGTGTCCGATTCTTATAGCCCTCTGGCCAGAGAAGTAGTTGCACTCAAGGGAAGTCTCCTTTCTGCTACAGAGGAAAAAGATCTGGAGTGGTCTCCCATTGACTTCCTCGTATACTCAGATATGGGGATGGATATTTGAGGAGTAAAACTGCAAGACAATGATTATATTTTTATATTATGTACATTGAAGAACCAACAACAACAAATTAAATTAATAATATATTGAACAATTATTAGAAAAGTAAAGCTGAATAAATCGGACTCTGCAGCTGCATGAATAAAAGGTAAAGTACCACTTCCGGTTAGCGGAAATAGCTCAAAAGTTGATAGAAATCTACATTTTGTACCTAATACGTGTATGTAAAATTCGGTTGACCTAAGTGAAAGCGTACTCAAGTTATTATGTTTACACACAAACACACACACGATTCCAAAAATGATATTTTCGGACTTGGGGAGGTCTAAAACATCACGATTTATCAAAACCTTCAAATGGAATTTTTGGAGGATTCCAATAATTTCCCTATACTTTGTATACGTGAAAGTAAAAAAGGACTACTGTTAGCAACAGTGCCCCCTTAAGCCCAAGTGAAGTGTTGCATACCTTGGATGAACCCAGAGGGTCCTAAAATAACATGCCAATAAAAACCAACTTGAAGATAAGCAGCTGTTGATACTTGTCACAGGGCCATGCGAAAGTATTCAGTGGTTGTCCTGTTTTGTCGCATTACAGTCTACAGTTAAAATGTATTTTCGTTTAAGGATTTTGTGTCATAGTCTTAACAATATAGTCCAACTTAGCAAAGTGGAATGTAAATTGGAGACGTGTGTGCAGATGGTTTTGCCTGTGACCCCAAGTGAGTGCTGTATGGTCAAACCGGTGGCTTGTCTATGATGGGAGTGGACACAGCAGAGTAATGAGCGTTGGTGCCACATGTAAGGAGTGGTGGAAGAACCAATCGGAATCAGAAGTGCTGGAGAGTCAGTGAGAAAGGAGACGTGAGGGAGTGTTTGAAAATATGTGAGGCTATCAGCACCACTGGAAGGCCTGTTCACATTTTCTTAGACGTCCTGGCTGCCATTTTGAATTATGTGACTTTATGGCTGAGCTGTGACTGTAGGTGATGTGGTTCACTCAACTCATATTTTCATATTATTTGTCCCAACAGGCTGTTTGTCTCTGTCGATATTTTGAAGAGCAGAAGTTTGACTTTACGGGGAAGCGCATCATAGAACTGGGAGCCGGGACAGGAATTGTGGGAATCCTCGTTTCGTTGCTTGGTAAGCAATGACAACAGCTTGTGAGGTTTATAAGGGAACAGTCATGCAACTGGAGGTCTGGTCGTGTGGGACGGTTAGCCCACTGCCAGCCTGTGATGAGTCCTTTTTGACAAGGGGCTATCGTTGTTATTTGTAGACGCTTTCACACACTGCCTGTTAAAAGTTTTTACCCCCTTGGAGGTTTTCACAATTTGTTATTTAAAACTTTGAATCACCGTGAATTGAATTTGGCTTTTTTGAGACTCGTCAGCAGAAAAAGACCCATTAATGTGAAAATAAAACAGATCTCTAAAAAGTGGACTACATTAATTACACTTAATAAAATGCAAAATATTTGATTGAAGTATTAAGAATCAGTGTTTAGGAGATGGCAGCCATGACAGCCTTGAATCCGTGTCCTCAGGTTTCTCTCCATCAGCTCTGCCATTTGTCTCCATTCTTGTTTGTTAAACAGCTCAAGCTCTGTCAGGTGTCATGGCGTCAAGTCCAGCCACAAAGTCTCAGCTGGACTCTGAGTAGGCCAGTGTGGATGGAGCAATTGGAAGAAGGTATCAGGAGTGTTGTGTGATCAAAGAATTAAGGCAAGGTTTTTAAGACCCCATCCAATGAAATAAGGAGCTGAGACATGAGCAGTAAAGGTATCGCAGGAGAAGAAGAAGTTGGATGTGCCAGAAATGAGAAGGTTGTGTGGAGTTACAAGAAAGGACAGAATAAGAAATGAGACCATCGGAGGTGAAACAAAAGTGGGAGAGAAATCTAAGAAAGGATGGGAAAGGACGTGGAAGTAGTGTGGACCTGTGATGAGGAGAGACCATGAAGATTTGGGCAAAAGAGTGATGGGATGGAAGAACGGGGGAAGAGAAAGCGAGGGAGGCGGAAGTGGATGAATAAAGTAAAAGAAGGCCTGAAGGAAGAGGGCTTGACTGAGGAGGAGGAGGTTAATCAGTGGGAAAAGATGAAGAGAAGGAAGAAGTGAGAGGTGCCGTGAATGAGAATGTTGATATGGATATATGGAGTGTGGAATAAGAAATGAGGCAATCAGAAGTGCAACAAAAATGGGAGAAAGAAATCTAAGAAGGGACGTGAAAGGAGATGGAAGTGGCGTGGACACGCGACGAGGAGTGAGAAGGGCAAGAGAGTGATGGGAATGGATGTCCAGTAGAAGAGAAAGTGGAGGTGTTGGATAAGGTAAAGTAAGACTTGAAGTTAAAGGATCTGAGTGGAGATGTGGTGCAGGACCGAGCTGTTTGGAGAAGGTTAATCAGGCCCATTGACACTCACATAGAAAGCATATGACAGGGTGCCTCGAGAGGAGTTGTGGTATTGTATGAGGAAGTCGGGAATGGCAGAGAAGTACGTAAGAGTGGTACAGGATATGTACGAAGGAAGTGTGACAGAGGTAAGGTCTGCGGTAGGAGTGACAGAGGTGGGATTACATCAGGGATCGGCTCTGAGCCCTTTCTTATCTGCACTGGTGATGGACAGGTTGACAGACGAGGTTAGGCAGGAGTCCCCGTGATCTATGATGTTTGCTGATGACATTGTGATCTGTAGCGAGAGTAGGGAGCAGGTTGAGGAGACACTGGAGAGGTGGAGATATGAGAGGAGAGGAATGAAGGTCAGTAGGACCACCAAGACATAATACATGTGTGTGAATGAGAGGGAGGTCAGTGGAATGGTGAGGATGAAGGAGTAGAGTTGGCGAAGGTGGATGAGTTTAAATACTTGGGATCAACAGTACAGAGTAATGGGAAGTGTGGAAGAGAGGTGAAAAAGAGAATGCAGACAGGGTGGAGTGGGTGGAGAAGAGTGTCAGGAGTGATTGGTGACAGGCGGATATCAGCAAGAGTGAAAGGGAAGGTCTACAGGACGGTAGTGAGACCAGTCATGTTATATGGGCTGGAGATGGTGGCACAGGAGACAGAACTGGAGGTGGCAGAGTTAAAGATGCTAAGATTTGCATTGAGTGTGACGAGGATGGATAGGATTAGAAATGAGTATATTAGAGGGTCAGCTCAAGTTGGATGGTTGGGAGACAAAGTCAGAGAGGCGAGATTGTGTTGGTTTGGACATGTGCAGAGGAGAGATGAGGGGTATACTGAGAGAAGGATACCAAGGATAGATCTGCCAGGAAAGCGGAAAAGAGGAAGGCCTAAGAGGTTTATGGATGTGGTGAGAGAGGACATGCAGGCGATGGGTGTAACAGAACAGGATGCCGAGGACAGAAAGAGATGGAAGATGATGATCCTGCTGTGGCAACTCCTAACGGGAGCAGCCGAAAGAAGAAGATTGACACCCACATAGAAATGGAAGAAGAAGAAGACGAGATCTGTTTTTTACTTTGACATTAAAGAGACTTCTTCAGCCAATCAGTGTCAAAAAAGTCAAATGATACCCACTGGGAGTCAGTGTTGGAGAACAATCAAACTTGAGAACTTCTGAGGGGGTCAATCCATTTTATAGGCACAGCAGAGGGTGCAATCTGAAGGATTCTGTAATGTCAGGGAAAAGCAAAATTGAGAAAATGGAGGGAGTCAGGCACTCTAATGCAGGAAAACGCTTCAGTGAGAGATGCTGGGTACCCAGTGTCCATCATTGCTATGTGACCACCGACGCTATGCCTTTTCTCACTCGGTGAGGTCTGATAATTGAGTAAAGACAGGCTGGCACTATGCAGCGCTGTGATTTGCCCCAGCGCTGGCCTCATATGCCCATAGGTGCACAGTGGGCTCTGCTGACTGGCACTGTATATTTATCTTTTTTTTTTTAATACAGGTGGAGACGTGACCATCACCGACCTCCCCCTGGCTCTACAGCAGATCCAGTACAATGTTGCTGCTAACGTGCCACCCAACTCTCTCTGTGTACCCCGCGTCCAGGCCTTGTCCTGGGGCCGCAACCACCTGGACTTTCCCTCGGACTGTGACTACGTCGTGGGGGCCGACATTGTCTACCTGCACGACACCTACCCGCTTCTCCTGCAGACGCTGGCACACCTGTGCGGCCCCTGGACCGTCCTCTACCTCTCCTCCAAAATGCGCCCAGAGCATGGCACACTCGCCTTCTTTGAGGACATGCTGCCACGTCTGTTCAACATGCAGGTGGTGTACCGCAGTGACAGCCAAAACATCAGCATCTATCGAGCAACTCGGAGGACTGACACGTGAGAGACGATGACAGCAGAAAGAGGTGAGCTGCACTCCTGTCCAGAGGACCTGTAAGGGTTTGGGTGGGTTCAACTTTAATAGCTTCTCTGTGTAAGCTGCAGTATAAAGTAAAACAAATAAATGGTTGGGGGTCTGCCATCAGATGAAAGCCTGGCTCATCTCGTGGCACTGAGGCACATCAAACCACAATGAAGCTGGGACTTGTGTGGGTCACTTGAAGTTGAGATGTTGAGGTGGACCTTCTTTATCCCATCCATCCATCCATTTTCTAACCCGCTGAATCCGAACACAGGGTCACGGGGGTCTGCTGGAGCCAATCCCAGCCAACACAGGGCACAAGGCAGTAACCAATCCTGGGCAGGGTGCCAACCCACCGCAGGACACACACAAACACACCCACACACCAAGCACACACTAGGGCCAATTTAGAATCGCCAATCCACCTAACCCGCATGTCTTTGGATTGTGGGAGGAAACCGGAGCGCCGGAGGAAACCCACGCAGACGCGGGGAGAACATGCAAACTCCACGCACGGAGGACCCGGGAAGTGAACCCGGGTCTCCTAACTGCGAGGCAGCAGCGCTACCACTGCGCCACCGTGCCGCCCCCTTCTTTATCCCGAGCCTGCTAATTCATTGATAAAACTAACTAATTGGGTATGTGACATGCTTCTGGGCTGCTTTTTGTAAAAACCTCACATGGGCAGCCCAGCGGTGGTCCAGAAGTGAAGGCCCACTGAAGAAAGAATCAGTTTTGATAAGACAGTGTTGGGCAGTGAGCTCAAGAAGGCCATGAGGCACGTTGATGAATTTAAAACCGCCATACAGAAAGGGGAATGGAGGCCATGCCTTTGTGTGTTCCTTTTGCCACCAGCAGGTGGTGCCACCCGACAGCAAATAACAAGCTTTGTCACATAAATGACAACTTGCAAATTCATACTGGTCATCTTCAGGTGCCTCTCAGCTCTGACTTATCAGTTGAATTGCTAGGCCCCTCTCCTGTTTTGATCTTCTTAACCTCCACTTGGGGGTCTTTAGGGCCTCCTGTCGGTCCAGAGGACTTTACACTGCCCATCATGCTCCCACCCCTTGACTGATCCTGTGCATCCTCAAAAACAGCGGGATAGTGCCAGGGGGAGACGGCAAGTACAACAATGTCTGCACGTCTTATTTAGCGTTAAGACCACAAGTCTGTACAAGTCCCTGTGTAACAAAGACAGCTTCACTGACCAATGGCAGACTTTCTAAGAAGGAGCTTTCTGCTCACGTGGGGTGGGCTGGGCCTGCCGTTCTGCATTCAGTGGATTGAGAAAGAATTGAGACAACCACTCACGTTGTGCACACTTCATTCATTTTAAATGGAGAAACCTGCCATCTTTCTTCATCAGTCTACACTCAGTAGCCCAGGCTGACAAAGTGACAACATGAAAGGTTTGTACTTTTACTAAAAATCCAAAACTGAAATCTGTCATTTCTAGATGTATTCAGACCCTTTGCTGTGCGCTCAGGTGCCTCATGTTTGCTTTCATTCTCCTTGAGATGTTTCTAGAACTTGATGGAAGTCCACCCGTGGCAAACCGAGTTGATTGGACATCACCTAGAAAGGTAGAAATGTGTACGCTGGGGGGAAAAAAAAAGGAAAAATGTTACATTTACGGTTAAAAAAAACAAAAACTGCCAGCTGTGGTTGCCAGGAATTTAACGTAGAAAAATAAGGTGACAATATTTTTAGGTCTACAGTATAACTTTATGTAAATAACTGGGGTTTTTTTTCTTTACATCACATTACAATAGATGCGAACCTTAAACCATAAGCTGACATGTATGCACTGTGATAAATATGCTGTGGCGCCGACTCGACACAGACTGGCACCGGAGGTACGTGTAAAAATAATAAAAAGATTTTATTTTTCTTCCGCTGGGGGATCTCATCTTCTCCGTGTCCCTCAGCTACAGCACAGTCCCAGAACACACCAAACAAAAACACCCAAAAATCACTCCTCCCAGGCAGTTTTGTTGTTGTTGCTGTTGTCCTCGTCCTCCCGACTCTGGCGCGCTGAGTAGTGGCAGCAGGCTCCCTTTATAGCCCACCCTGGAAGTGCTTCAGGTGGCAATTAGCCTAAATTAGGCTGTACTTCCGGGTGTGGCTGTGTTCCCGCCCACACGGGCTCAGGAAGCCTTGCAGCTCCCCCTGGCGGTGGCCACGGAGCCCAACAGGGACGAGCTCCGATGCAACCCAAGGGGGCTGCCACCAAGTGTTCCAAGGGACCACTGGCTGCTCCCCCAGATCTAGTGTCAAAGGGGCGTCCCAGCCAGGCATGGGTCTCGGCCGTCCGCCACAATGCCAATCATTAAACCGTCCATGAATGCTGTCAGAGCCACAGACCACTATACAGTTTGCATCAGTAAAATAGCAACAGACAAGTTATGCAATTTGATTTTATACACTGTAAAGAATTCAGTGTTTAATGAAGTTATGGCACATTGTCAGGTGGAGAGGTGAAGTTTGCTTTTGTGATGCCCTACAGGTTTGCCAGTTTGTCGAAAACAACCCCCCCACACAAATCAGCTTCCATGATCTCAATAAAACCTTCACCACTCGGGAGGGAAAAAATACGCCTGATAACTCTTAAGTTCTTTTTTTATTACATTTATTTATTGAATGTATTCAAAGCATATAACATTCCATAGAATCAAGTCAAACCTTACAAAACTAAAAGCAAATTAACCCCCCCACCCAATATGAAAGAGAGGAAGGCCAACAACCAGTGTTATTAAGAGTAGTAAAGAGAGAAATTTTACACTTGATGATTTATACTTCACGCTCGGAACGCATACGTGCACGTATCATGGCTGCCGCGCATTCCCCGCGTTCGTTTGACGCATGCGAGAGTTTATGTACCAGCAAAATAATTAGGGGGCGTAGTGTGATCAAGTTGGGACGTGACGTCAGGGTCTCTGTTTACTGTCTACATGTGACAAAGTCGCTTTGGTGACCCATCAGGATCGATGTGCGTGCGCTTCGATGCTTGATGAACGGTTCGATGTGGTGGTGAAGCAAAATGCTGACCTACAAATGCATTCGTGGTGCTTTTATATTCAAGCGTCGCATATTCCCGATCGTAATGACACGATACATTTTAAAATTCTCACATACCGTCTTCTGTCGCATTATTTTTTTTGCAACTTCACAACAGAATCTGAATGTACGGTGGCGTATTTGAGCCACAAAAAAAAAAAAATTAAGGACACAGTGAAAAGGCGTATTTTGTGATTAAAATGGAAACTTTGGCTTTAATCCTGAAATGTCCACTTTAATCTCATAGTAGACCGTCGTAAACGTCATCTTAAAACCGACCCATTTGTTAATCGTTATGTGCTTCTGGGGCTTCCTCCTGACCTGACAGCAGCGGCGGGCAGTGATCGCCACACAGAACACATCACATTTCTGATATTCCAGCTCTCTGCACATTTAGAATCCTTCGATTTCTACTTGATATCACTTTCATGATGAAATGCATTACAGTATGGATGTTGCATTTTACAAGTAAGTCGTTAACTTCGTTTAAATAAAGAATACTAGGAGGCTTCACTCACCAACCCCCGTGTTTGGTTTTTCCGGATACACACTTTTAATATTTTTTGTTGTCTTTGAATTGTTGCTGTTTCATCAATTTCACTTTAATTTCAGAACTTCTGTAAAAACGATATTTGGAATCTTTTGTGTCCCAATATGCTGAATCTTTTTATTGAGGTCAGTGAGACGTGTTTAATGACTTTGTACCCTAATTCAGGACAGGTTTCTCTGTTTGGAATTTCAGCACAGACAGAACGATCGACATCATCAGCAGTTAATTATGTTTTTTGCAAAGTAAGCAACAAATGCGTGCGAGGTAAACTCCGTTTTTGAAATTCTCTGACTTAAACTTCAAAGCCTTACAATATTTACACACTTCTGACATATTACCTATGTCCATATATTTGATCTCTATTCGTTATTTCTCCGAGTAATAATTTCTCTTTGTTTGCGCTAATGCAATTTTACTTTCTTTTTTTTTTTGACACTCTCGTTTTTTTCTCCTTTCATATTCTGTATCTTGCTCTGCATGTGTTTCGTGCCTACGTTTTTTTTTGAGTCTTTTGAATTCCAGTTTTTCATTTTCTCTAACCTGCTCCGCATGTGTTTGGTCGCCTTGTTTTTTAACCTCTTTATGACATTTTACTTTGTTTTCTACTCTTTGTCTTTTATTTCTGACTTCGCTTTGTCCTGTTTTTTTTCCCAGTGACACTTGGGGCCTCATGTATAACGCCGTGCGTAGAACTCGCACTATAGCATGGCGTAAGCACAAAAGCCGAAATGTGCCTACGCACAGAAAAATCCAGATGCAGGAATCTGTGCGTACTCCAACTTCCACGTTCTTCCGCTACATAAATCCTGATCAGTGTGAAAAGTAACGCCCGTGCACGCGCTTTATGTAACGCCTCAACTCCACCCAGAATTAGGCCTCTTTGAATATGCAAATGAATATAAATCGCTCTTAAACTTGGCCTTCTGTGAAAAGACAATGGGAAAAGCACGGGGGAAATATAAGAATTTCAGGCGAATACCAAGTGGAGGCAAAGGAAAAACATACTATTTGTTCAAATAAACCGTGGAGTAATCAACAAAAGGAAGTTGATCGAGTGACATAGCGTGTTGGAGAAACTTGAAAGCTCACGTTCACAAAATCGCACAGTGCCGGAAATAAAAAAGAAGTCACATATTAAAGTTGCCTTGTAAAGAAGAGTTGTAAGCCCACTGTCTGAGTGTCATATGAAAGTTTATTAGGGTACAGAGAAAAAAGGCACACGGTGGGGAAAAAGCACGAAATGTCAGCTTCAATCTCGACATTTCCACTTTAATCACGTAGTTTATTTTGTCATTAAAGTAGAACATTATAAACTTCATCTTAAAATTGTTTAATCAACCAGTTTCTCAAATCACATCGTAATTAAAGTAGCACGTTAAATGCTTTGTTTTGTATTTGATCTTCTACTCGTATGTGCTCTATGTGTGTGAATCACTACTTACTTCTTAAACCGGCTCTCTTCCTCCAACTGGACACAGAGTCCATTACATTTGTGATATTACAGCTCTCTGAATAACTAAAATACTGAGATGTATACGTGATATCACTTTCATGATGATAGGAGTTAAAGCACGTTATTAAACATGTGTTTCACTTCGATGAAATAATTTATTGCAGCAGTACTCAGGGGCGGCTCTAGGCTTGTGGTGGCACTGGGCAGAGGAAGAATTGGTGGCTCCTTCGCCCGCCAATGTCAGTAAGGCAGCTTATGCACAGTGGATGGCCTCGTCTGTTGCAGTCACTGCATAGCCGCCTCGTGCTCATGACAAGCATTTAACTTTTGCCGAAATTTGTTGCTGTGTTTTTAGCTCTGTTGTTATTTTCTCTTTCTGTTTTATATTCAATATATATTGGCGTAGCCGTCACTGCAGTCCTTGCTTTTCTTTCCCCAAGTAACCAATCGCCACACAATCAGCTCTGTAATAGACGTTAAGCCATCTGTAAGCTTAGAGCGCCGATTCTTCAAAACGTTTAAAGAACATTGAAATATCTTCGTAGTACATGTTTAATTATTCTATCCTTAACGACACTCCCAGTGAAGAATATAGATTATTTAAATGAAGTTAAAGTTTTATGTGTATAATTTAATAAACATATTTTGCTGCATTTCACCTTAAAAATGATATCGTCATCATATGTAAATACGCGCTTTATAAAGTGGCTCAGGTTGTGAGATATTATAACTGTAGTGTAAGTTTACAGTGAGGTGATTGTACTTATAAGTACTAACAGTTCTACAAGGAGCACTTGATTGAGTGCATTTAAAGTTCTTGGGATTAAACTGTTTCTGAACCGCGAGGTCCGTACAGGAAAGGCTTTAAAACGTTTTGCCGTGGCTGAGACAGCGTGTCCTTAAAGCCGTATACCGATAATTCTCTTTCCGATCAGCTGCTGCTGTGATTCACACTCAGATACAGTGATATAAATACTCCGAGTGGTGCAGTGAGAGGAATATGGAAAAAGATGATCCGCTGTGGCAACTCCTAATGGGAGCAGCTGAAAGAAGGAGATGGTGCAGTGAGAGTAACAACGCTAAAGCAGTTATGGCATTTGAAATACTATGGCTGTTCCCTGGACCATTATATTGTTACAAGTTAATTACAATCAGATGCATTACACTAATAAACAATATGCGGTTAGTTTCGGTGTATTTATAAAGCCGCGTCATGAAAATAATGAGTAACAACACAGGAACAGTAGCACTGCTTTGACGCTGGGTGCCACCAGTCTGCAAAACCGAGCGGAGAACTTTGCGACAAGGCATGAGGTACCGAGGAAAAGTGCGTGGCTTTACGGCAAGTGTAGGTTTTATACATCGCGATTTAAACGTGGAAAAGTTCTTATGCAATATTTCTGTGCGTACGCACCGTTTATACATGAGGCCCCTGGTCCGTGGTGATTATTTGTCTTTTTTGAGTAATAATTTCCATTTGTTTGTGCTACTGCTATCTTTACTTTCTTTTTTTTTTTATACTTTCTAATTTTCCTACTTTCATATTCTTTAACTTTCTCCACATGTGTAATTTTTTTTTTTTGAGCCTTTCAAATTCCACTGCTTTCATAATCTCTAACCTGCTCTGTATGTGTTTAGCGCCAACGTTTGTGAACATCTTTATGAAGTTCTACTTTGTCTTTTACTCTGTCTTTTAATTCTGAGCCCGATTGGATGTGCTTTGTTTCAATTCCACTTGTTCCGGGCTGATAATTACTTTCCTTATTTTCTGAATTTGCACCTTGATTATTCTTTTTCCTTTTTGCTCTTTTTTCCCTCCAACGCTTTTGAGTCTCTTTTCTCCACGCTGCTTTCTTCTTCGCTTAGTCATCGACGTTTCATTTATTAACGTACTGTCCTTATACGCTTTATATGCGCTGAGACCCTGGATCTGTGTGTGCTCAAATCCTTCACACGACTGAATGTTTTGTTGCCCGTTGTCTTATTTGATATTTGATTCTAAGTTGGGTGTATCTTGCAAGAATCTCATGTTCTACGTCATCACAAGATGGTCCTGGGTCAATCTCTTGGCACAAAGTAACATGTGTAAGGTCCCCGCAAGACGCTCCGTGGCCATTCTCTTTCTCCTCACGGGTCTTTTAAGTGTCTTCCATGATCTTAACATAACAACAACAACAAAAAAATGTAGCTCAAAGTGCTTTACAAAATGGAGAATAGAAAAATAGAAGACACAGTATAAAATAAAAATAAGTCAACATTAATTAACATAGAATAAGTAAGGTCCGATGGCCAGGGTGGACAGAAAAAAAAAAAAACTCCAAAGCTGGAGAAAAAAAATAAAATCTGTAGGGATTCCCGACCATGAGACCGCCCAGTCCCCTCTGGACATTCTACCTAACATAACATAGCATAAGGATCACGTCTCGACGCCCTAGTGTTTCTCTCCAGGATTTTTTTTTTTATAATAGAGAGACCGTTAATAATTACACATCTCGGGGCGGCACGGTGGTGGAGTGGTGGCTCTGCTGCCTCGCTGGGAAGTCACGTCCCTGGTGTTCCCTACCTGGATTTGGCATGTTTTCCTGGTGGGAATTTGGTGACGCTAAAATGACGTCAGTGTATGTGTGTGTCATGTGTTCACCTTGCGATGAGCTGATGGGCCGTCCAGGGATTTTGTTTCTGTCTCGCGCCCGATGCTTGCTGGAATGGACACATCCCCGGATTGATGGACGGAATCATTAAACAACCTTTCCAGAGATGTCGTGGCAAGGTGCCCTGGGAATTTAATGGATGTTTCAGGCAATTCACAACACAGCGAAGCCGAACGTTTTCTCACCGTGATGATATCTCGCACTGCCACCTGATTGAATATTCCAGAGTTACGTAAAGTACGTGCACAAGTATAAACAGGACACCGCTTGCGTAGCAGGAGCGTCCACAGGTGCACACGTCACGACGTGTGAAGTATAAACCCGGCCAAAGGAGTCTTGATAACTCTTTTTAAGTTTTTCTTCTTTCCCAACTGTGCAAAGGTTTGTGATTCACCAGGGACAATATAGTTAAAAGTGGGCGTTTCCTTATGTAAATAATGTAACTGTATGCAAATTTAGAAATCAGTGCCAAGAAACAAAATCCAGAAAACGTTTAAGTTCCGGAAAATTGTGTCATATGGCAACCACACAAACTTACTTTACCTTGAGTGCACATTAATTCAAAGTTATATTGAAGAAACAGCTCCATGAGGCAAATCCATCGGATCATTTTGATATAAATGAATGTAAGGGAGCTGTTTAAAAATACAGAAGACATCTGCTCGGACACCATGTGACAGTGACAGGGTTTACAGCAAGCCGCACAGGCTCAACAAACAGCTCGGTGCAGTGAAACGGATGGTAGAATACGATTTCATTTCTGATGGTGTTGCCAGGTTTTTTGGTGCAGAGGTTGCCTTTTTTTTTTTTTTTTGAGAAAAAGAACATTATTTTTGTACCGGTTAACAATATAAAAAATCAGGAGCGCGTGCTCCCCTCGACTTTCTCGTATACTAAGACAGAAAAAAGGTCATCAGAACCACTTCAAGTTTCGTAATATTTCTCAAATATCATCTCTTTGTTTCTCATCATAACTAATTGATAATATTAATACACAATCATTGTATCTCTACTTAGAATCAAACTTTATATTAAAATGATATTTTCGCACTTAGGGCGGTCGAAAACGATGGTGGAATTTTTTCATGGTTACAGCCTGTAAGCAGGTCCTCCAACTTGAGGGTTATGGCAGGATTGGTACTCCAGCCACTGCAATTTAAAAATAAAAAATCTCACTGTGTCCAGTGTGGTGCTGAGGTGTCACCCTTGGTTGGCACTGCTGTGCTCGAATCCCAATCGGGGTGGTTTGTCATGTGGTGGGTGCGGTAACGTGCTGTAACGCTCCCAACCCACACATATGGAGTTATAGTCAGTGGTGTAGCTGCTTTGGGGGGGCTCTGCATCCAGGGGGCGCCAGATTGATGTTACGAAATTTTAGAATGAAATGTTTTCCATTCTTAAATGCACTAAAAAGTAAATAAAAAACATTCGCATACTCCATCAGGAGGAGGTCTTTTTCCTCTGTTTTTTGTCTCTTTCTCATTTTGCGTTATTGTACAGTATGGGGAAGATGCATTTCCAAATCTGAGAGTTGATCTTCAGATTTTACTGACTGTTGGAACCTCCATCGCCAGTTGTGAAAGATCTTTCAGTAAATTAAAACTTATCTTGTCCTACCTGAGATCATCCATGGCACAGGAAAGATTGTCAGCCTTGGCTTTGCTGAGTGTGGAGCGGGCGGTGACCGACAGCAGACATTTTGATGAACTAATCGATAAATTTGCAGCAGCAAATCATTAGGAAAATCTCTCTTTGAAGTTAATAATTACATTTAAAGCATTATACATCAAACTATTTTTTTTACTTTATACAAACTTCATTTTCAGGTTATTATATTATTATATCCAATGTAATGTTTAAGTTATTGCAATGTTATATGTGAATAATATTTTAGAATAATAATATTTTCGAACTACCATTGTTGTCTTAATTATTTTACTTCGTTCAATCTTTATAAATTTAGCGAAACCTTGAAAATATACGCATAAAAGTGCTTTAAAAAATTCCATCCATCCATTTTCCAACCCACTAAATCCGAACACAGGGTCACGGGGGTCTGCTGGAGCCAATCCCAGCTAACACAGGGCACAAGGCAGGAACCAATCCTGGGCAGGGTGCCAACCCACCGCAGGACACACACCCACACACCAAGCACACACTAGGGCTAATTTAGAATCGCCAGTCCACCTAACCAGCATGTCTTTGGACTGTGGGAGGAAACTCACGCAGACACGGGGAGAACATGCAAACTCCACGCAGGGAGGAAACCGGGCAGTAAACCTGGGTCTCCTAACTGCAAGGCAGCAGCGCTACCCACTGTGCCACTGTGCCGCCTCGCTTTAAAAAATAAAAATTTAAAACTATTTAAAATTAAAAAAAAAAATTTGTTTCTTAAAATACTGCTATTTTAAATACATTTTTTTTTTATTTTCTTTCCCTTCCCAATTGCATTTTGGCAAACAGGAGGGGGGCGTGAAATCGTTCAGTTGTCCCCGGGCGCTGAAAACCCCAGCTACTCCTCTGGTTACAGTCACCTAAAAACAAAAAAGTCTTATATAATACCAGTAACGGCGCAGTGCAATAACGATAACGTGCAGTGAATACACTTGACTTTTAGTTTTCCTCCTCTTTCTCTGTACGTTTAGCATTCGTTTGCTCAGAGGTTGATGCGCTTGCTGCTTCCTGAGCAGCTCCTCTTTTCTCCACCCTTCTTCTCTTCTTTTGTCGGCATCTTTTCGCGTTCAAACTGATTAAGTCGGTGTTTGTGTTGCAATTACTTAGTACATTTTCCTTAATTGTTCACTTAAGTCTTCAATCTGCCTCAAGAATGATTTAAGATATGAAGAGGTATGGGAAGAGACGGCGATGGTGGTAGGGAATGAGAACAGCGCCCGTACGCATGCACCGCACGGCCACCCTGCTGGGCGCTGCCGAGAGTTGATTCTACAATAACATAAAATAAAAAATAAAAAGAGGAATAACCTTGGAGGTCAATTATCACTGCGAAAGGGGACAGTAGACGTCACATAGTATACGTGTACCAAATTTCAGGTCAATCAGTAAAACGGTTTGTGAGCGACAGGTGATTTAAAATCCTGGACAGACAGACAGCCACGGTAGCGCATTATGTAAAGACCAGTAACGGCGCACTGCGCGATAACGTGCCGTGAATACACTTGACTTGAACGTTCTTAGTTCTCATCCTCTTTCTCTGTACGTTTAGCATTTGTTTGCTCAGAGGTTGATGCGCTTGCTGCTTCGTGAGCAGATCTTCTTTTCTCCAGTCTAGCGGCCCGCTTCTTCTCTTCTTTCGTCGGCATCTTTTCACGTTAAAACTGATTAAGTCAGAGTTTGTGTTGCAATTACTTAATTTTTCACTTAATCTGCCTCAAGAATAATCTATATATATATATATATACAGTATACAGTACCTGTATATATAACAGTTCCATGACTGACTGACAGACAACGCACAGACCAAACCGCTGGACCTAAAGGGCTGAAATTTTGACAGTGCATTCCTATAATGCCATGGATAATCGCTAAGAAAGGATTTTTTTGAAATTCCATCCCTAAGGGACACTCCAATACGTTTGTGTGGAAAATCGTATTCTCTACGAACGACACGGCGCGCATGCGTGGAATGAGGAAGGGGATGTTTCTGTTTCTGCCTGACTGTAAAGTGAGCGACAGCCGCGCATTCCTCTAATATCCAATGACCTCCCCTTTGACTTTAAGAGACTGCAGTTTCCCCTCACAGTATGCTTCGCCATGACGATAAATAAGTCTCAGGGCCAAACTTTGAAATACGCTGGCGTGGATTTAAGGGAGGATTGTTTCCCCCACGGTCAGTTTTACGTAGCTTGCTCACGCGTAAGTTCGCCCACGAGCCTTGTAATATTAGTGCCGCCCAATAAAGAAACAAAAAATATTGTTTATAAGGAAATCCTCTAAAAAGCAATTAAATATTTACATCCCCACAGCGTCAAAAGTTCCACGTGAAGAAAGTCACGGGCAATAACTATAACTTCATATATACATTTCCGAAAAAAAGGTATATTAAAACAGAGTCCCGCGCGGACGAAGTCGCGGGTAAAAGCTAGTTTAAGATATGAAGTGGTAGGGGAAGAGACGGCGAAGGTGGTAGGGATGAGAACGGCGCCTGTCCGAATGTTTTTTATGTTTTTTTTATTCTATGTTTAGAAATGTTAGAATATTCATGTTATACTTTTTTTGAATGTATTCAATAAACTTCATTTTGGGGTGGAAAAAAGACTCATTTCTGTCACGTTAAATATTGTAGCACATGAATTACTTCAGTACTCAATCAACAATTATATGTGAGGTCTTCGGATTTTCTGAAACTGTGTCGCTGTGAAGATCAAAATCGCGTGACTTAAACACAGTTGGAGTGAGGAGTAGTCAGGCTGTCGACTCCATAGACAGAATTATTAGACGCCGCATGATCAGCAGCATCGTACGTCAACGTCGCCGCCATATTGCGAGTGGCACTGCTGTGGAGTGAAGTACAGTAATGAATAATGTGCTGCTTGGGATTGTGCAAACCGCTGGACGATCCAAACCAGATCACAGGAATTACATTACATAGGTAAGGCTAGACAATTGTGTTGGTTATATTTGGCCACTAGAAAATCCCATTTTATAATCTTAGCACTCAAGGTCACCTTACAATAAAATTAAACAACATTAGTCAAATTAAAACAAGAGAATGATAAATCAAAAAGGAATGATTAGCAAACAAACAAAAATAACTGGCAGTAAGAGTGCAAAATTCATAATTGGTATGCCAGTTTGAAAAGATAAGTTTTGAGGGCAGTTTTCAAATGTGTTATTGAATCGAGCTGACGGATATGAGAGGGAAGAGAATTCCCGAGTTGAGGAGCACAATGAGAGACACTCGAGCTCCAATAGCACTGAATCTGACGTGCGGCACAGAAAGTCGAGCAGCAGATGAGGATCTGAGTGAGCGAGAGGATCGTCAGTCTGGAGGAGATCAGTGAGGTGTGGAGAGCTTTAAATGTTCAGAGCGGGATTTAATATTGTATTCAGTAGTGAACAGGGAGCCAGTGAAGGTGAGAGAGAATCGGTGTGATATGTCCAGTGGATTTAGAACAGCAGGTTGACATGCAGGTTAGGTGCATTGGCGATTCTAAATTGTCCCTAGTGTGTGCTTGGTGTGTGTGTGTGTGCCCTGCGGTGGGCTGTCACCCTGCCCGGGGTTTGTTTCCTGCCTTGCGCCCTGTGTTGGCTGTGATTGGCTCCAGCAGCCCCCCGTGACCCTGTAGTTAGGATATAGTGGGTTGGATAATGGATGGATGGATGTAAGCGATGGATACGTTTTTGTGGGATGGCAGATAGAATAGCATTACAGTAATCTATATGTGAGGTGACTCGGGCATTAACTGATACTTCAGTATTGTATTGCGTAAGAACAGGACAAAGTCTAGAAATGTGTCAGAGATGCAGTCCGAGAAATGTTACTTATATGTGAGGAATCATTTAATAATAATAATAATTACTATTATTTAATAATTGCCATTATTAGCGTATAAGTGGATATAAATAATTACATGTAAACGATTCGCCAAAATCTGTTGTATGTAAACGATATTGTTTTTTCATCAGAAAACCCGGTTTCGACGTCTACCTGTATTAGTTTAAATGGCACTTTTGCCACTCGCAATGTGGCGGATGCGCTGATGTATCGTGTCGACTGGGCAACACAGTGACTGCGGCGTCTATCTATATACTGTACTGTATATCTGTGGTGGACTCGAGCGAAGTGGCTGTCCAGCTGCGAAGCACTAAGAATTGTGGGAAATCGACGCACAAAGCCCCGCCCATTCACCCGCGCTATTTGCATATTGAAAACTTGAAAATGCGAAGTGGAAATGCGTTTGACTTCTCATTTCTGCAGCATCATTGCTATTCAGACTGAAAATGAAATGGCACATGGAGTTATTTCGTTTTATTTTTCATTTTTTTTGCAGCATTCTTGTGCGTACACTTTAAATATACAAATGGGGTTATTTCATATTCATTTATTCATTTTAATTTTTGCGGCGTTATTCCGCAGACTTTGAAAATGCAATTGCAAAAGTGTGAGATTGCATTTTCATTTTATAATTTTAAATTTTCGTTTTTTTTTTTTGGCAGAAAATACCTGCTATATACAAAGCACTGAATGAAGATTCGGAATACTTCCAGGAATAGCAGATTTCAGTTTTAGATTTTTAATAAATTTACAAACCTTTCCTGTTCACACATTGTCGCGATGGGTTATTGAGTGTAGATCGACGGGCACATAATGTCAAAATGTGTCCACTTAAAATGAGGTTTACAACGCGAGAAAGTGTGCAGACAGTGCAGGAGTCCGAGGGTTGCATGTCACCCACCCACCCGTCCGACTGACGGACGACCCCTCGTGATTTATTTTCCTTTTTATTTTCGTGCAGGGTGAAGACTGAGATGAACACAAAAGGATAAGGGACAACGACAGTCCATTCATGGAGTGCCAGCGGTCAGGAGGCCGAAGTCACGTAATTAAACGTGACAGTTTCTTCGTGCCACTGGAATATAATCAAGGCAGGATCTAACATCGGGGGGCCCTGCTCGCAACGGGGTCTTCACATACCCGAGAGAAGGTGGGAAAAACAAGTCTACTAACTGGAGAAGTGCACACGTTCACCAGCAGTGTGAGCACTCAGGGCAGCACACACACACACACACCGACCCCACTTCGGCCCTCACGGTTATCAACCTGTGTATCAGAAATAAAAATCTTTGGAAAGAAACATAAGGGGGTCCGAGCGGCTGTCTGGCGATTAGATCGTCCATGTGATGAGTTACCGCGCCAGTCCACTCGGAGGGTCGTTGAAAACGAGAGCCCAGTGGCGCAGTGAGAAGAAAAAGAATACAAAAAAAAAAAAAAAAAGATAAAAGCAAAAGGCACTGCAGTGCTGCAAACTACACGTCGTGTTTTCAAAATAATAACAATAATGAGAATGATTTGTACAAGTCATAAAACTGCAGGTGACACTCAGGAGGCTGACCTCATTGATAGCCTGCAAAAAGGGTGAGATCACCAGGGTGGCAGCAACTCGCAGTCCAACAAATATGACAAGGACAATGTGGACGCCACAGGACCAGACCTGGATTAGCCATTAAGTAAGATAAGCAGGCACTTAGGCCATCAAGTGGGTGGGAGGATTAGGGGCGCACCACAGACGTTGTCCATTGCCGGATTTACCCGTGGACCAGCAAATGGTGCAGCTGAACCAGTGTCTGCAAAAAGGGGCTCCCACACTAAATGTAAAGAATAACATTCATATATATATATATATATATAGTATATATATATATATATATATATAGTATATATATATATATATATATATATATATTATTAGTAATAATAGAGGTTGATGATAGATATAATGTTGAGAATACAACAAAATTAGAAACTGATAAGTGCCACATGGTCCACGGAGGCACACATTATCTGTCTTGGTCATGTCGGCTGTTCCCTTTACTGAGAGTGAGTGCAGCACGTAAGTGTGGGGGCACCAAAATCTTTTAAATGCTTAGGGCCCCTAAAAGGTCTTCATTCAGCTGTGCACAGGAGACGAGACACACCAACCCGAACTACAGGTCCAAATTAAAAGCCAAATGCAATCTGCTGTTGTTCAGTGTTACATAAGAAGAACATGTAAGGCACTATATAATAGCTACATAGATGTGAAAGACACTGTATTAGACAGACAGATATGAAAGGCACTGTATTAGATAGATAAATAGACAGATAGATGTGAAAGAGACAGATGTGAAAGGCACTATATGACAGATATGAAGGGGACTGTAAAGCAAATAGATAGATATAGGGTGGTCCAGATCTAATTATGCAATTTTCATTACGCTATAACTTATTAAGTTTATTACATAGAGAAATCACAAGAAAATCTTTTTTGTTGCCGATAGATGGCAGCACCTGCCCTGCATTCTAAAATGGCGGGGAGACGGTTGTCAGTCGAACAGCGGGTGCGATGTGTTCGCCTTTTCATAATTGCATAATTAGATCTGGACCACCCTGTAGATATGAAAGGCACTATATAAGATACATAGATGTGAAAGGAACTATATTAGATAGATAAATAGACAGATGTGAAAGGCACTATATTAGATAGATTAATAGATAGATGTAAAAGGCACTATATTAGATAGATAAATGTGAAAGGCACTATATTAGATAGATGTGAAAGGCACTATATTAGATAGGCAGATATGAAAGGCACTATATAATATACCATAGATAGATAGATGTGAAAGGCACTATATAAAATAGATAGATTAATAGATGTAAAAGGCACTATATTAGATAGGCAGATATGAAAGGCACTATATAAAATAGATTAATAGATGTAAAAGGCACTATATTAGATAGATTGATAGATAGATGTGAAAGGCACTATATTAGATAGATTGATAGATAGATGTGAAAAGCACTATATAAGATAGATAGAAAAACTGCTTTCTGTCTAACTCTTTGTCCCAAAGGAAATTTTGTTTTTCCAGAATTTTAAAGTACTGTACTAGGTTTTTGTACCGTGTCAGCCATTATGAATGTAGTGAAAAGTAAAGCATAATGACACCTTTTATTGGCTAACTAAAAAGATTGCAATATGCAGGCTTTCGAGGCAACTCAGGCCCCTTCTTCAAGCGAGATGTAATCAGAATTTTAAAGAAATTTTCCCAACATCAACAACATTGTTTGCCCCCTCAAACACACACAAGATTTACAAAAGAAGAAGATCCAAGTGTGACTTGGCTGATGATAGGAGAGCAGTCCCCGTAAGGCGCTATACAGGCGTATTGCCATTTTCATGAAGGAGCCCCTTTACACCTGACACACTTTTCCTCAATGATTTGTTGGCTTAAAGTTCTTAGTGCTGGTGCATCACGGAGAGGATGGCTGTCAGTTTTGTCATCCAGGGTGGTCTGGAGTGTGTGCCTTACCCTACCTGGACGATTTGGTGGGTCTCTCTTGAAGTGATGCTACCAGCCCAGTATGGCACAGAACATGTTAACATATCGATGACGACATTTGCTCTTTGGACTTCCTGCTCAGCAGTGTCACAGCTTCTGGACTGAAGTTGCCCCTGAACCTTCTGGTGTGAGGGGTCAGTGACAGGAGTGAGATGAGTGTCTGTACAGGATGGCGGAGTTCTCTGATAATCTTGTTTGCCTTTCAAAGGCAGCGAGTGTTGCATCGGAGCTGAGCAGAAGGTGGCTGGGTGCCCGTCACATTGTGTACCACCTTCAGCACTCTCTGCAGTGTGCCAAGCAGGTGCCATACTAGGGTTTGAGGGTGAGGGTCAGCTGTGCTGTGTGCCTGTAGAAGTTCGTGACTACCAAAGGAGAAGAGGAGCTGGTGAGCTTTCTAGACGAAAGCCAAAAACTGTTTTGTCAACTTGAGCTCATCAGCGATTGTCACCCCGAGCTCATCCTGCCCACAGCACTCCCTCTGATGTCCTAGTCAGGGTGATTTCCCTTCTGTGATCAGCTGATCGGTTTCAAGAATGACATTATTGTCCTGCTCTGCACTGTAGTGGCTTTTAGTGAGCACTTCTTGTCCGTTACTGGTTTCCTAGACCCCCGTCTAGCTTCATGGGGCACATAAAGCCCTCCCAGCAGGTACAATATGTCACCTCTTCTAATAGCAAGGCTGTGACACATGCCACCAAGTCTCATTTCCTTACCCTGAATCCAAACTATCGAGGAAGGCAATGGGACCTGGTGAATACAGACCAGTCGATTCCCCCTGTAGTGCGTCAGGGGGGCTCAAGAACACCAGCAAGGTGTTGCCTTTCACTGGGCCATAATAATCAAAGGCTATGCCGTGTAGAAAACAGTGTGGAGTGACTGAAATGTCTGCATGCCCCTTAAATGAAAGTGGGATGTGTGCACTTCCCTCGGGAGCAAATCGAGGAAAAAAAAATGGTCTTTGTACCCGAACGTTATGGTGGGCACAGTACTTGAACATCCCGCTTTTGTACAGAGCTCTGGACAAAAAGATCAATCAGAAAGATGGAGAGTCTGACAATCTGATGGCTGCTCCTTCAAATTCAGGACCCTTTTGGTTGACAGTCAGATGCCCTCCAAGACCCCTGCCGGTTTAGTCTGGCACTGCCTCATGCCACCTGATAGAAGCGTTTCAGGCGTCCTGTGTGGCCCTGCAGTCCATGGAACCCCGATACTCGCATGTGCTTTCTCTCGGTGGCGTCCATGGTGTCCTCCAGCCCTGTCAGAGCCCCAGAGGATCATGGGATTCCTTTCAGAGGTCCATTCCTTCCATGAACGACGCCCGTGGTTTTGCTTTCCCCTCCCTGATGTCCTGCCAGCTCCCTTATCAGACGTCCCTCAATTCCAAATCATCAGTTTCCTTCGACTTCCACCTTTGAGAGCCATCGACCCTGACGTGTATTGATCTTTCCCTCGGCTTGGTAAACAGACGGCCGGGCACTTTATGGTTTCGTATTCTTATTTTGTTTGAGATCTGTAATCTGCTTGGCCTCTGGGAATTGTGAAAAAAATCTAAAAATCAAGAAAACAAGAACAGGCTCAGCAATCCATTCACCTCAGTCATCCAAAACGACGCCAAGTCGAGATCAGAATGTCCCTAAAGTCCTTCTGTCCACTGCACTGCTTGGTCACGTATTCCATGTGTTTGGGGCACCTCTGGGTGAAGGAAATAAAAAACAAACTTCCTAAAAGTTTGTGAAATGTCTGCTCCTCAGTTTCCACCTGTTGAAGAACATGAAGTTGTGACTGAGACCCCTGTCACCTTAGTCAGCTGTCACAAAAGTGTGATTGGGAGGCTGCTCAAGGGCCTGAATAAATGGTAGCTCCACATCAGACCAGGGGGTGACGAGCTGCACTGACTTTCTCTCTCAATCCTCTGCAGACCACCCATCGGAAATCCCGGCGCATGTAATAGATGAGAACAGGCCATTCAGCCCAACAAAGCCCACCAGTCCTATCGACGTAATTCTTCTACAAACACATCAAGTCGAGTTTTGAAAGTCCCTAAAGTCCTCCTGTCTACCACACTACTTGGTCGCTTACACACTCTGTGTAAAGACAATAAAACGTCCTAATGCGTGTGTGACATTCACCCTTCACAAGTTTCCAGCTGTGTCCTTGTGTTCTTGATGACCTCATTTTAAAGTCACTGTCTGATCCACTGCACTGATCACCTTCATCATTTTAAACACTTCAGTCAGGTCTCCTCTTCATCACTGTGAAGGCTCAGCTCTTTTCATTTTTCCTCATAACTCACTCCCTCAATCAACCTCATCGCTCTTCTCTGGACTTTCTCCAGTGCTGCTGTGTCTTTATGGAGTCATAAACTGAACCCAGGACTCCAGATGAGGCCTCACCAGTGTGTTATAAAGACTTGAGCAGACCCTCCTGTGACTTGTACTCCACACATCAAGGCGCTATATAACCTGACATTCTGTTAGCCTTCTTAATGTCTTCTGAACACTGTCTGCCAGTTGAAAGCGTAGAGTCCACTACGACTCCTAAATCGTCCTCATAAGGTGGACTCTCGATGTTCAGAGCTCTCATTATGTATTCAGACCTAAACCTGGAGACCACAACTGTACCCAGAACACAAGATGATGCCTCACCAGTGTGTTATAAAGCCTGAGCAGAACCTCCTGTGACTTGTACTGCACGCGTCAAGGCGCTATATAAACTGACATTCTGTATGCCTTCTGAACACTGTCGGGAAGTTGATAGCTTAGAGTCCACAACGACGCCTAAATCCTTCTCATAAGGCGTACTTCTGATTTTCAGACACTAAAACTTTAGATCAATCTGGATGAGAAGAGACCACTCAGCCCAACAAAGCTCACCAGTCCAGTCCACTGAATTCTTCTAAAATAACATCAAGTCTAGTTTTGAAAGTCCCTAAAGTCCTCCTGTCTACCACACTACTTGGTCACGTGTCTGTGGCTCTCAATGTGAAGACAAACTTCCTAATGTTTGTGTGACATTCACCCTTCACAAGTTTCCAGCTGTGTCCCCATGTTCTTGATGACGTCATTTTAAAGTCATCGTCTGATCCGCTGGACTGATTCTCTTCATCATTTTAAACTCTTCAGTCAGGTCTCCTCTTCATCTCCTTAAGGCTCAGCTCTTTTAATCTTCATAACTCACCCCCTGTAGCCCTCAATCAGCCTTGTTGCTCTTCTCTGGACTTTCACCAGGGCTGTTGTGTCTTTATGGAGTCATAAACTGACCACAGGACTCCAGATGAGGCCTCACCAGTGTGTTAGATAAACTCCCTTGACTTGTACTCCACACGTCAAGGCGCTATATAACCTGACATTCTGTTAGTCTTCTTAATGGCTTGTCTGCCAGTTGATAGCTTAGAGTCCACTGTGACTCCTAAATTCTACTCATAAGGCGGACTTTCAAGTTCTTCTCATGTTAAAGTCCCCGTCTGATCCACTGCACTGATTCTCTTCATCATTTTAAACACTTCAGTCAGGTCTCCTCTTCATCACTGTGAAGGCTCAGCTCTTTTAATCTTCATAACTCATCCCCTGTAGCCCCTCAATCAGCCTCGTCGCTCTTCTCTGGACTTTCTCCAGTGCTGTTGTGTCTTTATGGGGTCATAAACTGACCACAGGACTCCAGATGAGGCCTCACCAGTGTGTTAGATAAACTCCCTTGACTTGTACTCCACATGTCAAGGCGCTATATAACTAAACCTGCTATTAGAAAATTAGGACAAACTGGACAAGAACAGACCATTCAGCCTAGCAAAGCTCATCAGTCCTATCCACATAAAGTTGAGTTTTGAAAGTCCTTCAGTCTACGACACTACTTGGTCACACGTGTCTGTGGCTCTTTGTGTGTAGAAACACTTCATATCCATCCATCCATCCATTTTCCAGCCCTGTAGCTATATCCTAACTACAGGGTCACTGAGGTCTGCTGGAGCCAATCCCAGCCAACACAGGGCGCAAGGCAGGAACAAATCCCCAGGCAGGACGCCAGCCCACCAGGGAACACTTCCTAATGTTTTTCTGACATTCACCCTTCACAAGTTTCTAACTGTGTCCCCATTGAACTCATTTTAAAGTCACCGTCTGATCCACTGCACTGATTGCCTTCTTCATTTTAAACACTTCAGTCAGGTCTCCTCTTCCTCACTGTGAAGGCTCAGCTCTTTTAATCTTCATAACTCACCCCCTGTAGCCCCTCAATCAGCCTTGTTGCTCTTCTCTGGACCTTCTCCAGTGCTGCTGTGTCTTTATGGAGTCATCAACTGACCCCAGGACTCCAGATGAGGCCTCACCAGTGTGTTATAAAGCCTGAGCAGAACCTCCTGTGACTTGTACTCCACACAACAAGGCGCTATATAAACTAATAGCCTCCATGGTCACTTTAGTCCACTTTAATCATGTCCCCTCTTAATTGCCATTTAGTTCTGTGACTCCAGTCTTCCCTCCATTGTTGGTCTCTGTGGTCCAGGATCAGCCTTGTTACTTGCCTCTGCTGAGTCCTTTTTGTAGCCTAGAGACCCAAACTGACCCCAGGACTCCAGATGACACCTCACCAGTGTGTTATAAAGCCTCCTGGGACTTGTACTGCACACATCAAGGCGCTATATAACCTGACAGTCTGTTAGCCTTCTTAATGGTTTCTGAACACTGCTGGGCAGTCGATAGCTTAGAGTCCACCACGACTCCTAAATCCTTCTCATAAGGTGGACTATCAATTCTCAGACCTCGCATTGTGTATTCAAACCTCACATTTTTCCTTCCTACGTATAATTCTTTACATTTATTGACATTAAATTTCAATGCCCACAAAACTGCCCAACCGTGTCTGCTATCCAAGTCCTTCTGAAAAGATATAACGGGTTCCAAATTATCTGCGAATCTCGGTATTGGGGAAATTTCACATAAACATTAGGACATTTTTCTTCACATAGAGAATCACAGACACATGAAGTAAGTGACTAAGTAGTGTGGTGGACAGGAGGACTTTAGGAAGCTTCAAAACTCAACTTGATGTTATTTTGGAAGAATGAAGTGGACAGGACTGGTGGGCCGTGGTGGGCTGAATGGCCTGTTCTCTTCCACATTGTTCTAACAGAATGTCGGGTTATATAGCACCTTGATGTGTGCAGTGCAAGTCACAGGAGGTTCTGCTCAAGCTTTAAAACACACTGGTAGACGGACAGCCCACCGGAAAGAGAAGATGTCACTGTTTTTTTTTTTTTTAATCCCATCAGCACGCTAGATGGCAGCGGCCCTAGATATCGGTGCCCAGTAGGAAGCCAGCAGGGCATGTAGGGAAATGTAGTCCGGCAGAGCGGAACCCGCTGGGGTCACTGGGTACCGCAAGAGGGCACTGCAAGGTGACAAACTCCCTGCCATAATGGACTTTCATATGACCCAGAAGCGCTTCCATCGGGCAGTGGACCTGGCACTGGGGTCCTTAATAAAAGGGACTGCACTTCCTTACCCAGGTGAGTCTGAAATGGAGAAACAACTAAAGAACTTCTTCTGGTTGTGCAGGCATAGTTGGCATTCACAGCAGAGTGTTGATTAGAACACTTGGAAAGTAGATTTCAGATCCAAATTTTAATATGCAGATATAGATATACATATACGTGTGTGTGTGGTTTACAATAAAAAATTAAAGTAGAACTATTCGTAGTTCTCAAATTACACATAAAGGAAAATAACGTTGCTAAATCTGACACAAATATTAATCACAAAGTTGCAATGCTGAAGTTGCCACTAGATGGCACTGTAACTAAAGGCACTGTTGGAAAGCGTTTCACAGAGTTAATGAAATTACAAGCGTAACTATTATAACGTTATTACAGTTTTTCTCGATTGGTTTGGCTCATTTCTTGAAACAGAAATTACATTCTTAAAACTATAAGATCATTTGGCCAAACAGTCTTACAGTTCTGCACAACATTACAGCTCACTAGCAAAAGGTCATATCTTTCCCAAAACTGTTCATACATGCTTCAAAATAGATTCCTTTCCCATATAAAGAGTCAGTACCATCAAAATGTCAAAGATCTTTCTCAATTGCGTTGGCTCATTTGCATTCACTTAGTGCGTTTTTCCAAAATAACCTGGATGGTTTAGCACAACACCATGGATCACCTGCAAAAGCTCGTATCTCTCCCAAAATAGTTTACCCATGTGTCAAAACTAAATTCCTTTCCCATTTAAATAGTTAGTGCCCCCAAAATGCATCGTCCCTTTGGCATCGTGTAAGCACTGCAAGTCAAAATGCCTAGATGTTTTGTCACTATGGCAGAGGTCTAGCCAACAGAATACAATTATGTATAAAACTGAAAAAAAAAGGATTTTACAGTAAGAGCAGCCTCCAAAGTTTGACATCAGACACACTGCACTCCTACTTCCAAGGAAATTGTAATCATTTTTATTGACACACATAAAGTAACTTCCATACATTAGAGTACATAAAAATGTATACAGTATTCTGTACATGTACGAAATATAAACACAAACAAAAAACAAGAAAAATTATATCTAGCCTACAGTAGGGCTTACAGTAAATAAAGTTTCACAACTAAGGTAACTTTCACTGGTTGTTGTCGTCACCGTCCCTCTCCTGGCCACCATCCTCATCCTCCTGGCCATCCACGCTGCTCTCTGTTTGGCCATAGATTCTCATCCACATCAGCGGATATTTTCCCTTGCGATGCAGCGAGGAAGAAACGGCGCAATGTCTCAACCATCCCCTACACTGATCCCCTGTAATGTCCTCACATGCAGCATCCATTGCATGGAGCAGGGATCTCTGGTCTTGAGCCTGATGTTCATAGACTTTCCACCTCCAAGCGGAAAAAAATTCCTCAATGGGATTAAGGAAAGGAGAGTATGGTGGTAGTAGCTCCATGAGCATCCTTGGATGGGTGGTGAACCAGGCCCTGATGAGCGGCCCACGGTGGAAATTTACATTGTCCCACACGATCACATAGTGTGGTAGGTGAGGCCCTTCGAGACCTCTCTCATTTTCTGGGACCAGATGTGTATAAAGACGGTCCAAGAAAATGAGGAGCTTTGAGTGTTATATGGGCCTAAACTGGGGATGTGTGTGGCCACACCATTCTCAGATATGGCAGCACACATTGTTAAATTGCCCCCTCGCTGGCCTGGGACATCCACCGTGGCCCGCTGACCAAAGATGTTACGGCCCGTCTGCGGCCCTTGGCCAGGTGGAAACCAGCCTCATCGACAAATACAAGGATGTGAGATGTTTCATTCCCTTCCAATGCCATTATTCTCTACAATAGAGTAAAAAATCAAATCAGTCATATAGAGGAGTCATACACAACAGAAATAGAAAATTACATGGGATTGTTCTATGTTCTCCTCCACAAGTTCAATATAGCCTGCTACTGGCCACTACTCCAGTGGTTCCAAACCTGGGGTACAGGCCTATGCAGAGGCACTGCAGGGAGTATTTGACACAAAGAGGGAGAAACACTGTTGCAGTTTTAGGCAAAATGCTGTAGTCAGATAAAGCTGGATTCTAAAGGTAAAGAGGATACTGAAAACCAAACAAATTGGGAACCACTGCTTACTGTAATGTTACTATAATAGACAACCAATAACTGACTTACATGCACATACTGGTACCGCAGCTCTTTCACTCTGTCAGAATTCCTCTCAAATGGTACCCTGTAAATCTGCTTCATGGTCATCTGATGCTTCTTCAATACCCGGTCTATTGTGGAGATGCTGATAGAGTTGACATTTTGGAATATGGCATTGTCTTGAAGGATTGCATCACGGATCTGTCTCAAAGTGAGAGCATTATTTGCAATCACCATGTTACAGATCTCTTGTTCTTGTTGTTCATTGAGAAGTTTTCTTCTGCCACCCATGTGAGGTTGTCGTCCAATCCTAGACGTAGAAGTCAAAGGACAACACTGTATGACAATTCGTAATGTATGCCGTATTTGTTACAGAATGAGTTACTGTACTGTAACATCATATTGCAACATCACATTGAGGTAATATATTACAGTACTGTAGGCCTACACACACACACACGGAATGAAGAGTTTATACATGTCTTGCTTTACAGTATGCACAGTACTGTATACTGTAATGACTCCATCATTGACTGAGTACATACCTGTTTTCCCTGCGAAAGGTTTGGATGATGGAGGAGACAGTAGAGCGAGGCACATTAGGCTGCACTCGGCCCAGCCTCTGCCATTGTCAGGCGATGGTTAACCACATGGTCTACAATTGTGGCCCGAATCTCATCCGGGACAGCATGGTGTCTTCGTGCTCCTCGGCCTCTTCCCCCTATTCCACCACCACGCATCCTCACTCCTCCTCCTCCTCCTCCTCCTCCGCCTCTTCCTCTTCCTCTTCCTCTTCTTCTCTTCCTCTTCCTCTTCCTCTTCCTCTTCCTCTTCCTCCTCCTCCTCCTCCTCCTCCTCCTCCTCCTCTTCTTCCTCGAGCAGGAGGTTGCCCTTCTTGATTTACTTGGTGAGGTACCTCCATGTTCAAATGGTACTGGCCCTAGCCAAGCTCTATATATACACGTTTGGCAGCATTCACAACAATAGACAGCACCTGTCAGGTAACTAAACAAACTGTTTGGTTGGTCATCTGAGATGTGGGAAACTCCTCCTTCGTTGGTCAAGTTCTAATTTCACCTGATTGTCAATTACTGTCATGAATTTATCAAATGTTCCAAGAAATTCATATATGGTGTTCATGGTATTATGTTCTTGACTAATTTTGACAATTGAACAGACTATTGTGCATATGATGACTTACACGATGAAATCATGCTGACATGTTTTGGAGAGAACAACCATTAGACTGAGAATCAACTAATCAGTTTAGATCAGCAAGATCTATTTATTTGGAAAATGTGCTAAATGTGGGCTTATTGTGCTAACTGCAGGCTACTTGTACTTAACCATTTGCAAAGATGCACTGAGACACTTGAGACATGTACTAAGGCATTTGCAATTTGATGAAATCAATGAGAAATGCCATTCTGTTGTGAACATTTGCAAGGTGGTTTGGAGATCTGTCCATGTTATTTTGAGAATGTCATCTCGGTTTCAAGAAATGAGCCAAACCAATCGAGAAAAACTGTAATACATTAAGTATTCTGAGTTAACAGTGTCTTATAAGAACTGCATTGTCAATTAAAGTTCTCAAAAATATACATCATTACTTTCTGGTTCTTTACTCACTTAACTTTAACAAGGGAATAACTCATTGGTTCTTAGATAATTGTAGTTATTAGATAAACTAGGGGGCTCAGCCACAGGGGAGGCACAAACCAGTCTGGTTCTTCATGGTGGTCCCAAGCCCGAATAAACTTGGGTTACATCAGAAAGGGCATCCGGTGTAAAATTTTGCCAAATCAAATATGCGGACAACAATACAAATTTCCATACCGGATCGGTTGAGCCCCGGGTTAACAACGACTGCCACCAGTACTGTTAGCCAACAAGGTGCTGGAGAAAATTGGGCTACTGTTGGCCGAAGAAGAAGAAGAAGAAGAAGAGGGGGGAGACAAGTCTGGAGGCAGGAGGAGAGGAGGAAGGTAAAGAGAGTGGAACTGAGGGTAGGACCTTTGAATGTTGGCAGTATGACTGGTAAGGGGAGAGAGTTGGCAGATATGATGGAGAGAAGGAAGGTTGACATATTGTGAGACTACATGGAAGGAGAGGAAGACCTGGTGGATCAGAGGTGGATTCTAACTGGTCTATCATGGTGTGGATGGGAGGAGAAATGGAGTAGGAGTTATTCTGAAGGAACAGCACGTCAAGAGTGTTTGGAGGTGAAAAGAGTGTCAGACAGAGTGAGGATGATGAAGATGGAAGTTGGAGGTGTGACAATGAATGTTATTAGTGCATACGCACCACAGGTTGGGTGTGCGATGGAGGAGAAAGAAGATTTCTGGAGTGACTTGGATGAGGTGATGGACAGAAAGTGGTGATTGGAACAGATTTCAATGGACATGTTGCTGAAGGGAACAGTGGAGGCAAGGAGGTGATGGGTATGTATGGCGTCAAGGAGAGGACTGAAGGTCAGAGGATAGTGGATTTTGCCAAAAGGATGGACATGGCTGTGGTGAATATGCATTTTAACACAGGGTGACATACAATGAAGAAGAGTCAATCTGAAGGAGACAGAAGACTGCAAAGCGGTGGCAGGGGAAAGTGTAGTTAAGCAGCATAGGATGGTGGTCTGTAGGATGACGTTGGAGATCAAGAAGAGGAAGAGAGTGAGGACAGAGCCAAGGATCAAATGGTGGAAGTTGACAAAGGAAGACTGCAAGGTTGAGTTTAGGGAGGAGGTGAGACGGGCACTGGATGGCAGTGAAGACAGCTGGGTGACTACAGCAGAAGTAGTAAGGGTGACAGCAAGAAGGGGTTTGGTGTGACATCTGGACAGAGGAAGGAGGAAAAGGAAACCTGGTGGTGGAATGAGGAAATACAGGAGAGTATACCGAGGAAGAGGATGGTGAAGAAGAAGTGGGATAGTCAGAGAGATGCAGAAAGTAGACAAGACTACAAGGAGATAAGGCGCAAGGTGAAGAGAGAGGTGGCGAAGGATAAAGAAAAGACGTATGATGAGTTGTATGAGAGGTTGGACACTAAGGAGGGAGAAAAGGACCGGTGGGCTACAGAGATGGGCTGAGCTGGGAAAGATGAGCAGCAGGTTAGGGTGACAAAGGATTAAGATGGAAACAAACTCACAAGTGAGGAGAGTGTGTGGAGCAGATGGAAAGAGGACTTTGAGAGGCTGATCAATGAAGAGAATAAGAGAGAGAGAAGAGGTTGGATGATGTGGAGATAGTGAATCAGGAAGTGTAACGGATAAGCAAGGAGGAAGTAAGGAGAGCGAGGAAGAGGATGAAAAATGGAAAAGCCGTTGGTCCAGATGATAACTGTAGGAGCATGGAGGTGTTTAGGAGAGATGGCAGTGGAGTTTTTAACCTGATTGTTTAATAAAATCTTGGAAAGTGAGAGGATGTTGAGGAGTGGAGAAGAAGTGTACTGGTGGGCCGATATTTAAGAATAAGGGGGATGTGCAGGACTGCAGTAACTACAGGGGGATAAAATTGATGAGCCACAGCATGAAGTTATGGGAAACAGTAGTGGAAACTGAGATATGAAGTGAGGTGATGATCAGTGAGCAGCAGGATGGTTTCATGCCAAGAAAGAGCACCACAGATGTGATGTTTGCTCTGAGGATGTTGATGGAGAAGTTTAGAGAAGAACAGAAGGAGTTGCATTGGGTCTTTGTGGACCTGGAGAAAGCAAATGACAGGGTGACTGAGAGGAGCTGTGGTATTGTATGAGGAGGTCAGAAGTGGCAGAGAAGTACATAAGAGTTGTACAGGATATGAACGAGGGACGTGTGACCGTGGAGAGGTCTGCGGTAGGAGTAATGGAGGTGGGATTACATCAGGGATCGGCTCTGAGTCCTTTCTTATTGGTAATGGTGATGGACAGGTAGACAGACGAGATTAGACAGGAGTCCCCGTGGACTGTGATGTTTGCTGATGACATTGTGATCTGTAGAGAGAGTAGGGAGCAGGATGAGGAGACCCTGGAGAGGTGGAGATATGAGATGAGAGGAGAGGAATGAAGGTCAGTAGGACCACCATGACAGAAAACATGTGTGTGAATGAGAGGGAGGTCAGTGGAATGGTGAGGATGAGGGAGTAGAGTTGGCGAAGGTGGATGAGTTTAAATACCTGGGATCAACAGTAGAGAGTAATGGGGAGTGTGGAAGAGAAGTGAAGAAGAGAGTGCAGGCAGAGTGGAGAAGAGTGTCAGGAGTGATTGGTGACAGACGGGTATCAGCGAGAGTCAAAGGGAAGGTCTACAGGACGGTAGTGAGACCAGCTGTGTTATATGGGTTGGAGACGGTGGCACAGGAGACAGAGCTGGAGGTGGCAGAGTTAAAGATGGTAAGATTGGCATTGGGTGTGACGAGGATGGAGAGGAATAGAAAAGAGGACATTAGATGGTCAGCTCAGTTGGGACAGTTGGGAGACAAAGTCAGAGAGGCGAGATGGCGTTGTTTTGGACCTGAGCAGATGAGAGATGCTGGGTATATTGGGAGAAGGATCTTAAGGATAGAGCTGTGAGGGAAGAGGAAAAGAGGAAGACCTAAGAGAAGGTTTATGGATGTGGTTAGAGAGGACATGCAGGTGATGGGTGTGACAGAACAAGATGACGAGGACAGGAAGATTTGGAAGAAGCTGACCCGCTATGGCGACCCCTAACGGGAGCAGCCGAAAGAAGAGGAAGATAAACTAGGGGGCTCTGCCCCCTGCTTGATTTTCTTGCCAACCCCCTGGGCGGGCCCTACACATTAGCCACTTCACGGCCCTGCTGCTCGCATGTTAATTTAAACAGATTGTTATTTCCATGTTATTTTCCATTGTTACATATGCATAATAGAACTGTTTTACATTACAGTGAGTATTTAGCCACAGTAAAAAATAGTCAAATGTAATAAATTGAAAGAAAATTATGATTCATGTTGCATTAGAGGTCATTTGTTGCATTATACATTTTCGTTCTGTTTGACATTGAAATGAACACGGAAATACTTTTTAAACCTACACTTTTACTGTAAAACTTCAGTAAAAACAATATTTTAAATTACATTTTCGTCAATATCGCATTGAATTTTGATTCTGTGTTTGGACTTACATCATGACAACTGCCTGGGAGTGAATTTCATTCAGAATTTCTTTCTCTCTAATAAATAAAGCGACTTGTTCGAATGTTTGTCCCTGTGATTTCTCAATTGTCATAGCAAAAGTTATTCTAACAGGAAACTGTAAACGTTTTAATACGAATGGCATATCGAGATCTCCTTTGGTGTCTCGTGTTAGATGGACTGCATTACCTTTCTTGTCGCCTGTTAACATTTGACGTGTCAGAATTGTTCGACCAATTTTGAACACAACTAATCTTGTCGTATTGCATAGCTCATCACTCAGACATCAATTACGCAATTACATTACGATGCGTCCTTCTTTCAACAGTAATTTGACCAGTGGAAGACCAGACGGTGTTAACGGTTGTAGATATTCTTCATGATATTGTAAGTTGATGTTTTCATCTTCCTCACCATCACCACCAACTGTTTCAGCAGAGTCTATCGATACGCATTTAACTAATCTGCCGTGTAACCAATCGACAATTTTCACGTTAATTCTTTTGACTTCATTTCTCGTGCTAGGATTGCCCGTGTACTCATTTCTTCTGTTGATATCCCTTCTGGATGAAATTCTTCAATAAGATTTGGACATAATACGCCTTCTTTGATTGGGAACCTAAAGTGAGGAAAACGTAAAAATGTATAAGAGCTCAGAGTGCAGGAACTGTGTCTGTCAAAAGCATTCACACCAGTGAGAGGTGAGAGGACTGCAGCCGTGGGCCGTGAACCGGAAATGGTGGAGAGGAGGGCGGGACTTGAAGAAATCTCTTTGCAGTAGTCTCATCTCTCTTAAGATTTTCTATTATACTAGAGAGACATATATAATCAAACAATTTAACACGGACAAAAACATGTACCGCTCTCAGATCCGGCACGATTATAATATGCGCTGCCCTCCTTGAGAGGCAGCAAAGGAAAAAGGAAATAAATAATCCGGGGCGCGAGTGACCAGCACTACTTTCCTACTTACACCACTTCAAGTATAGAGACACACCAGTGAAAGCAGGGTCAAGTAAAAAATGATTATTGTAAGACAATGTAACAAATAAACCTTACATACATAATATCACGCTGCAGCGCTTCCCTCCCAACACGATCACGGCACAAAACACTTAAAACCATACATTACTAGTAGAGATTTGAGAAAGGGAAACATCCATCCATCCATCCATTATCCAACCCGTTATATCCTAACTACAGGGTCACGGGGGTTTGCTGGAGCCAATCCCAGCCAACACAGGGCGCAAGGCAGGAAACAAACCCCGGGCAGGGCGCCAGCCCACCACAAGCAAGGGAAACAAAACAAACCAAAAACAATGGATTTACAGTACTTTACTTCTTATCTGTACGGCACCGTTGAGCTCAGTCTGCGGTGGGGAATGAGGCGCTGACCATACAACAACAACAACAACAACATTTATTTCTATAGCACATTTTCATACAAACAGTAGCTCAAAGTGCTTTACATATTAAAGAATAGAAAAATGAAAGACACAATTATAAAACAAAATAAATCAACATTAACATCGAATAAGAGTAAGGTTCAATGGCCAGGGGGGACAGAAAAAACAAAAAAAACTCCAGACGGCTGGAGAAAAATAAAATCTGTAGGATTCCAGACCATGATACCGCCCAGTCCCTCTGGACATTCTACCTAACATAAATGAAACAGTCCTCTTTGGATTTAGGGTTCTCACGGAAGGGCTTGATGATGATGATGGTCACGTAGACTTCTTCCTTTTAATCCGTCCATCATTGTTGGAGCATCATGAAGCTTTGAGTAGGTGGAGGTGGCGCAGGCCACCACCACAAAGAAGCCAGAAAAAGAAACAGAAAAGAGAGTAGGGGTCAGTACCGATTTTAGAGCCACCATGAATAGTTGTTATGATGAATTGAACATACAGAGTATCAGGATTAAGTTAAATTAAGATTAAAATGAAAAGGCCATGTTAAAGTAATGTGTTGTCAGCAGTGTTTTAAAGTGCTCCACTGTATCAGCCTGGCGAATTCCTATTTGCAGGCTATTCCAGATTTTAGGTGCACAGCAGCAGAAGGCCGCCCGCCTCACCACTTCTTTTAAGTTTTGTTCTTGGAATTCTAAGGAGACACTCATTTGAGGATCTGAGGTTACGATTTGGAATATAAGGTGTCAGACATTCCGATATATAAGATGGGGCGAGATTATTTAAGGCTTTATAAACCATAAGCAGAATTTTAAAGTCAATTCTGAATGACACAGGTAACCAGTGTAGTGACGCTAAGACTGGTGTGATGTGCTCAGATTTTCTTTTCCTAGTTAGGATTCTAGCAGCTGCATTCTGCACTCGTTGCAGTTGATTGATGTCTTTTTTGGGTGGTCCTGAGAGGAGTGCGTTACAGTAATCTAGTCGACTGAAAACAAACACGTGAACTAATTTCTCAGCATCTTTCAGTGATATAAGAGGTCTAACTTTACTTATACCTCCTATTCCGGGAAACGTACAGATTAAGCATTCCTTGTGCATGGGCCTTCAGGTCCTCTCCCGAATAACTTTCACCAGAGAGTAAAAATAATTTGTCTGGAAATAAACCCGGGTTCATCTGACGTTATCCATGAGGAGTCAATCCTTTCCCTCTTGCCTTCTTCTGTGATGGCGTTCATCTCTCTCCTGGCTCTGTGCTTTCTTTGTCTCTTTTTTCCCGCCACCCATTTACATACTGATGGCTCCTCCCCATACAGTCTGTTGGCCCTCCAAGACTGGTGCTCCCCTCCCCCTGTTACAAATTAAGGCATTCCACAAAACACAGGAATGGGAAAAAGGACAAACTTACAGGGAACACACACATATTCCAGACGACCGTTACAGACAAATGAACAATACTTATGTTGCTTCGTTTGACGCACACCACTTCTGAATATCGGAAGTGCAAAGACTTAAACTGACAGTGGGAACAACGGGCACGCTTTCTCTTTCTTCCTGCTACCCATAATTCCTTGCTCCGCAGAAGGCGGCATCGAAGTCCCTCCTCCTGATGACTGAACTCCGCCTCTCAGACAGAGCCAGAGCTGGGAGGAAGGAAGGCGACACTCGACTGGAGGAGAGCAGTGGCGGTGGTGAGAGTTGGAAGGAGAAGAGATTTTGGGTATTGGAGAGAGACACCTGTGCTTTTGTGCTACTTTGTGGTATTGTGGAAGGAATACTACGGGTGAATAAGCCATCCTTTATTTGCACCCGGGACCCTTTGTGTGTTCATGTTTGGGCCATGTCCCACCTCAGCCGAGACCCCCTGCTTGCTCTGCCTTGACAGACGTCAGACTATACAGCATAAGTGAGGTCATTTATCTGCTCAGACCGCCATATTTGTTCTGTGTTCACCTAGCAGTCAGTTCTCTTCAGAAGTCTTTGACGTTTGTGAGTTTTTTCCATTCCTGACGTGAAATGTGCAGACGTGCAGCTTATAGTTCATATTGTTAGTCATATTTAAAGTGTAAGGTTGTGTTGTGCTACCAATAAAGAGCAGCTTAGGCATCAGTGGTGACCTCCAGGACTGGGTAAGCGCCAGGAGGCGAAGAGGACAGCGAAGTGGGGTCTCCCAGGTGGGGGCAGATCTACAAGGTAAATGAAATGACGACGCCTTCAAGCGCTGAAATGACAAATGGGGACCCCCTAGCTGGATGAAATAAACAATCGAGCAGGCACAAGTCACAATGACCCTGGGTGACACCAACCACTTGATAAATCATTCAATAATCTGCCGATCGACATTAACCCCTTTTCCCCACTAGGGTGTGATAAAGTGAACAAGTCTCACACCAAAATCTGTCAGGGCGTTTTGGGGACCCCCGTGACGGCAAGGGGCCATTTTACCAATAACCCAATAAACGACAGAGTATCTGCAGGCCAAAATTGTCAATCCTCAGACTAAAATGACCAAGGGGGACTGACAAAGATAAAACGATGGAGTATTCGTGGGCCAAAATGACCCTGGGGGGACAACCAATCACTCGGTGAAAGAGACAAGTGCTTGCACGCCAAAATCAAGAGCGAGAAATACGGCGCCTTATTAAAAAAATGATGATGTCTGCGGGCTGCGTTATTAAAACTACAATCAACTGCCTGTTAAGGAGCAAAGTCACCCAGGGGCTGTGGGGGTCTTAATGCAGCCTTTGGACCCGCCTTACTTTTTAGGATTTACATTAATGACTTTAATTCAAGTGTAGTTAGTGACCTCTTAAAATTTACAGTCTCCTCCTTGAACCGTCACCTTATCGTGGTGGAGGGGTTTGCGTGTCCCAATGATCGTAGGAGCTATGTTGTCCGGGGCTTTATGCCCCTGGTAGGGCCACCCAAGGCAAACTGGTCCTAGGTGAGGGATGAGACAAAGAGCGGTTCAACAAACCTCCGATGAAGAGCAAAAACTTTGGACAACGTTTTCCCTTGCCCGGACGCGGGTCACCGGGGCCCCCCTCTGGAGCCAGGCCTGGAGGTGGGGCTCGATGGCGAGATGAAGAGGTAACGTGGGTCCTCCTCCCCATGGGCTCACCACCTATGGGAGGGGCCAAGGAGGTTGGGTGCAGTGTGAGTTGGGTGGTGGCCGAAGGCGGGGACCTTGGCGGTCTGACCCTCGGCTACAGAAACTGGCTCTTGGGACGTGGAATGTCACCTCTGAAGGGAAGGAGCCTGAGCTAGTGCGCGAGGTGAGAGGTTCCGCTAGATATAGTCGGACTCACCTCGACGCACAGCTTGGACTCTGGAACCAATCTCCTTGAGAGGGGCTGGACTCTCTACCACTCTGGAGTTGCCCCCGGTGAGAGGCGCCGAGCAGGTGTGGGCATACTTATTGCCCCCCGACTTGGAGCCTGTGCATTGGGGTTTACCCCGGTGGACGAGAGGGTGGCCTCCCTCCGCCTTCGGGTGGGGGGAAGGGTCCTGACTGTTGTTTGTGCGTATGCCAACAGCAGTTTGGAGTATCCACCCTTTTGGAGTCTCTGAGGGGTTGCTAGAGGGCATACCTTCTGGGATTCCCTCGTTTTGCTGGGAGACTTCAATGCTCACGGGCAATGACAGTGAGACCTGGAAGGGCGTGATTGGGAGGAATGGCCCCGATCTGAACCCGAGCGGTGTTTTGTTATGGACTTCTGTGCTCGTCATGGATTGTCCATAACGAACACCATGTTCAAGCATAAGGGTGTTCATATGTGCACTTGGCACCAGGACACCCTAGGCCTCAGGTCGATGATCGACTTTGTGGTCGTGTCGCCGGACTTGCGGCCATATGTCTTGGACACTCGGGTGAAGAGAGGGGCGGAGCTGTCAACTGATCACCACCTGGTGGTGAGTTGGCTTCATGGTGGGGAAGATGCCGGTCAGACCTGGTAGGCCCAAACGTGTTGTGAGGGTCTGCTGGGAACGGCTGGCAGAGTCCCCTGTCAGAAGTAGCTTCAACTCCCACCTCCGCAGAACTTCAACCACGCCCCGAGGGAGGTGGGGACATTGAGTCCGAATGGGCCATGTTCCGTGCCTCTATTGTTGAGGCGGCTGACCGGAGCTGTGGCCGCAAGGTGGTCGGTGCCTGTCGTGGCGGCAATCCCCAACCCGCTGGTGGACACCGCGTGAGGGATGCCGTCAAGCTGAAGAAGGAGTCCTATAGGACTTTTTGTCCTGTGGGTCTCTGGAGGCAGCTGATAGGTACCGCAGGCCAAGCGAACGCTGCTTCGTTGTTGCTGAGGCAAAACTCGGGCATGGGAGGAGTTTGGAGAGGCCATGGAGAACGACTTTCGGACGGCTTCGAGGAGATTCTGGTCCACCGTCCGGCGCCTCAGGAGGGGGAAGCAGTGCAGTGTCAACACCGTATATGGTGGGGATGGTGCGCTGCTGACCTCACTTCGGACGCTGTGGGTCGGTGGGAGGAGTACTTCAAGACCTCCTCAATCCCACTAACATGCCTTCCATGAGGAAGCAGAGCCTGGGGACTCTGAGGTGGGCTCTCCCATCTCTGGGACTGAAGTCACCGAGGTGGTCAAAAACTCCTTGGTGGCAGGGCCCGGGGTGGATGAGATACCGAGTTCCTTAAGGCTCTGGATGTTGTAGGACTGTCTTGGTTGACACGCCTCTGCAACATCGCATGGACATCGGGACAGTGCCTCTGGATTGGCAGACCGGGTGGTGGTCCCCTCTTTAAAAGGGGACCGGAGGGTGTGTTCCAACTATAGAGGGATCACACTCCTCAGCCTCCCTGGAAAAGTCTATTCGGGGTTCTGGAGAGGAGGGTCCGTCGGATAGTGAACCTCGGATTCAGGAGGAACAGTGTGGTTTTAGTCCTGGTCGGAACAGTGGACCAGCTCTTCACCCTTAGCAGAGTCCTGGAGGGTGCATGGGAGTTTGCCCGACCGGTCTACATGTGTTTTGTGGACTTGGAAAAGGCATTCGACCGTGTCCCTCGGGAATCCTGTGGGGGTGCTCGGGAGTATGGGGTACCGGACCCCTGATAAGAGCTGTTCGGTCTCTGTACAACCGTGTCAGAGCTTGGTCCGCATTGCCGCAGTAAGTCGAGCCCGCTTCCAGTGAGAGTTGGACTCCGCCAGGGCTGCCCTTTGTCACCATTCTGTTCATAACTTTTATGGACAGAATTTCTAGGCGCAGCCAGGGTGTTGAAGGGGTCCGGTTTGGTGGACTCAGGATTGGGTCACTGCTTTTGCAGATGATGTTGTCCTGTTTGCTTCATCAGGCCGTGATCTTCAGCTCTCTGGATCGGTTCGCAGCTGAGTGTGAAGCGGCTGGGATGAGAATCAGCACCTCCAAATCCGAGAGCATGGTCCTCAGCCGGAAAAGGGTGGAGTGCCCTCTCAGGGTTGGGGGAGAGATCCTGCCCCAAGTGGAGGAGTTCAAGTATCTCGGGGTCTTGTTCACGAGTGAGGGAAGAATGGAGCGTGAGATCGACAGGCGGATCGGTGCGGCATCCGCAGTGATGCGGGCTCTGCATCGGTCTGTCGTGGTGAAAAAGGAGCTGAGCCGTAAGGCAAAGCTCTCAATTTACCAGTCGATCTACGCTCCTACCCTCACCTATGGTCATGAGCTATGGGTAGTGACCGAAAGAACGAGATCGCGAATACAAGCGGCTGAAATGAGTTTCCTCCGCAGGGTGTCTGGGCTTTCCCTTAAAGATAGGGTGAGAAGCTCAGTCATCCGGGAGGGGCTCAGAGTAGAGCCACTGCTCCTCCGCATCGAGAGGAGTCAGATGAGGTGGCTCGGGCATCTGATCAGGATGCCTCCTGGACGCCTCCCTGGTGAGGTGTTCCGGGCACGCCCAACCGGGAGGAGGCCCCGGGGAAGACCCAGGACACGCTGGAGGGACTATGTCTCCCGGCTGGCCTGGGAACGCCTTTGGGATTCTCCCGAAGAGCTGGAAGAAGTGGCCGGGAGAGGGAAGTCTGGGCCTCTCTGCTTGCTGCTGCCCCCGCGACCCGACCTCGGATAAGCGGAAGAGGATGGATGGATGGATGGATGGATGGAAATTTACAGATGACACTGAAATTGTAGGAATGGCAGACACTGAGAAGGCAGCAAAAAGAATTCAGGAAGACCTGCAGATGCTCCAGAACTGGACAAACTCAGCTGGAAAATAAAGTAGAAGGTGCGGCATGGGGGCAACAGGAACATCAATTATAAATACAAGATGGGAGACACTGAGCTACAGGAAGCAACCCATGAAGAGGACTTGGGGGGCATAGGTTGGCACATTTTCATTGTCTAAGCAACGTGCAGAAAAGATGAAAAAGGGCAAATGAAATGAATCTGGATGAGATGCTGGGACGTCTCGTGTTTTAGCTAAACAAACGAGACAAATGCACTGAATGCTCTCCTCTCGTGTGTCTTAGTTTCTTATGTTTGTGAGCAGCAGCAGTCTGGGTGGGGCTAGACACTTGCGTGGCAGCTGTCTGGGCGGGGTTAGACACTTGAGTGGCAGCTGTCTGGGCAGGGTTAGACACTTGAGTGGCAGCTGTCTGGATGAGGCTAGTTGCTTGAGTGGCAGCTGATAAGGGCGGGGCCAGATGAATGAATAAACTACCGAGCCATGGAATTGCAGCAGAATCCTTGACCACCTCAAAGAAGGATGTGGATAAGAGATAGGGCATCTGAGCTCTGGGCTTGATTAGGCAGGGCTTGACACTTGAGTGGCAGCAGTTTGGGCGGGGTTAGACACTTGAGTGGCAGCCATCTGGGCGGAGTTAGACACTTGAGCCTCAGTTGAATGGGTGGGGCTATATGCTTGAGTGTCAGCAGGATGGGTGTGGCTAAATGCTTGATTGAAAGCTGATTAAGCAAGGTTACCGAGACATGCATTTGAGACAGAAGCCTATAGCAACCTTTAAGAAGTGTCTGGATGAGATACTAGGACAGCTTAGCTGTTTGCTAAACAAACAAGTGACAAATAGGCTCTCATTGTCACACTGTCACATGGGAATGCACACTTGAGTGGCAGAAGCTTGGACGGGGCTCTGATTGGAATGGGCTGAATGCTTGAGTGGCAGCTGATAAGGGCGGGATTAGATGAATAAATAATTAACTGAGCCTTGGAATTGCAGCAGAAACCTTGACCACCTCTAAGAAGGATGTGGATAAGAAATGAGGCAGCTGAGCTCTTGGCTAAACTAGGCAGGGCTAGACACTTGAGTGACAGCAGTTTGGGCGGGGTTAGACACTTGAGTCTCAATGGGTGGGGCTATATGCTTGAGTGTCAGCAGGCTGGGTGTGGCTAAATGCTTGATTGAAAGTGGATTAAGCGGGGCTACCGAGACATGCATTTGAAGCAGAAACCTTTAACAAGTGTCTGGATGAGATACTAGGACAGCTTAGCTATTTGCTAAACAAACAAGTGACAAATTGGCTCTCATTGTCACAGTGTCGCATGGGAATAAACACTTGAGTGGCAGAAGCCTGGGCGGGGCTAGACACTTCAATCTCAGCTGATTGGAATGGGGCCAGCTGCTTGAGTGGCAGCTGACTGGATGAGGCTAGCTGCTTGACTGGCAGCTGATAAGGGCGGGGCCAGATGAATGAATAAACTACCGAGCCATGGAATTGCAGCAGAATCCTTGACCACCTCAAAGAAGGATGTGGATGAGAGATGGGGCATCTGAGCTCTGGGCTTGATTAGGCAGGGCTAGACACTTGAGTGGTAGCACTTTGGGCGGGGTTAGATGCTTGAGTGCAAGCAGTTTGGGCGGGGTTAGATGCTTGAGTGGCAGCAGTTTGGGCGGGGTTTAGATGCTTGAGTGGCAGCAGTTTGGGCGGGGTTAGACACTTGAGTCAAAGTCAAATGCACGGGGCTATGCTTGAGTGTCAGCAGGCTGGGTGTGGCTAAATGCTTGAGTGGCCATTGATTGGACAAGGCTGGATGAATGAACAAACTACCAAGACATGGAATTGAATCACAAACCTTGAGAACTTTTTAGAAGGATCTGCATTAAACATTGGGCCAGTTGAGCTCTTAGCCAAACAAACAAGCGGCAAACAGACTGAGTGGTCTCCTCTTCTTTGTCACATTTCTTATGTTCTTGCGTTCTCGGAGCAGGTGCTGTTGTGTTCCATCAAGGAGGCACTCAATGCCATCTGTACACAGGCTCTCTGGAGCTCAGACAGAGTGACCATCAGGTTCTTGGTCACCTCTTTCACTAAGGTCCTTCTCTCCTGATTGCTCAGTTTGGTGGGGTGGCCAGTTCCAGGGAGATTTGTGCTTGATCCCAGCTTCCTCCATTTAAGAATGATGGCAGCCACTGTACTCAGGAATCTTCAACTCTGCAGCCTTCAACACAATCCCATCTCAAAGTTCTGTAGGCAGTTTCTTCAACCTCACGACTTGGCGTTGGTTGGTTTGCTCAACTGGTGGTCTTTCTAGAGAGAGAAGTGTGTGCCTTTCAATCAATTGAACTGACCACAGAAGGACTCCGAATATCTCACGGATGATCAATAGAATGGGATGCACTGTTGGCCAAACCAAAGGTTCAATCATCAATGGGATATTTCGTTTTTTTTTTTACTTTTAATGACTTTTGCTCATCGATCTGCACTCAATAACCCATAACGACAAAGTGACAACGTGTTTTCTGAAAGGGTTACAAATTTATTACACAACTGTAAATCTCTCATTCTTAGAAGTATTCCGACCCTTTTGCTGTGTGCTCAGGTGGCTCCTGTTTGCTTTAATTCTCCTTGAGATGTTTCCAGAACTTAAGTGGAGTCAGCCTGTGGCAAAGTGAATTGAGTGGACAACATAACATGAAACTGAGCATAGAAGGTCCAACAATTCACACTGCTAGTGAGCACAGAAACCAAGCCATGAAGTTCAAGGCACTCTCTGTAGACCACCACGATCAAATTGTGATGAGGCAAAGATCAGGGCAAGGGGGTCAAACCATTTGTAAAGGTTGGAGTGTTTCCAGGAGCACAGTGGGCCTCAAGAATTGTAAAACAGAAGAAGTTTGGAACAAATAGGACTCTCCCTAGAGTTGACCACCCGGCCAAACTGAGTAGCCAGGCAAGAAGGGCCTTAATTAGTGAGGGGACCAAGAAGCCAATGGTCTCTCTAGAAGAGTTTCATAAGTCCTCGGCTAAAACGGAAGAACATGCTGGAAGGACAACCATCTCACCAGCAATCCATCAGTCAGGCATTTATGGTACAGTGGCAGGACAGAAGCCACTATTGAGTAAATGGCATTTGACCACCCGCTTGTACTCTGAGAGCAGAAGGAAAAAGTCATCTGGTCAGATAAGACAAAACTGAACTCTTTGGACAGAACTCCAAACACGATGTCTGATGTAGACCGGGCACTGCTCACCAGCTACCTAACACCATCCCTACAGTGGTGGCAGTATTGTCATACTGAGGGAAGGATAAATGCAGCCAAACACAGAGGGGCAGGGGGTCCTGGGGTCCTCAGACTGGGATGACGGTTCCATGACCTGAAGCATACAGCAAAGACAACGCCGGAGTGCCTTTGGGACACGTCTCAGAACATCCTTAAATGGCCCAGACTTAAAACCCAGAGGATGTGCATGGAGAGCCCTGAAACGACAGTTTGAGAGGATCTGCCAGGAAAAATGGGATAAACTGCCCAAATCCAGGTGTGCAAACCTTGTAGAGACTTAACAAGAATGACTCCGAGCTGCCAAAGTGGGCTTCCACAAAGTATTAAATCAAGGGTCTGAACACTAAGATAAATTAGAGATTTCAGTTTTTGATTTGTACTTGGTTTGCAAACCTTTCAGAAAACGTTGCAGTTTGTCATAATGGGTTACTTAGTGTAGACTGATGGGCAACAATGGCAAAGTGGTTTTGTTAAAATGCGCATCTCCTAAAAAAACAAAACAAAATCGACCTAACCCGAGTCTTTTCTTTAATAATGAATCCCTGCTTACGCCCATTCCCAAGGTGAACTCCATTACTCTGTTGTGCGTCCTGCACCATCACATCCCCACTGCTTCTTAATCCGATAGTTCACGACTTCAAACTTGCGCGTGCCCGCGGTGCACTGAAATACCCCCTTGTTTATCCCGACCCCGTCTGCTCACCGAAACGCCTCCCTTTCTGTGTGGCCTCGCCCTGTTGTTCCCTTACTGGACTCCGGCCCCTCGGCCAGGCTGCCGAAGCGAAAAACAAGCGGCGGCGCCAGACTGACTCTCTCTCTCTCTCTCTCTCTCTCTCTCTCTCTCTCGCTCTCTCGCTCGCTGTTACGTCACGGGCTGCATGATGTACGCATGCGCACTGGAACTGCCCGCCCGCCGCGCTTGGACTGAACCTTCTGGCTCGCCGTACACAGCTCGTATTTGTCAATGACACTCATCTAGTCTTGCGGCACGGACATCAACGGAAGCCATGCAGTGTGTGCACCGTGTGTTGCTCGGGGTCAGAGGTGCTGTGGGCAAGGTGAGCTCCTCACAGTCGCACTCCTCTGTGACTGTCCGTCTTTTTTTTTTATTCTGTCCTTGAGGACGGGAGTGTCCTTTGCCTTGTTTCTTTTCTTCCTTTAACTTTATGTCTCGTACGTGGAGCTCCACATGGCTCGGCAGCTTCGATGACCCCATCTACTGATCCTTTATGATTTTGAGTCCTTCGTGATCATACGCGAGTGTGTCTCCCCGTTCCCCATCAAGTCCCGTCGACCATATGAGACTGTCATTCAGCCTCCTGGGCGTTTGTCAGTCGGTCCTGAAAGTTTGAGTCTCTCTCATTCTGCTTTTATTTTATTTTGCTGTTCGGTGGGCTTTGACTGGAATTCCTCTGTCACGTAGGACCCTGTGGACACTTGAGAACCTTCCTGTCTGCCTAACCCCACTTACGAGACTGCGTGCCGTCCGTGGATGTCTCTTGTGGGTGATAATCTGCCAGTCAGCCCCCGTGGATTTCTCTGTCTTTGTCTCTCAAGGTTATCAGAATCAGGTCTCCTGGCCTTTGAGGAGGTTTCTATCTGCCACCCTTGGGCTTTATTATGTGCACCTTGGTGGATCATCATCTCTTTTGTGGGTTTGTATGAGTCTGCGTGTTTACCTTCTGTGGACATTTCTCCATCTGTCCCTCATGGGCACACCGGAGTCCTTCTTTAAGTTCTGACTGAGTTTATGGGGTCCGGCAGGAGTTTGTCACATGTCTCCAGTGCACTTGTATGAGCCTTCCTCTCCATTCCTTCTGGCCGTCCCCCTGGCCCACATGCCAGGTCTTCTGGTTCAAACCGAGTTTATGAGTTTGCCTACTTGAACCTGGGGATTAGGAGTCTGCTTGTCTGTTTCCCCTGGGTATCTGTCTGTCCTTTGTGCAACTCTGTCTGTCAGTCTCCTATGCATTTGTTAAATGTCAGTCTCTCTTCCTTATTGAGATTTTGATTGTTTCTTCTGGTTGACTACCTGTCCCTTGTGGTTTTGCCCAGGTCTTTAAGGTCAAACTGAGCTTATGGGCCCTAATAAGAGTCTGCCTGCCTGCACCTTGGAGGACTCTGTCTCTCTGTTTTTGTGCCTCCTCTCATTTGCATTTTCCAGTCTCTCTGTTCCTTGCAGAGATTTTGATTGTCGGTCTTCTTCTGGGTGTCCACCAGTCCAGGTGTTTGGAATCAAAACTGAGCCTTTGGGTTCTGATAAGAGTCTGCCTAGTTGTACCCACTGAATTATAAGTTTGCCTGTCTGTTTCCTGTAGGCATCAGTCCTTGGTGGGTTTATGTGTGTCCGTCTCCTTTGTACTTGTATGAGCCTTTGTCTCCGTTCCTTGCATAGACTTTGTCTGTCAGTCTCCTTCTGGCTGCTCCCCTGTCCCTCATGTGTTTATCCAGGTCTTCGGGTTCAAACCGAGTTTGTCGGCTCTGATATGAGTCTGCCTGCTTGAATCTGAGGATTAGGAGTCTGCTTGTCTGTAGATATCTGTCTGTCTGCCCTTTGTGTATCTCTGTCTGTCAGTCAGTCTCCTGTGTACTTTCTCTGTGTTCTTTAAGAAGATTCTGACTGTCATCCTTCTTCTGGTTGTCCACCTCTCCCTTGTGGGTTTACCCAGGTCTTTGAGTTCAAACTGAGTTTATGGGGTCTGATAAGAGTCTGTCTGCCTGTAAACTGGGGGTATCTGTCTGTCTGCCTATCTATCTGTCCCCATGTCATTTGCATGGTCCAGTCTGTCTGTTCCTTGCAGAGGTTTTGATTGCCAGTGTTCTTCTGGGTGTCTGCCTGTCCCTTGTGTGTTTACCCAGGTTTATGGAATCAAACTGAGCTTTTGGGCTCTCATAAGAGTCTGCCTCAGGTGTACGCTGTGGATTACAAGTCTGCCGGTCTGTTTCCTGTAGGTATATGTCCTTGATGGGTTTATATATAGACACTTGGAATAAGCGACCAAGAAGTGTGGTGGAAAGGAGGACTTTAGGGACTTCCAAAACTCCACTTGATGTTTTTTTTGGAAGACATAAGTGGATAGGACTGGCGCGGTTTGGTGGGCTGAATGGCCTGTTCTCGTCTAGAATGTCCTAATGTGTGTCCGTCTCCCATGTACTTCTATGAGCCTTTGTCTCCATTCCTTGCATAGATTTTGTCTGTCACTCTCCTTCTGGCTGTCCCCCTGTCCCTCATGTGTTTTCCCAGGTCTTCGGGTTCAAACCGAGTTTATCAGCTCTGATATGAGTCTGTCAGTTTGAGTTTGAGGATTTGGATTCTGCTTGTCTATAGATATCTGTCTATCTGTCTGTCCCCAAGTCATTTGCATGATCCACTCTCTGTTCCTTGCAGAGATTTTGATTGTCAGTCTCCTTCTGGCTGTCCCTCATGTGTTTACCAGGTTTATGGAATCAAACCGAGTTTGTCGGCTCTGATATGAGTCTGCCTCCTTGAAGCTGAGCATTATGATTCTGCTGGTCTGTAGATATCTGTCTGCCTGTGTGTCTTTTGTGCACCTCTGTCTGTCTGTCAGTCTCCTGTGCACCTGCGTGAGTCTTTCTCTGTGTTCCTTAAGAAGATTTTGACCGTCGTCCTCCTGGTTGGCCCCCTCTGCCTTGTGGGTTTACCCAGGTCTTTGAGTTCAAACTGAGTTTATGGGGTCTGATAAGAGTCTGCCTGCCTGTACCCTGGGGGTATCTCTCTGTCTTTGTGTCTCCAGTGCATTTGCATGGTCCACCACTCTCTCTGTTCCTCGCAGAAATGTTGATTGTCAGTCTTCTTCTAGGTGTCCACCGGTCCCTTGTGTGTTTACCCAGGCTTATGGAATCAGACTGAGCTTTTGGGCTCTGATAAGAGTCTGCCTCGGTGTACGCTGGGGATTACGAGTCTGCCGGTCTGTTTCCTGTAGGTATTTGTCTGTCCGTCCTTTGTGGATTTATGTGTGTCAGTCTTAATCTGTGATTCTTGTGGAGATTTTGTCCGTCAGCCTCTTTGTGGTTGCCCACCTCTCCCTTGTGGGTTTACCCAGGTCTTTGAGTTCAAACTGAATTTATGGGATCTGATAAGAGTCTCTCTGCTTGAACCTGCGGATTAGGAGTCTGCCTGTCTGTCTGCAGTACATTAGCATGATCCGGTCTCTGTGTTCCTTGTGGGGCATTTGTCTCTCTGCCCTATGGACAGGTGCAAGTCGGCCTCTTGAGCTTCTCTTTCAGTTTGTTGTTTTCATAACTAGCCACACCCTACCCCCCCACTTCCCAAATTTCTATCCCCCCCTCACCCCCAAGTTTCTTTTCCTCATCACCCCCATATTTCTATCCCCCCTCACCTCCCATATTTCAACTCACCCTCACCCCCCAAGTTTCTATCCCCCCACACCCCATATTTCTTTTCCTTCTCACCCCCAAATTTTTAATTTCCCCCTCACCCTCCATGTTTCTATCTCCCCCCACCCCATGTTTCTACCCACCCTAACCCCCAAGTTTCTATTCCCTCCTCACCCCCATATTTCTATCCCCCCACACCCCCCATATTTCTACCCACCCTCACCCCAAGTTTCTTTTCCTTCTCACCCCATGTTTCTATTCCACCCTCACCCCCCAAGTTTCTACCCCCCACCCCCATATTTCTACCCACCCTCACCCCAAGCTTCTTTTCCTTCTCACCCACCAAGTTTCTATCCCCCACCCCCATATTTCTACCCACCCTAACCCCCCAAGTTTCTATTCCCCCACCCCAAGTTTCTATTCCCTCCTCACCCCCATATTTCTACCCACCCTAACCCCCCAAGTTTCTCTCCCTCCTCACCCCCATGTTTCTATTCCACCTTCACTCCCCAAGTTTCTACCCATCCCCAAGGCCGTCTTAACACATGGGCACACTGGGCAGTTGCCCCCACAAACATAGGGGCCCAATGCCAATCTATGTATATTGTGCCTTGCTGAGTGGCTGTGTAGACAGGGGCACCAGTGCACCGCTTTGCCCAGGGGGCCTATAATGTTGTTCAGATGGCCCTGCCCACCCCCATCCTCTCAGAATTACTTGTGTGTGCTGCTAAGACCCCATGCCCGCTCTTTGTGACGGTGCTGGTGGGTTGGGGTGTTGGTTTCTATTATGAGCTGTTCAGGTGGCCCGGCAGTGGAGAGGAGGCTGCTATTGGAGTGTAGGATGGGCCGTTCTATGAAGGGGGCTTCTGAATTTTTTGAATGGGTTTCAAACACTAACCATTGGACCCTCAGGTGGGCAGTGTGAAGAGGAGGAGGCGGGCGAGTTTATTGTCAGAACCTTGAAGCGCAGGTGATCTCAATATCGGGGGGCTGTTATTGCTTGCAGCCTCAGGTGGGTGGGGGGGGGTTGTTATTGAAGCTTAAACAGCAGCGGGCTGGACTTTCTGCCTAGTCGCAACACAGTCCTTGTAAACATGTCTGTTGACTTGACCCCGATAGGGCGGGCGCTGCTCCCAGTGGGCGCGTCAGGGGCGTTTGTGTGGCCTAGCTTGTTGTTGGTCTTCGTACTGGTGGGTAAGAGGGCGTGAGAGGAGGCCAGACGGTTCTGTATGTCCATCACTCGGGTTCTGGTCAGAATGTCTGAAAAGAAGCGATAAACAGAAGGTGAAGTGTGCCCCCTACTGTCTCCACAGGTCCATGCAGGGTGTGCGTTCCATTCAGGTGCTCCACGCCTTACGGTGGACAAGGCCTTGCTGGTCAAGATGCGCAAAGCCACGGGATATTCATTCATCAACTGCAAAAAGGCCCTGGAGAAGTTCAGTAACGACATGGCACAGGTACTCAAGGGGGCCGATCAGTGGGCGCCCTGCTGCGGAATCGTCAACACAGTGTGGCTTCTCACTGCCATCCATCTTTGCTCTTTGTGTCCATCAGGCTGAGAGCTGGTTACACGAACAGGCACAGAAGGAGGGCTGGAGCAAAGCATCCAAGCTGAAGGGAAGGAAGACCTCTGAGGGGCTCATTGGCCTCCTGTTGGGTGACAAGGCTGCCGTCATGGTGGAGGTTAGAGCAGAGTCTGATGGGAGGTGAGGCGCATCGTGTCATGGTCAGTCGATATCGATGAGTAAACCCCTGCCTTCCTTTATTACAGGTGAACTGTGAGACGGACTTCGTGGCTCGGAACATCACATTCCAGCAGCTGGTAAAGGAAGCCGCGCTGGCAATGATGGCTCTTCATCTCCAGAGGAGGCAAAGTAGCCGACCCTGCTACACAAAGGTAAGCGGGATTGTCTCTGGTAATACAGGATCATTGGACGGGCTGGGCGATATTACGATTATTGAGGTTAGATTTCGTGTCAGAGGATGTGTCGCTTCATCTAATTTTATTTTGTGCCAACTTTGGTCAGTCGACAGTGAGTGCTGTGTAGTACGCACGAGTTAGCTCTGTTGTTTGAGTATTTGCACTTGTTCGCCCTAACACTCTCGCTAATGTACGATTGGCCTCTCTAATCAAGTCACCCATCGGTCACGTGCACACATTCTCGTCGGAACGGCTGAAGCTCACGCCATCTTCTTCTAACCTGTGGTGGGTCTGTTTTCAGGTCTGTGCCGCTAACCTTAGGCATCTCACACATCTACACTGATTTACTTCTACGACGGAAATGGACCATCGTAACGGGACTTGGGGTGCGCTCACACTGGCTATTTGCACGTTTGTCTGACAGTAAACCCCGCAAACATCTAGTTTGTTTGACTAGCTTGATCGCTCCGTACCATGCCCTGGACCGCTTGGAAGAGGTGTGCCCAGGTACAGTTCAGTAGGATTCGGGAACAGTGCGATCGCTGAACCTGCCTGGGCACCGAAAACTGTCATGACGTCAATGATGCGACAAGTCAGATGGTGGGATTCTCAGCCATTCCTCCCTGGACATCATTTGTCTCCGTAAAAGTCTTCTCGTACGTGCAGCACGATTAACAGCAAACCACTGCGCTGCACACTCCATAAGTCTCTAAGAGGGTAGAGCGTCATCCTGCCCTACACGACTCCAAAACAACCACAAACATCATTTGGACAGGCCTGCTGTCACCCCCTGTTCGGATCTTGTTTTGGCTTTACACAAAGTCACATGGTGATGACGAAACTGTGCCGGGCCCAGGATGTTAAGGACAATGCGAGTGCAGGACAGTAGGGTGGGGGGCTGTTTGGGGGTAGTCAGGAGGGGCAATCGCACTTGGGCACAGTACGGAACAAATGGGCCTGTTGTGAGTACACCCTAAGAGAGACCAGGGCTGGATTAACCATTAAGCCAATTTAGCACATGCAGAGGGCATAAAGGGAAGGAGGGCACCACAGACATTTTCCATTGCCGCCTTTACCATGAGGCCATATGGTGCAAAAAACTGCAAGATTAACATTATTTTCTGTCTTACTCTAAGGTTTGTTTCACTTTGGAAAGCAAAATTTTATTTTACGGTTTATTATTGCTTATCATTTGAATTAGGTATATATGGGGGCACCAAAATGTTTTAAGTGCTTAGGGCCTCTAAACGGCTTCATCCGGCCCTAAAGCTGACAAAGTGGGCAAAGTCGGTCCTGGAGGGCCTCAGTGGCTGCAGGTTTTTGTTCCCACGCACTTTCTTAATGAGAAGTCAATTACTGCTGATGAAGAAGCACTTACTGCTCAAGTGCCATTTTGATGCTTCACTTTAGTGGTCTCCCTTGTTAAGGTCCCCCACCCTCAATCTTAAACAGCTGCACTCACTGTTTTAATGGCTCCTTATTAGCAGTAAGATGTAAATGACAAAGCAGCCAACAGTTCTCCATCTCGCTTGTTTCCATTTACATCGGTGTGTGTTCAGCATGCGTGGTTTGGCTTAATAAAACACGTCACAGAAAATGTGACAGACTGAAAATGATCCATTTTAGGCTTTGACTCACTTGGATGATATCCTCGGAAAGGAACAAATCTACAATTTAACAACCTTACAGTTCTTTGCAGACTAACAAGCCATAAAATTAAATAAGGTCTGAGACTGGCAAGGATTGGTTTGTAATTAAGCAATTGGGTTGGAATGAAAACCTGCAGCCACTGCGGCCCTCCAGGACCGACATTAACCACCCTTAGTCTAGAGGAGGGCAGTACAGGTGAGGATAGATAGATAGATGTGAAAGACACTATATAATAGATAGATAGATAGATAGAGATATATATAGAGAGAGATATAGATAGATAGATAGATATGAAAGACACTATATAATAGATAGATAGATGTGAAAGGCACTATATGATTGATAGATAGATGTGAAAGGCACTATATGATAGATAGATAGATAGATAGATAGATGTGAAAGGCACTATATGATAGATAGATAGATGTGAAAGGCACTATATGATTGATAGATAGATGTGAAAGGCACTATATGATAGATAGATAGATATGAAAGACACTATATAATAGATAGAGAGATAGATAGATAGATAGATGTGAAAGGCACTATATGATAGATAGATAGATGTGAAAGGCACTATAAGATAGATAGATAGATAGATAGAGATATATAGATAGATAGATGTGTATATATAGATACATAAATAGATAGCAATAGATAGAGATTTAGATATAAATAGATAGAGATAGATAGATATAGATATAGATACATATATATAGATATAGATACATAAATAGATAGATATAAATAGATAGATATACAGAGATAGAGATATAGATAGATAGATATAGATATATATATATAGATACTGTATAGATAGATAGATAGATAGATAGATAGATGTATATAGATATATAGATAGAGAGATAGATATAAATAGATAGCTATAGAGATAGAGTTAGATATTTAGAACATTAGAAGACTCGAGACGAGAACAGGCCATTCAGCCCAACAAAGCTGGCCAGTCCTATCCACTTGTTTCCTCCAACAAAACATCAAGTCGAGTTTTGAAAGTCCCTAACGTCTTACTGTTCACCACACTACTTGGTCGCTTATTCCAAGTGTCTATCGTTCTTTGTGTAAAGAAAAACTTCCTAATGTTTGTGCGAAATTTACCCTTAACAAGTTTCCAACTGTGTCCCCGTGTTCTTGATGAGCTCATTTTAAAATACAAGTCTCGATCCACTGTACTAATTCCCTTCATAATTTTAAACACTTCAATCACGTCACCTCTTAATCTTCTTTTGCTTAAACTGTAAAGGCTCAGCTCTTTTAATCTTTCCTCATAATTCAACCCCTGTAGACCTGGAATCAGCCTAGTCGCTCTTCTCTGGACCTTTTCTAGTGCTGCTATGTCCTTTTTGTAGCCTGGAGACCAAAACTGCACACAGTACTCAAGATGAGGCCTCACCAGTGCATTATAAAGGTTGAGCAGAACCTCCTGTGACTTGTACTCCACACATCAAGGCGCTATATAACCTAACATTCTGTTAGCATTCTTAATGGCTTCTGAACACTGTTGGGAAGTTGATAGCTTGGAGTCCACTATGACTCCTAAATCCTTCTCATAAGGTGTACTCTCGATTTTCCAACCGCCCATTGTGTATTCAAACCTAATATTTTTACTTCCTATGTGTAATTCTTTACTTTTACTGACAATATAGAGATAGATAGAGATATATAGGTTGAGATATAGATAGATATATCTCTATTATATATATTTATTATATATGTCATTTTGTGGAGTTTGACCACCGGACACAGACAGACGGACTCAGAAAGTCCCCAAAACACACACGGTTGATTTTTCCTTTTTTTTTTCCTCAGATCTTCCCAATAACTCAAATCTTTTTCTTTTCCTTTTTTTCTTCACTGCCTCCACTCCTCTCCTCTCCTCTCCTCTCCTGCAAGCTCTGTCCTCTTCCACCCGACTCCGTCTCCCGATTGGAGTGAGGCAGCCCCTTTTATACCTCACCCGGAAGTGCTCCAGGTGTTCCTCAATTAAGTCCCAACCGGAAGTGGTGCATTTGAAATCCGGCTCCTCCTCTGGCAGCACTCCCAATTGAGGTGGAAGTGCTGCAGACCACAGCTCTGATGGTGGCCACGTGACCCAACAGGCTTGAGCGTTGCAGCCCCATGCACGTGGCTCAGATGTAACCCAGGGTTGCTCTCCTTTCATGTCCCGGGGAATGGTTTGCCCTTTTCTTGGTCCCCTGCTCTCCCAGACTACCCAACAGGGCGCGATCCCCTTGTGTCCTTCACAATATTTATTTATTTATTTATATTTATATATTGATATGTGCTTATGCCACTTGAAATGGTCGTGCGTTTTCTATAAAGGAGCTCAGCCTTTAGTTGTCTCATTCACCCCTCCATGGTGTGTTTTCCTCTCACAATCCCACTGAACTGTTCATTCAGTTAACTGCGGTTGGTTTTGCTTTGATTGACGCCCGTATTTAGGTGAGAGCTCACACCATCGAGTATAAAACGTGTCCTTACCTTCGAGAAAAACAATACCAGAGACATGTGATGAAACGATTATTTTCCAGATCCGTTTTGTTGTCGCAAACCAACACGGAAGGCACGTTTCCTTTTATTGAAACTCAAAGGGGACGCGTCTGGTGAATTGTTAGGCTCTTATTTTCGGGTGGCGCTTCATTGTCTCCGCTGTAAAGTGCCAGCGTGGGCCTGATATTTGGAACACGATTTTGCTTGGCCAATGGGTAAATACCAAGTTTGTGAAGAAACGGCTTTGCCTTCAGAGTAGCTGAACTTCTCCTTTAATGCCCCCAGAGCCGCCCCCCACGTGATTTGGAGCTGCTGTTTCGAATCCCCGCTCTTCGCTGCTCTCCGCCCAGACTCGCCTCCTCTTGTTCTTCTCCTTTACCTTTCCACTACAGAAAGTCATTTGTGCTAAAATGAAATGTCGACTACGCTGAAATGCAACACACGTGCAGGCGGGATGTGTGACTTTGGCACGGGTTTCTCGTGTCGTAATTAAAAGCCTAAACGATTGATTGCTTTTCACTGCGGGACTCCGTTTTCCTATCCGTTTAAAATGCAATACAAAGGCGGACTTCATCTTAATTCACGTCCAAGGATGGCAAAGCAGAGCAGACGCGTGTTGCATGTGGCAGCAGCTCCGTGTGCTTTACATTTTGAACCGACACAACACTTTAATTGCGCCCAAAAACTAAAAAGTAATCGGATTTTGTCAAAAGGTGGGACAAGGAGCGCCAACACTGGGGGTTCGGCGTTCTGATCACAAGTGTGTTGCATTCGGAAAGAAAGCGAAAGGAGAATCCATGAGGCAGGGAAGGGGGTCTGCCATCTCCTTGAAGGGGTTGAAGCCGGTGGTCCTAATGATGATTTCATTCTCTTTTATGTTGAAAGAAGGGGAAATGATAAAAAAAAGTGTTTATTTACATGAGACAAACTTGAATAAGAATCAAAAGCTACAGCTGAAGACGAACGTTTCCATCCACTTTGGGTGAATTCTTTCTAAGCCCCCCACACAGATTTTACCCTAATAAACTTTCAGTTTGGCCTGTCGTGTAAGACGTCCATTTTTTTCCCAGCATTTCACTTTTTGTTGACCAGATCACACTTTATTAATATTTGGTCGCATCGCCTTTAAATTGTTTCACTTGAGCCAAACGTCTCAGGTCGCCTTCCACAAGCTTCTCTCTAATTCTCATGAGACTCTGAATTTTGAGTTTTCATTACCTGTAGGCCGTAATCAGCAAAATGAAAAGAAATAAACGCTTGAAACAGATCACTCTGTGTGGTGTGTAAGGAATCGATAGAATATGCGAGTTTCACTTTTTGAATTGGGCGGCACGGTGGCGCAGGGGTTAGCGCTGCTGCCTCGCGGTATGGAGACCAGGGTTCACTTCCCGGGTCCTCCCTTCGTGGAGTTTGCATGTTCTCCCCGTGTCATGCAGGTCAGGTGTGCGTGTGTGTGCCCTGCGGTGGGCTGGCACCCTGCCCAGGGTTTGTTCCTGCCTTGCGCCCTGTGTTAGGATATCGCGGGTCGGACAATGACTGACTAACTTTTTGAATTCCTGAAATAAGTGAACTTTGCGATGAGATTCTAATTGATTGAGATGCACCTTGCTGAGTGGTTTGTGTAGGTTGGTGGTCTTAATGCACTGCTTTGCCCGGGGGGGCCTATAGTGCCTTTGAGACAGACGGCCCTGTCGGTGCTTCTTATCTGCCAGCCTTAATGCAGCCACTTTTCAACACGTCTTCTCTTTCAGAGCGTCCTCAATGGTGAAGACCTGGGGCAGCTAAAGTCGGCGTCGGATGGGGCTCCCCTGGCCAACAAGTTGGCACTGGCGATTGGTGAGTTGGGTGGGATGTTCCTGCACTTCCATCTCCCTTTACAGTCTCGCGGCTCATCCATTCATTCATTTGTTCACTCTTTGTAGGAAAGCTGGGGGAGAACCTGGCACTGAAGAGAGCCGCATTACTGGCAGTGCCCCCCGACTTCCACATAGGCTCTTACGTCCATGGCGCCCTGCCTATCGATGACCCCTCCCTAGATGGGACGTCGTTTGGGAAGTATGCTGCTCTGGTGGTCTGCCGCAGTAAGGAAGGTCGCGACGCCGAGCAGCTGGTGGAGGTGGGCCGCCGCCTTGGGCAGCACGTGGTGGGTGAGGCCCCCTCCTTCCTGGGATGCCTGGATGATCTGCCCTGTGGGGAAACGGAGACGAGGATGATGGTCCAGTCCTTTCTCCCGGACCCCAGCCGGACTGTTGGCCAGTATGTCCAGGAGAAAGCCGTCCGGGTGCTGGACTTCATCCGCTTTGAGTGTGGAGAGAGCGATCATTCTGTGGAGCAGAGCTGAATGGACCCTTAATATTTGGGGTGGGTGGTCTGGACGGGTAGGCGGGTGTTTTTGAATGAATATTATAATAAAGTAATCACTTGATTTAAAATTGACGCCTCACACACACAGGTCATCATTCCACTCACTCCAGCGGGTCTGACTAGGATTGTGGGGGTCTTGATGGACCACACCCCGCTGTCTCTGTCATCACTGAAAGCACAAAAGGTAACAAAAGTTAGGATTTTTATTGGGGTGGCATGGTGGTTACATTACAGCACATCAGTCGTAGTTTGGAGGGATGCACCAAGTGGTGGGCTGTAGCTCGCCGGGACTCCTGCCCGATTGGAGGGTCTCCTTGCTGGCCTCAGAACATCCCTTTGCTTTTCTTCAGCTGCAGTTGCTTCCAGGTGGGCAGAGCGATAAACTGGCCACGTGTGATGCCAAAGACAGCGACAAAATCCTCATCGGAGAGGTGTTTCTGTTAGACAGAGAAGGGTTAGGTTGGGGGTCCATCATCATCCAAGTCCGACTGCCCCCTTCCTGTGTGCCCCCAAATGCCACTTACCTCCCGTTCTGCCGGATTGACCCCGCTGGGCAGCTCGTGTTTCTGCTTATTGATGAGCATTCCGGGCGGGTAGCACTTTTGCGCTTCACTGGTGGCAGTGGGCGAAACCTGAGATTGGCGCAGGTCCTGTCGAGAGAGATGGGCACAAGAGGGTCATCGCCCACAGTGCTTGGCAAGCGTGGGTGGTTCACCTGTACACCTGCCCTTTACTCACCACGGTAATCTGAGAGGCGGCAGACCCCAGCTCCTTCTTCAGCTGCTCATAAGACTTTCCTCCCTGTAGGTGAAAGTTGGGAGGAATGAGAGTGCCAGTCAGCCCACCAGGACCCCCACTTTGGGAGCAGAAAGCATTGTGCCCAATGGTGACCCCCTCCACCCCATTATTGAGATTCCCAAGTAAACAGCAGTCCAGATAAAGTCCCATGTCTGTCACCTCAGACCCAACCAGGGTGAATGCAAAGAGGACTTGTGCCCATGCCACCTGGTGTTAATACTGGCGAGCCAAGCTGCCCACATCAAACACATTATGGTAACTTTAAAACTGTGCCAACATCCACCGTGAGGACACACGACTGACCACTTGAACCAGTGATCCTCCGTTCATATTTTATGCCCTCCTTACTCTGGTGGCATCGGGCACATGAAAGCCCAACTAACTGTCACATCTGCACCAATCCTGAATGCGTCACCAGTCTATCATTGGGCACTTTCACATGCACAAAGGGACCAGCCTGGTATTTGAACCCTGCTATCACGTGAAACGTGTACTGATGCCCACAGGGTGGTGTAACACTGTGCCCACCGGAACCCAGGTCTGGTGCTCACTTACACTCCACTTCGGGTCCCAGGCAAGAAACCAGCCGGTGAAGGTGGGCGGCTCAAAGCCCTGCTTGATGACAATGATGGGGGTGCCCGCGTCCCTGTTGGCGGGGTGGGTGAGGAGGTACTCCTGGGCCGTGTCCAGAGAAGCCCTCTGCTCCACCTCGTTGGACTCTTTCCCAATCCACAGGAAGATCTAAAGAAGAAACGTACCCGCTGAGTCTCTGCCTGCCCGTCCTCCCTCGCCTCCCCACGCCACCCTTACCTGGTCCCAGGTGTCCAACAGCATGATGTCATCCTCCAGCAGGTCATCCTGGGTGAAGCTGGTCACCTCGGTAACGATGAAGCGGCCCGTCTTATTGGAGCATTCGAACAGGCGCGGCGGGTAGTCGGGCACCTCCTGCTGCAGCCTGCCAATCAGAGTCACACAGACAGTGAGTGACTAGGCACTACCACAGGCGGACACACCTCTGGCCGGCTCACATTTTTACCGTTTGTCGTTGGCGTATGTCGTCTTTCCGCCCAGGAACTCCCAGAATTCATTGGGCTCCATGCCCTCTGCAATGATCTCCGAGTCCCTGGACAGCACCGAGGCAAGTTGCTTGGCCATCTGCCTTTCATCTCCACTCGACCCCTGGTGAGACAGAATTAGGCATGAGCGCACGCACAGGGCACCTAGCCTTTGGGGCCAATGCCCGGCGGGCATCTCACCTTCCCACACCAGATGAAGCAGCCAGCCTGATGCTTGAGCAGGAAGACATCGTTGGAGTTGAGAGAAGCGGCGAAGTTGGGCACTTCAATGGCCTTGGTGGTGGACGGGTCGCTGCCGTGTACCTGGAAGAGACGTACGGGGGGCTCCGGCTCTGAACTCTTCTTCCGAGAGGTTCCACCCTGTGGAGCAGGTACTGGTCAGTGGACAGGCTCGAGACTTTGGACATTTAGTGCCCGCCTCAAATCACAGGAGGGCCGCTGGACCGTGTCCCCTCGTTTCCGGTAGATCGAGGAAGGTGAGGAGTCACTTTAGGAAACTCACCTCAAAAACAACCATCTTGCCCTTGAATATGGACATGAAATGCCGGGGCTCCTTGCCCATAGTGACCCGCACCTGGACAGGCTGCCCACCATACTTCTGGTCCAGACTCACTGCCTGATAGGCAGATGCTGCGAGTTCATCTTGGGTGGCATGGCGACCCTGGAGGGGGAAAATAAGGGTAAGACCAGTTTAGAACAGTGTGCGCACCGCCATCGGGTAAAGGGCACAGGGGCACCCATCATAGCAGCATTTGGATATGTTGGGAGGGCAACTAAATGCCAAAGTACTCTGAAATATCATTTTTAGTGATTTCTCATTGAGTGGGCACTGCCAGTTCATAACCATGACCATGATGCAAACCTCAGAGAAGCCACCCTGTAGGTCCACCTTTAAATTACAAGGAGTCGGTGGAGGCAGACACTGGCAACTAAGGACCACCAGGTGCCAGTCTTGGCCACGTCACCTGCCAGATGTAGAGGATGTAGCTCTCCCGGCCGTTAATCTCATAGGTGTACAGCACCAGGTAGCAGTCACCGCCATAGAAGAATCCATGCCATTCTCGCGCAATGGGCGCCAGCTCCAGGTTTTCAATCCGCCAGATCTGCCAAGATAGGCTGAGATGAGTGAACTGGCACAATGAGCACATGGTATAGAGAGCAGCAGCACAGGAAGATCACTCACGTCCACTTTCCCTTTTCCATCATCCACCAACCGCTCCTGTGCCGCCACCACCGGCTGGGCATGTAGGAGGCTGACGTCAAACTTCTCCTGAGTGACGATCGCTGTAGAAGGACAAAGGGACACAAGCAGTTAAAGATGGCGGGCAGGGCAGGCAGGGGTCCAGCAGCGTCTGAGATATCTGAAAAAAGCTCGACAACTCAGAAGGCTCCAGGTACTGACCAGAATGTGCCAACCAAATCCAGAAACGCTCCAGGCCATCACTTACCCACTTTACCCACGGTGTACGTTTTGCCCAAACCCACTGTCTGCTCCTTAAATGACCATTTCTGAAAGAGCTGTTTGAACATGGCTGGCTCTGCCCCATCGTTGACCGTTTCCACGTTGATGGTCGTTGCATAGCCCTTGAGCTTGATGAACTCCTAGCAGAGGAAGAAGAAGATGATGAAGAAGAAGTATGAATTCCTAGGGAGCAGGAAAAGGGCCTGACTGAAGAGTAGGACCAAGGAGTATGAAGAAGATTGATCAAGCACCATGACCCCACATGGAAGATGAAGAAGAAGGAGGAGGAAACTGATGGGTATCATCTTATTCTTGAACCCACAGGGGATGCCCAGCTTCTTACCAATGCCCGTGACATGGCCTTCCTCTTCTCCTCTTTGTTTGACCCCTTCCCCTTCCAGACAAAGATGTGAAGGCCCCCCTGGTCCAGGATATAGCAGTCCTGCAAGAGACGTCCAGCATGGGCATGAAAGGTTCCCACCAAAGACAGCCAATGACCCATGAGCCCCCTCTCCTGAGCACTCACCTCACGGTTCAGCATCTCCTGGACCAGTGGTCTGGCGGCAACCTCGATGATGGTCATCTGCCCTCCAGCATCGGAAACACTACAGCACAAGCGGGCGGGTCAAAGCGTGGCCACTCGTAGGACAACACGCACACGGCGGGCTGGCGGCTACTCACTGGTACAGGGTGATGTTGGCCTTCTGCTGCTGGTCAGCCAGCTCATCGGGGGTGGCTGGACCCAACTGTCCAGATCGCTCGCCAAGCACACTTTTCAGGATTTCCATGGAGTCCGAATTCTTGGATTCACTGTCCCCCTCCACCACGCGGATCTCCGCCCTTCCGCCTCGCTCCCGGTCACGGATGTCCTTTGCCAGCTGCATGCCCTGTTTAAGAGTAAGAACACAAAGTTGGTACACATCCGGGCACCTTGACCAGTGCTGTGTGCCAGGCCAGTACCTTCAGGCGCTCTTGCTTGTTGCTGTCGGGGCCATTCCACTGAACGATGGTCTTTCCGATGTCCAGTAGGAACACGTCACCCAGGTTAAAGCTTTCCCAGGACAGTGCCACCTGCAGGCAGGCAGACAGGACAGAGATGTCACTCAAGTCCCTTGTTGTCACAGTCACAGCCCTCCGATTGCCCAACTGACCTCTCTAGCCTGGACGTTCCTCTTGCCCTTGACATGCAGCAGCCGCCTGGTGTTGTAGCTGTTGGTCTCCACGTGCTTCATGCCCGATGCCACGCCACCCTTCTTGTAGCTGCAAAGCACCAAGAGGCAGACTCAGTGGGGATGACGGCAGGCGATGAGCGCACCGGGCACTCGCTCTGCACTCACATTATGCCCTGTTTGAAGTAGCCCTTGAAGCTGTCCGATTCATATCCTTGGACCTCTCGGTGCTGGACAGGACTGCCCCCGAGGTGGTCATCCAGCTGGGTGCTGTAGATGGCAGCTGCCCCCTGCTCATCTTGAGAGGACTCCAGGCCAATCCAGTAGTGGATGTCGTAGGCGAGAATGGAACCGGACTTGCGAGTCTGGGGGGGGCAAAGGAACACACAGAGCCACCAGAGGGGGCAAAGCATTCAGTGTTACATGCTGGCACACCGCTGAACGGGCACACAGACCTGCCTGTCCTTTGGCCAGACAAGTGCCCGCTAATCAGTAACTTGGGGGTGGTGGGGGTTCCTGCCTGTTTGTCCAGCGATAAAGTGCAAGGCTGGTGCACAGTGCCAACCACTTTAGAAGAGGCAGCTTAAGCGAGGGTCTCAGTCTAAGCCGGGGGTCTCTTTTTGTTTGGTTTTCTGATTTTCTTGCTTGTTATTTTTTGATTTTTTTTTAATGTCGATTTTAAGTTATTTTATGTGATAATCACTTTTGTTTTGACTGCTGTTGTTTAATCAACTTGGAATTGTTCATTATGTTAATTCCAATTCTCTCTTTGGTAGTGCGTAAGTTGAGCCTGAGGGGGCGGGGCCTCTTGACATGGCTTTGCTTGAGGCCTATGTAAAGGGGCGGGGCCAGCCGATACTACTTTGCCTAAGGTCTATCTAAGTGGGTGGAGCTTCCTTGACATCGCTTCTTCTGGGGCCTTTTTAGGGGGGGTGGGACTTTCTGACAAGGCTTCAGACCTATTTAAGGGGCGGAGCCAGCTGACATGAGTTTTTCTTGGTCAAGATGGCCACCAGCTCAGGGGGGATGACCAGGGCAGGAGTGAACCAATCACAGTCTGGGAAGGAAGGCGGTGGAAGACCCCAAAAATGACAGACTCAAATGGGACATTTCTCCAGTTTAGTGAATTTCATTGACTTTCTCTGCAGTTTCAACATAAATTGTTTAGTCCGTCAAACTGATCATCAGGTCGGTGGATTCGAACTTTGGTTTCGAGACTGAGCTTGTCAGTAAAATTGGCAGAATGTTGTATTGCCGTGGTGTGTGGGGGGGGGAATGGCAGGGGTCGGGTGAACTTCACCTGTATGGATGTCCACGGGACGTTACGCGGTGCGTTCGTAGCCACTTGAAACCCCCTCAGCACCAGAAAAACGACTCACAAACGTTGCATTTGTTGTTCCCAATAATAAAGAACGTGATGACGTATAATAGAAACACGTAAACAGTGAAACGTTCATACAGTAGGAGGGGCCTGGCGAGTGTCCCCTGCTGCACTGCACCAGATTTAGTTTACGTCCATCGTGTGACGCGTTCTGAGACTGTCACCGCCAGATGTCACCATGCACTGGGACAGCACGTTGCCACACCCACCACACAATGAAACAGCTCGGGATCCCGGTTGGCAACCCCCCAGGTAGACATGGGGTCCAGTCCCACACTCCGGAAGTGACCCTCTATCTGCCGCAACCAATTGTTTTGTGGGCGCCCCTTTGGCCTGGTCCAGCCCCTTGGGTCCTCAACAATGAGACGGACCACCCCTCGGGTAATGGTGCCACACGGACAGAGTGCCGTAACTGACGGTCATGTGCCTCATTCGGGACTCCATGAGCAACCTTACAAAGCAGGTTATATAATAATAATAATATAATAATAATAATTAATAATAATATAATAATAATAATAATATAATAACAATAATAATAATAATATAATACTATAATAATAATAATAATAATATAATAATAATATGATAATAATATAACAATAATAATAATAATAATATAATACTATAATAATAATAATAATAATAATAATAATAATAATAATAATGGGCGGCATGGTGGCGCAGTAAGGAGATCTGGTTCAAGACAATGGGCTCAGACACAGAAAGCAGAGGGTGACCTCATCAGAACTGGCTGATATGAAGAGTGGTGACCAGCAGGGGGCAGTGCTGGGGCTGCTGCTATTTTTCCAGTGTTTCTCAGTTGCTTTGGTGCTCTTCTCCCAACAGACAGCGGGTGCATCTCTCCAAACACTTAGTGCAAATGGCAAAACATCAGGGATGACCAGCAAAAGTAACCAGTAACTTTTTCAAAATCCTCAATCCATGCCTAATCCATTTGCACTAAGTGTTTGGAGAGATTTGGGAGAAGAGCACCAAAGCAACTGAGACTCACTGATCTAAGATCTCCCACCTGCCCTGATCAGGAGCAAGTTAAGGTGGTGCAGGAATCATTAGTATTGTGGATACAAACCAAAACAAGTTCTGTTGAAAATACACTCGACAGCCTGTGACATCTTGTTGAACACTTTTGACTGCAATGACTTACAAAAAATGAAAAGATGACAAGTTTGTCTGGAGTGTAAGACTGCGCAAAAGAGGGCTACACAATGCATTTTGATCATCATGACATAAGCAACCGCTGACGCATAATGTAGCTGAGAATTGCACATAAGCATCTGCCGGAGTGAACTAAAGCAACTGCAAAATGACGGAAACACCCAGAAAGTGCTGTCATGATGTGCACAACTGACTAAACTAAAGTTTGGAGAACTGCACCAAAGCAACTGAGAAATAAATAGATAGATAGATAGATAGATAGACAGATAGATAGATAGATAGATAGATAGATAGATAGATAGACAGATAGATAGATAGATAGATAGATAGATAGATAGACAGATAGATAGATAGATAGATAGATAGATAGATAGATGTGAAAGGCACTATATGATAGATAGATAGATAGATAGAGAGATAGATAGATAGATAGATGTGAAAGGCACTATATGATAGATAGATAGATAGATAGATAGACAGATAGATAGATAGATAGATAGATAGATGTGAAAGGCACTATCTACGCTGGGTTTGCTTCCCGGGTCCTCCCTGCGTGGAGTGTGCCTGGTGTGTGACCTGCCCGGGGTTTGTTCCTGCATTGCGCCCCACAGCCCACCACAGGGCACACCCACACACACACCGAGGACAATTTAGGATCGCCAAAGCACCTAACCTGCATGTCTTTGGACTGTGGGAGGAAACCCACGCAGACACAGGGAGAACACGTAGACTCCACGCAGGGAGGACCCGGGAAACGAACCCGCAGGTCTCTTAACTGCGAGGCAGCAGCGCTACCCTCTGCGCCACCGTGCCGCTCATGACTCAAACAGCTATATGTATATCTTATATTATAAACGTCTATACGTGGAAGTGTGTGTGTCTGTCTGGCCTGGAAGTGAGACATGGAGTCGGGGTGAGGGCTCCAGCTCCGAGGATACACAAGCGAGGCCAGGACACCAGCAAAAGGAAAACTCAGAAGAAAGACAGTCGCTTAGCTGCTGAAGCACAAACGATGTGAGCGCGTCGGCAACACGAATCTTCATAGCAGAGAGATGCCCAGAGTAGTTCTGACGATTTCAATACTTTCTAGGATCTCGTGCTTTTAACAGCACGGTCTTACACAGCAAATATATATACAGTATATAAATATAAAACTACGCGTATATATATATATATGAAAGCCAAATCCCACTGACTCACTCAGCACGAAATCTCACAAAGCGTAAGGACTCAGGACTTGAAATTTGGAATGTAGGTTAGCCTTGGCCCATAGGTGCTCGCTAAGAAACGGTTTTAAAAATTTCGTGGTCCAAGCGTCTCTCTGTCTGTATGTCTGTCCACTTTTCACAAGAGAATTACTTAATGGATTTAGATCGGGTTGTTTTCTATAAGTTGCTTCAACTTTCCAGTTGATTTTGTGACGTTTCTCATGGGTATGTGAGTGCCCTGCTGTGGGCTGGCACCCTGCCCAGGGTTTGTTTCCTGCCTTGTGCCCTGTGTTGGCTGGGATTGGCTCCAGCAGACCCCCGTGACCCTGTGGTTAGGATATAACGGGTTGGATAATCACTGACTGACTGACTGACTGACTGACTGACTGACTATCTATCTATCTATCTATTATATAGTGCCTTTCACATCTATCTATCTATCTATTATATAGTGCCTTACACATCTATCTATCTATCTATCTATCTATCTATCTATCTATCTATCTTTCTATCTATGAATGACTTGATCCTCTAACTTTTTTGCATTTCTGCTCATCTATTGTTCAGGATGTTTTCCTCTTCACGTTTATTGAATGATTCTCTTTGTTCTCGATTTTTATTCTCTGCAGCTCGACATTAAACAGCTCTTGCCGCTGTTAAAATGTGATGTCTTGAACAGATGATTTGCTTCTCTGCCTCGCCATTGTACCCGACTGTGTTGAAGGGGCGAGGTGTCACAGGGTGGTACAGAGAGAGGATGTGCACAGCGGGAGTACTGATTGGGCGAGCTGTGTAGAGGGGGTGTGGTCAGGGCTGAATAACGCGGACACGACAGAAAAGTTTTTTTATGCAAAAAAGAGAAAACACTTCAAGTCACAGCAGGCCTGCACGGCATCAGCGGGTAGACAGAATGCCCCTTGGGTGCCCTCAATGGCAGGTGTGCCAGTCACAGCCCACTGATCCACTCCCACATACTGGTGGGAGCCCAAAGCTCTGCTGGTCTGTAGGAGTTGGAATCACTCGGTGGGCACACCAAATTAGGTTCAAGAATTAGTAAAAAAGTGAAAGGAGAGGCAGGGCAACCAAATGCGGTGTGAGATGAATGCACGCTGGCACAGGAGTGGCACCGAGGTGGATGTCTGTGTGGACTTCTTATGCTCTTCCTATGGAATTACCTAAAGATGGGCTTCTTAGGTCAATTGGTGTGCGTGTGACTGTGATGGACTGGCATCCCATGAGGGCCTGATTCCTGCTTTAGTAGCCACCACGACAGGTTTGAGAAGGTTAACGCTATGCCACGTTATTGTACTCTCACAAATAAAATTGCATTTTCCATTTTCCAGTTCGCCTCATGTAAAGGTAAAAGGGGGTCCAATAGGGACTGGAATGGATCTAGATACCCAGGGGGCACATCCACTGGCAGCGCTTTCAGTGCCAGTGAAAATGGGCCACTGTTGATAGCGGGCAGTTCAACACCAGTATTGGGTGTGAAGCTCTGGAGCAATGGCTCCTGGGACACTGGTGCAAGTCCAATAGTCTGGTGGACAAGTGGCAGAGGGTCCAAAGCCCAACATGCCATTAGGCCCTGGCAGGGGAACTTGTCACCTAGCACATGTCTCTCTCTCTCTCTCTTTCTTCCTCAATATCACAAATAATTATCTCAGGGGTTGCCTGGCACTATATTGGTAGGTGGATGGGTGGTCCAGAGATGCATGGGGCACTAAGAGGACTTTCACTAGGATCTTCCTGGGTATATTCTGACCTCAGACATGGTAGTCGGGTTGCCCCCCTCCCCCCCGAGGTAGTGCCAGACAGACCCTTAAAGTATGCCAGTTGAAGTGAGGGTGGGGCTGAGGGGACAGGATATCCTGTGGTGGGAGATGGAGATGGAGATTTGTACCAACGCCTCTAAAGCCCAATGCCATTCTGGATTGCTGTCTTTTTGTCATAATTAATCATTTCTTCTCTTCATATTTTTCATTTCTTTGTTGTTCCTTGGGGTTTTTTTTTTGGGGGGGGGCTGAAGGAGCACCCCCTTCATGCCACAACATCTCATGTGCAATGTCACCAAGCGGGCAGTGCCAGCCTTCCATAGCTTGACAGCCTTCATTTGGCCTCAACTGGGTACTTTCTGGGCATCATGTGCTGCCTTATTCTTGCTCAATGAATGTTTGACTTTCAAAACAGAATAATTAACAGTAGGACCCCTCAGTGCCAATGGCGCCCACACATGAGGGAATTTCCCAGCGTGCTTATTCATTTTCCCAGTAAGTCTATGATGACCTCACTTGGTGGCAGCAGTGGCATAAGGTGGCTGCCTCTGAGTTCCACCGGAGTGCACTGCTCCATATTTTACAGCAGGTGTCACCACGGTGGGAATTCAAACGGGTGAACTGTAAAGAAATGTGGGACTGTTGGCTAAAGTCGGGATTTATGGGGGGGGCAGCGCACGACGGGGTTGACTCGGGGTCCGTTGGTACCTCAGATGCCAGTCAGGGAGTAGCCCACTGACCGAGTGTGTCGTTTACGGCACAAGCAGACACGTTTCGGGGCTCTTCTCTATGAGACCACCAAACATCGGCCTCAGGTAACCGCAGCAGGCCGCTGGTTTTGTTCTTGTATTTATCTTTGCCCCGGGTGGCCCTTTGACCCTCATTGCCAATCAATTGCCTCGTCCAGCTGTTTGTCCCCTTTTGAAGGCCGTCTGTTTGTCGTCTCTCCTGTTTTTGTGTGATCGGCACATTTCACAAGTTTGCTCTCTGGATTTCAGTCGGGATTGTTAACGCAAATAAAACACGCAAAGCCACTCACTGGTGAGCTGACCGGTGGCGTTAATGTTTGACATCGAATTCGAGCAAAATCCTTCTAGGAAATCAGGGGGAACATCTCCATGACACTCGGCCCACAGCGCCGGACGAGGCCACACAATGTCTGCTGCTGCCCACACACACACGCGCGCGCGCGCTTCACGATCGGCACAGTGACGTCAGCCACACACGTGCACGTCCGCGCCAGTAGGTACTCCGTTCATCCACGGCAGCGCGTGCACACACGGGGGCTACACTTGAACACAAGTCGTAAAACTGACCCCTCACACACACTCTGAACATGGACCTGTAACAATTCTAGTCCGAATGACCCCAAGGCCCCTCTAGGCGGGGCACATCTGACCGGCGCAGCTCTTACTTCACACCTCCACTACTCGTCCAGCGATGTACGCGCAGCTCCACACCTTCTACACAATCATACACACACATTGACCTGTTATGCTCACATACAGAAATAACACTTAAACATTTACAACTGCCCACCACGTCCCACCCGCAATACACATTAACTGTCATGGGAAAAACACCTGTAACACCCCAAAGACGCTTCACCTGCACACGTGGGTCTTAACACCTTGGCTGTACACTCACAAAAGTGTGCCCGGTCACAGAGATGCTGCACAAGACTTCATTATGACAGACAGTCTCACTTCTGTCCTGCCATTCAACCACAACACACGCCTGCTACACAGCAGCGGCCCGTCACGTCCACGCAGAAACGACGGCCAAGCAACGCCTCACTGCTGACCACTGAGGTACCCTGCGCTCACGCTGCCCATCATACAACCCCAAACGCACACCAACTGCTCTTACAGAACAAGTCACCCGCACACACAGACGCGTTACACAAAGTCCCCATTGGTACAGACGCCAGCATCGGAGTCGCCACACCCAACACATTGGCGTTCTGACCTGATAACGGGTCCCTTATAAATACAACAGATACGAGTCGGGGTACACTTACAGTTGAGCAACACAGGGGGGCCTGAGGAGAGACCACCGTTACACAGCACTGCATCCATCTCTAGAAGACCACCACACCAACGGCTTTTCACTGCCATAGCCGTCCCTGATGGACACACAGCCCACTGACAGCCCATTCAGCATCGAGTCCTGCGAAATTCTTAGTAATCGACATGCAACACCTCACCACACTCTAGATAGATAGATAGATAGATAGATAGATAGATAGATAGATAGATAGATAGATAGATAGATAGATGTGAAAGGCGCTATATGATAGATAGATAGATAGATAGATAGATAGATAGATAGATGTGAAAGGCGCTATATAATAGATAGATAGATAGATGTGAAAGGCGTTATATGATAGATATGAAAGGCACGATAGATAGATAGATAGATAGATAGATAGATAGATAGATAGATAGATAGATAGATAGATATGAAAGGCACTATATAATAGATAGATAAATAGATATGAAAGGCGCTATATAATAGATAGATAGATATGAAAGGCGCTATATAATAGATAGATAGATAGATAGATAGATAGATAGATAGATAGATAGATAGATGGAGTGAAAGGCACTATATATTAGATGAACAGATAGGTATATATGAAAGGTGCTATATAATAGATAGCCAGCTTTTGCACTGGCACCCTTGACCCCACACCCACTGACCAGTCCACTGGTCACTTACTCACCGCCAGCAGGACATAACAATCTCCTTCAAAGAAATTCCCAAGAGCCTTCTGGGGCACCTGGACGAGCTCCATCTTCTAGCAAACAACAGAGAACAGAAGATCTCAGGGGTCACTCACTTCAGGGCCATCTTTCGACTGACTGACCCCAGCCAACCCCTCAGCAGGTGGTTACTCTGACCAGCATAAAGGGCCGCGCTTACCTCGATCCTCCAGATGATGATGCCCGGGCTGTTGGTGATGGACTTGAATGCGAGAGCCATGGCTTCGGTAAGTTGGCGTCACTCTGGGCAGCTCAGGGGGGCAGTTTAATGCTGTGGCCGAAGGCGTCTGGACACTCACCACAAGGCTTGGACTTTGCTCAGAGTACCTTCTATTCTATTGACCTGTAAGACGTCACAGCATTGGACGTGGCTCTGGCTGGAGAGCTTGTGATGAAAGTGCTCAGCAGTGGCAGCGGATGACGCCTGGCACCCTGTCTTGATGACAGCAGAGACTGGAATGGCCGGCACTGTCAAGGGACAATCATGAAGGGTGATTTGAATGAGTTTGCATGTTTGGGGTGAGGCACACGTTATGTGGACGGTAAAAAGCGGAGACACTCATCTTACAAGTGGACCCACACATGCAGTGAATGCTGGATGCCCATCCCCTTGTCATTTGCGACTGGTGGTAGGGTGACTCTGTGGGCTGTGCCCGCTAACGGAGCTCATTCAGGTGCAGATCGTTCACCACGTTGCTGTGACACGTCTGATGTCAGATTACAGGCAAATGAGTTTGGTCAGGAGAGAACAAGGGGCCTTTCATGACGGTCCGCACGGCCCCTCCTTGCTCAGGTGTGGCACTGCCCTTTGCTTCTGCGCCGGCCCCTGCGTGTGTCCAGTTCCACATTTTTACAAGGCCTGGCTTATTTGCGTGTCACCCTGCGGCTGACATGCAAACGAGCAGAGGTGCACTTTCACCAGATGCTTTTGAGAGGAAGCTGAGCAGACCACCTGGAGGGATGAATTAACCCTTCAGAGCTCACCAAGCCCACCAGTGACAGTGTGGCCACTAGAGGACAGCACATACGTTAAAGCTTTGGGATCCACACACTAAAAGCACTGGCATCAACTTCAAGGGGTTCAGCTTTCATAACGCGCCTTCCAGGCTGAGGGACGCGTCCCACACAACAGATGACCACCCGCTGTGCCAGCAAGAGGAGAAGGTGACCAAAGATGGCAGCCATCATAAAGGAGCCAAAAAGCGGGACACTTCAGGGCTACACAGGCCAGAGGAGACCTGCCAAGTAGCCTCAAAGTTGGACTTTGTGGTCAAACTGCCATGACGCCCACTCCACAGTGGGGCTGGCAGGCTTTGTTTTAAAAGAATGAGTGGGTCTGAATCTGACTGGCACAACACCTCAGTTAGGAAGCAGGACTTGGGTTCTAATGTGTGGGCTTCCTGAACTGGCGCCACAATTAAGAGGGGCCGCTGGGCACATCTGTATTGTGCCACTAGGTGTGGCATCCTTGGGGCTGTCACGAGATGAGAGAGGGAAGAACATCAATCAAGAACAAAAGACTATGAGGATCAAAGATGACCAGGTGGTCTTTCTGGGGTCGAAACAGTGGTGCCCAGTGGAACACAACAGGCTTGGGCAAGGCTGGCACCTCAAGGCTAATGGCAAACTGAAGCAGTAGCCAGCAGATGCAATCAGGGGACCTATGAAGGTAGAGGGGGGACAGCAGGAGACATTGAGAAAGTAACACTGTGGGCTGACCTTAGTGGCAGAAGTGCCCTAACAGTGGTAATGTAGCCTGAGCACCACAAGGGGGCAGTATGAGTTGGGCATATTCTACCTGCCTTCATAGAGATGAACCGGTCTGCTGGTGGTCTTAGGAGTGGTTTTAAAAAAGGGGTTTCTAGAGCCTCAGTCCTATACACTTGCCCGGCCATGCCACTCCCAAGTGCTTATGGTGGGCATATAACCTCCGTCACCCTCAAACGGCTTGCAATGCTTCTTGACTACAATGCTGTAGACTAACGTTGCCACTTCTGCTGCCCTTACTGTAGTGGCAGTGGCCTTTTAACCAGAGTGCCACAAGGAGGCAGTATGAGTTGGGCATATTCTACTTGCCTTCATAGAGATGAACCGGTCTGCTGGTGGTCTTAGGAGTGGGCAACAGTGGGACAGGGAAAAGGGGCTCAACATCTGGACCTCCAAGTACATAATAAGCTGCAGCACACTGTAGCGGCTTTATGTTCCTTAGAGCCTCAATCCTATACACATGCACGGCCGCGCTACAACCCACACCCTTCAAGTGCTTATGGTGGGCATATAACCTCCGTCATTCCCCAAATAGCATGCAATGCCATGGACTAACCTTTTCCCTTCTGCTGCCCTTACTGTAGTACCAGTGGCCATTAAACCAGAGTACCACAAGGGGGCAGTACGAGATGGGCATATTCTACTTGCCTTCACAGAGATGAACAGGTCTGCAGGTGGTCTTAGGAGTGGTTTTAAAAAAGGGGTTTCTAGAGCCTCAGTCCTATACACTTGCCCGGCCATGCCACTCCCAAGTGCTTATGGTGGGCATATAACCTCCGTCACCCTCAAACGGCTTGCAATGCTTCTTGACTACAATGCTGTAGACTAACGTTGCCCCTTCTGCTGCCCTTACTGTAGTACCAGTGGCCTTTTAACCAGAGTGCCACAAGGAGGCAGTATGAGTTGGGCATATTCCACTTGCCTTCATAGAGATGAACAGGTCTGCAGGAGGTCTTAGGAGTGGTTTTAATAAAAGGGTCTCTAGAGCCTCAGTCTTCTACGCATACACGCCCATGCCACTCCCACCCTCCAAGTGCTTATGGTGGGCATATAACCTCTGTCACCCCCCAAGTGGCATGCAAGGCTTCTTGACTTCAATGGGATGCAATGCCACAAGCCGTTTCCCCTTCTGCTGCCTTTACTGTACTCATTTAAGCAGAGTACCACAAGGGGGCAGTATGAGATGGAGGTGCTCAGCTACCCTTCCGAGCGATGAAAATGGCAACAGTGGCACTTGGGAGGACTTCAATGACCCGACCTTAAAGGTTATAACACACCAGCAGCACTAAGTGGCAGCAACAAACAGTGACCTTAATAAAGGGGGTCCTCAAGCTACAGCCGAAAGTATTCATGCCACTCCCCATGGATATTTTGTGCACGTATGACTTCTGCTTTAGTGCCCCCCCCAACCATGTCAGCCACGTAATTTAATGTTGTGGGATGACCTTCTGCTGCATTCAGTGGCAGGAAGCTTTAATACTGGTGATGGAAACTGGGCACCACAAGGGGGCAGCACGATTTGGAAGTCCTCTATCTGCCTTCATACAGATGGATTACAGCTGCAGGTGGTCTTATGAGGGGGCCACAGTGGAAAGTGGGCTCAGCGCCTGGCCCTCCAAGTACAGAACAAGCTGCAGCCTGTGACGATGTGGGTTCAGGCTCCACACTCCCTTTGATATTGGAAGCACATGAACCCAACACCGTCGATAATGTTGCCGAGTGAGCTAGTCAATGGAGGCAATAATTGAGCATCTTAGCAAGGGGAAGGTAAAAAGTGCAGAAGTGCTTTTATTAAAAACAGTCAACAAAAACAGTGTTCATAAATAGTGCAGTTCTTCAAATTCATTAAATAAATAATCCATAAAAAGAACGTGGATTAAAACCAATAAATAGAAAAAACAATCCTTAAAAACGAGAGGTTAAAATCTTTTTAGGAAGCAGTCTTAAAACCCAACAAACAAATCTGGTGCTCTTCTGTTAGCGTCTCACCTGCTTATCCCGTATGGGCCAAGCAGCAGGCAAGACGCTCTCTACAGCTGCCCTCCTCAAACACACGCAAGACTGGAGACCTCCCGATCCCTGGCTTCGGTTTGGCTCTCATCCCAGCCTCGAGACTTGGACTCCTTGGTCTCCAGGACGCTCACACCAAGGACTGCCACTCCAAGCCTCCCGACTTCCGCTGCCTTTCTGCGGCCTTCTGCGGCTCGTCGCTTTCACCTTGGTCACTACCGCTACCTGCTCGCTCAGCGGGAGCGACATCAACACAAACACGTGGGTGTCGGCCTAACACCCAGCTTCCATGCAGCTGTCCACGAGCGCTCATTCGCTCGCACGTCCGCTCGCTCTTCGCGGCTCTCTCCCTCTCACCGACCTGCTTCCTCTCCTGCTCCCGGTAACCTCCGTCCTCTCCTTTCCTTTCTCCGAACGTTTCTTTCTTTTTCCCGATCGTTTCTTACACTCCCCACAACCGACTCGCGCTTCTTTTTAAAACGTGAGGGGCCATCACAGCTGCAGCATTAGCCACGGGAGCAATCACGAATGTGGGCAGTTCCTCACCTGTGCACACGGTGAGAAACGCCCACATCGACGACTGCCCCGCGGCTCGCTACAACAACGCCCCCCTCACGAAGCCGCCTCGGGTGCGGTGATTATTTATTTAAAATCAATGGCCTTTTCTCCACGAGCTGTGGACCCATAACACCACACAGCCACTAGGAGGCAGCACTACATGGTGTAGGGCGTCTATGGTATACACAAGTGTGCCCATGCCATTCCTACCTCCGAGTGGTTGGGGTGGACAGACCCTCCGTCAACACCCAAACCCACTCAGGGCACGAAACGCGTCTTGAAATCATTGGAACGCAGTACCGTGGAGTGACCGTCTTCTGCACTTGGTGGCAAAAGGTGATAATAACGACAGCAGTGCAACGTGGGCAGCACAAGGGGGGCATCACGAGTTGGAGGTGCTCGGCCAACCATCCTACAGGTGTGGGGGGAAAAAAAAAAGGCGATGGGCATGTGAGAGGGCAACAGCAAAACTTGGGCTGCGGGTTAAAAGTAAATAACCAGCTGTCACCACTAGGTGGCAACACCAAACAGCACAACCTTAATATAAGGGCCTGTAGATCCTACACATAAGTGGGGGGCACACCACGGGTGGGCAACAGTGAAACTTGGCAGGCTCAATAGTGGGACCTTAAAAGTAGCAAGCAAGTTGCAGCCAGCTGGTGACGGCAGCACCACACAGGAGCTTTTTATAAGGGGGTCTATACAGACACGTGGGCATGCCATTAAAACCCCATGGCGTGTAGTACTTCTTAGTCACATTGCCATGCTGTACACCAACCTGCTGCTGCACTTCCTGATACCACAAGGGGGCAGTAGACGCTGGAGGTGTTCTGCTAAAATGAATCTGGTGAGTGGGCAACGGCGCAATGGGGGGGGGCACCTCAATGCCAGTGTTTTTAATAATCCAGGCCAGGTGAGGCGGGTGCAGTGCACTCAACAAGCTCCACCACCAAAAAAGGCCATCCCTGGCATTGCGGTTATCACTGGCATCGCTAATGATGGTAAACATTCAAATGTGCTTGAACAAAAAAAAAAAAAAAAAACCCAAACAGGACAAGCAACACAAGACAGCAAAGAAAACAATTTTCACTTTCGCTTTTGTGTTTATTGCACTGAACTATTTTTATTTATTTATTTTTTTAAACAAAGTCACTACTTAGCCTTCTAGCTGAACCCACAGGAATTGCACGCTTTACTTAAATGGCTTCCAGTCCCACCCTTTGATTACACCTGGTCCGCTTCTCCTCGTCCGTCCGTCCGCTGGGCACTGACCTCCCCCCACCCACCCACCAGGCTGCCCAAATGTCCTCCTGAAAAATCGAGACGCTGGTGACCACCACCTGAAACAAGTAGTCAAGAATAGGCCGCTGTGCCAGGAAACAGCCTATCCTGGATTACTTGAACCAGGGTGTAGCCAGGCGGGAGATGGCCCACCAGAACGGCTTGTAACTCCCCACATCCATCCTATAATATTACTAGTTCTACCCAGATGTTCCCCAAACCAACACAGGGTATCAAAAAAAAAAAAAATGGTGAATCGCTGAAGACGCAGCAGACCCCCGGAGGATGGACACCAGCCTGGTCACCCACTACCCACCACGTCCAGTCCTCTTCCCCGTAAATCTTCACTGCGTTTCTGGAATCTTTGAATCGGCTTCACTGCGCAAAGGGCCTGCAAGATAAAAAACGGGCAGCTCACCGGACTCGCTGAATGATTATAGCGCCTTCTGCTGCCCCCTGCTCTGTTAGGCCAACACTCCAATGAATGCCCATATAACCCCCCATTACAGTCACGCAGCTCTGCCCATCCACTGGTTCCAAGTATCCTCACCCACAACCCCCTCATTAGTCCCACCCTGCCCTGACATCACCCTCACTCCCGACTTGCCATTAGCCCCACAAAGCTCCACCCACCTCTCCATCATTCTCAGCTGACACACCCACACCCCTCACTTCCCCACCATACTAATGAGGCCCCGCCCACCGCCACACCAGCCCGACTTCATGCAGCTCGCTCACACTCTCTCTCTCTCTCTCCCCCCTCCCTGTGTGCTGCCCCACCCACTTACCTTCTGTAGCCACACGCGTAGTGCCTGTCAGGCCCCGCCCACTATTCCACCCTGCTGTTTTACCTTAGCTGGTCGGCAATAACAACATTTACTTAGGGGTCTTGAAGTCCCGACTCCCTACGGACGTGTCCTCAAGATAAGGGGACCTGGAAGCCACACCCCATATTTCCGACTCTCTCACCACCACTACCACCACCAATGTTCACCTGCGTCTCCAGGCATCCGCAGCACCAACCCGTAAAGCAGAATGCAGGGCGTCCCAAAAGGCAGAGGAGACGGAGCGTCCGGTCCTAAAAGTGAGAGGGAGGGAAAGAAAAACAAAAAAAAAATAACAAAACAAAAAGCAGACGGACACCGAACCCCCAACCCCCGAGAGCGCAGAAGAAGAGGACGCACCGTGGAGGGCGACACCGAGGAGTGAGACACCAAGGAGCTGCTCCACAGGTCTGAGCGGCCGGTGCTGGCGCCCGTCCAGAAGCCCCCTTGCGGGGCCCCAACCCTCAGCCTGAATAACATTCCAGCCGCACAGCCTGTTTGTGAGCTGAGAACGACACAACCCCAAAAGGCCCCACAGAGGGACCCCAGTGCCAGCCACACAGAGGCCCTCTGCCCCCTTTTTTTCCCAGTCCGGTCCAGGTGGGAGATGAGGGTGAGCGGTGGGGCCAACTCGAGCACGGTGCAAATGGACATCTAAAAACGGACCTGTGAGCAGGAAGTGTATAAAAGGAGCGGCTTCTACAGCAACCACGAACCCCCGAGACTAGATATGTCCTCCTACTACCTAACACGCAGTTGGGGGGACACCCCCTGACATGCAGGAGTGGACTCTGGGGGTCCCACGGGTAAGACTCCCCTCCACTGTGGGGGAATTCCCAGTCCATCTGAACGGATCGGCTCACTCGTTGTGACCGACGACTGTGACACACCCTGCCTTGGGGAGACTAAACCTGTCCACCTCTTTGCCCGTCTGTCCAGCACATCAAAGGGGATTAGCAGACTTGTGAGCCAAGCAAGAAACCTGCAGACATAAATAAATAAAACTTGACAGCCTGTGATTTAGTGTCCCAGTAGGAAAGGCGCTATATATCCAGTATAACTAACTAGTTGGGTTAATTGATTATACGGTAGACGATACCCTGGACAGCACTACGGGGTGGGGGGGGGACTTGAAAGCCCCAAAACGTTACATAACAGACCTGCCCCCGTACTTCCAGCCGAACATGGGAAAGTTGTGGACACCAGGCAGGTCATGCCAAGGGTGCCATGCGCTGGTCACCTAACTGGGCAAAACCGCAAGTTAAGAGGCACAACTCTCGAGCAAACACCCACCTGAGGGTCACCTGGTGAATCCACAGCAAAGGACAAAGTGGCTGCAGAAGTTATGCAGCAAACAAGCTGGATCAAACTGGTAAGATGTGCCTGCTGCAATGGACAACCCAGTTGGCCCTCCCATCAAGTTACATGGTAGTGACCCCCTTGACACCAGCGAACTGGACATACAAAGCCTGACAGATCAGAAGGCACCCACACCGCGGCCCGTACATTGCCCGCCGAGCTGTTGACCAGTCCAACGGGCGTCCATCCGGCCGAGTGGGCAGGGACGTCCCGTTAAAAACGAGCTTCGCCGCCAGTTAACCCCGAAAAACCCAGCGGGGCACGACTCCCCTACGCGAATGCCCCCGCCGCACGTGCCACACCAGGCCGGCCGGCCCAGCGACCGACGCCCACTCCACTCGCGCGCCTCGACTCGACTCGACTCGGCCGGGCTACCCACCTGCTCCGGACGACAAGAAGCACCTCTTCTCCATGCTGCACCGGCGTGACGACAGAGAGAGCTGACCGTCCTGGGGCTCCGGTGTGCGCGGTCCTCTTTACTCGACTTCCCTCTCACCCCACGGGCGGACGAGCGAGCAAGCAGGCGGGCGGGCTGTTTGGCCGAGCGAACAAACTAGAGAGCAAGCAAGCAAGCGAGCGAGCGCTCCAACATGGAGAATGGAGCAAAACAAGCGAGGAAATGGGGCGCGGCGGTTTCAAGCGCCCCTTACTACAGATAAACAAGTCCGTCGGGGCGCCGCTGGCGGCTCGTACCTTGCGACCGCCGCCCGCCATGGTGCCCCTCTCACCCGATAAGGTCCAGCGGCGACACCCGGGGGCCCAAACGCCACAGCTTGTCGACTTTTGGCGATTTGTTTTTGTCGTGTCGCGAGCCCCGGGGCGCCTTGAAACGGCCGTACGACGCCGATTGGCTGTTGAGGAAGTGGGCGTATCAGGGGTGGTGGCGGCGGCGGCTTCGCTTGGGAACGCGCGGAAGAGGGCTCGCGCACGCGCTCGCTCGTCCCGCGTTTTACAAATCCAATGTACTAGGGTGTTGTACCGTGTTAGCCATTATGAATGTAGAGAAGAGCCAAGCAAAATGACACCTTTTATTGTCTAACTAAAAAGATTACAATATGCAAGCTTTCGAGTAAACTCAGGTCCCTTCAAGCTTGCATATTGTAATCGTTTTAGTTAGCCAATAAAAGGTGTCATTTTGCTTGGCTCTTCTCTACAAATCCAATGGAAATGAACGGGCGACGGTGGGAGCGATGCGCTTGTGCGTGAGAAGGGAGCGCGTGCTCGGGGATGCGTTATCGAAAAGCGGCCAGCGTGTCCCCGAGTCCTCAACCGATAGAGAGTGCCAGGGGGCAGCTCTGATAATGGTGCCTCCTGATCCAGAGGGGTACATTGTCAAGCTCCTCATCCTTTCTGCTGGAGTAAGCCCACCAATCTTGATGAAAACCCTAATGACAGCTGCATATAAATGCAGGGTAACGCTGCCCTCAGCACACTGCCATGCATAAGGATGGGCGCAACAACAGAGAGATTCACCTAAAAAGGTTTAACTCTTGTTCACCACCACCATCAGTGCAGGTGCCCTGGTGCTCTTTGCCACTCTGGTTGTGTTGACGTGGTCACCATAAGGTCACCAGACTGCATTCTCTCTGAGGCTCTGCTGCATCGTTGTATCTCATCCATAAAAAACCACAAACAGGAGAGGGCACGACTCTTCTTACCATACTGGTGAGTATGAAGCGCACTTCCATCGAGTGCTGGTGTATCTCCATGAACAGTGTAATTTGTGCCCACGTCAAGAAATGGGAAAAGGGGACAAGCTGAACCCATAGCAGACTTCAATGGCAATGCCAAATGGACTTCAATGGATGCCCAGTGTGCCAACACATCTGTTTGGTTGAAAGTCATGCAGCAGCAGTGGCTTAAGAAAGCTTCCTTATAGTGCCCCCTACAGGATACTGAGGTAAACATGTCATAGAGGGCAAGGCAGGCTGGCATCCTGACAGGGTAAGGAACTACCATCCATGTGTTCCCCCTATGCACTGGGTGGCAGCATCCCTGTGGTGGAGCTCTCGTCTGTGCACCCGCAAGGCAGCAATAAGTGGCCCTTTTGGGTGCTGCCAGGAGTAGCTGTCAGGAAAAAACAAAAACACTACCCTGACCTAGGGAGGTCCCATCGGCTCCAGAACTACTTCTTGGTGGCAATGTTAAGTGCTCCAGGGTCCATCTTGAAACCTGAGAGGAGTGGAGGAGAAGGAGGAAGAACAAGATGAAGAAATAATAAAGCAAGAGGACAACCGTTGTGAAGAGCCTGGGGAAAAAGTGTTTGCCAAAATAGGAATAGTCCATTTGAACCTGGGACTGTGTCTTTGTAGTTAAGGGTTTGGGACTCCACACAAGTGGTCGCAGCCATCAGACCCCTTCTTGACAGACAGGATTGGTAAACTCCCATGTCCACGCTAAGAGCAAAGACACAAAGTCAGTCTGGCGTTCCAAGGGCTGAACAACATCAGGATGACTCCTTGCAGTCCACTGAGGTTCCAGCTGTTGACCAGAATGCCAGACACGGGCCATCTTAGGAAGGCAGGCTACTGTGGGGTCTCGGTAACTGGTGATGCAAGAGATTGAAGAGAACAGGACGCCAGCACAATTTCCAATTTGTCACCAGGATGAGCTCTGTCCCAGACGAGGACCTGACCTGTCCTGACCTCTGAGGACAACACTCCTTTCCAGAATGTCTCCAGGTCGAGGGTCCCAACTTCTCTGACCATCCGATCCATCCAGCTTTCCTGGGGCTTTTCTGTGACTGCTGCCCTCGCTGGCATCTTTATGACCCAATGGTCCAGACCAGGTGGTGGGGCTTTGTTTGGGGGGGTCTCATGCCTCTAATTTGAGTTTTTCTTCTCTTTCTGACCCCATCAAGCCCCCACACCACACAATGTGTCTTTGAATATTTCTTGGTGTTTGCCAGTCAGTTTGATTGATGAACCCAAAAAAAGATCTGGCCATGTGTGGGTGAGTGTGAGGGGGTCCCGTAATGCATTGATGCACCCATCTGGACTTGGACTGGACTAAACTGAATGGACAATGTTAGGTGATGGCGTGGAGGTCCACCTTCTGTTGCTAAAGGTCAGAGCTGAGGGTTTTGTGTGTTTACTATTACTGGAAAAAATGTGAAACATAGAGCTATGTGGACAGGGGGCTATAAAAAATCTCTGATCGATTGCTGACATACAGTGCATCCGGAAAGTATTCACAGCTTCATCACTTTTTCCACATTTTGTTATGTTACAGCCTTATTCCAAAATGGATTAAATTCATTTTTTTCCTCAGAATTCTACACACAACACCCCATAATGACAACGTGAAAAAAGTTTACTTGAGGTTTTTGAAAATTTATTAAAAATGAAAAAATTGAGAAAGCACATGTACATAAGTATTCACAGCCTTTGCCATGAAGCTCCAAATTGAGCTCAGGTGCCTCCTGTTTCCCCTGATCATCCTTGAGATGTTTCTGCAGCTTCATTGGAGTCCACCTGTGGTAAATTCAGTTGATTGGACATGATTTGGAAAGGCACACACCTGTCTATAGAAGGTCCCACAGTTGACAGTTCATGTCAGAGCACAAACCAAGCATGAAGTCAAAGGAATTGTCTGTAGACCTCCGAGACAGGATTGTCTCGAGGCACAAATCTGGGGAAGGTTACAGAAAAATTCTGCTGCTTTGAAGGTCCCAATGAGCACAGTGGCCTCCATCATCTGTAAGTGGAAGAAGTTTGAAACCACCAGGACTCTTCCTAGAGCTGGCCGGCCATCTAAACTGAGCGATCGGGGAGAAGGGCCTTAGTCAGGGAGGTGACCAAGAACCTGATGGTCACTCTGTCAGAGCTCCAGAGGTCCTCTGTGGAGAGAGGAGAACCTTCCAGAAGGACAACCATCTCTGCAGCAATCCACCAATCAGGCCTGTATGGTAGAGTGGCCAGACTGAAGCCACTCCTTAGTAAAAGGCACATGGCAGCCCACCTGGAGTTTGCCAAAAGGCACCTGAAGGACTCTCAGACCATGAGAAACAAAATTCTCTGGTCTGATGAGACAAAGATTGAACTCTTTGGTGTGAATGCCAGGCGTCACGTTTGGAGGAAACCAGGCACCGCTCATCACCAGGCCAATACCATCCCTACAGTGAAGCATGGTGGTGGCAGCATCATGATGTAGGGATGGAACGGGGAGACTAGTCAGGATAAAGAGAAAGATGACTGCAGCAATGTACAGAGACATCCTGGATGAAAACCTGCTCCAGAGCTCTTGACCTCAGACTGGGCGGCGGTTCATCTTTCAGCAGGACAACAACCCTAAGCACACAGCCAAGATATCAAAGAGTGGCTTCAGGACAACTCTGTGAATGTCCTTGAGTGGCCCAGACTTGAATCTGATTGAACATCTCTGGAGAGATCTTAAAATGGCTGTGCACGGCCTTCCCATCCAACCTGATGGAGCTTGAGAGGTGCTGCAAAGAGGAATGGGCGAAACTGGCCAAGGATAGGAGTGCCAAGCTTGTGGCATCATATTCAAAAAGACTTGAGGCTGGAATTGCTGCCAAAGGGGCATCGACAAAGTATTGAGCAAAGGCTGTGAATACTTCTGTACATGGGATTTCTTAGTTTTTTTATTTTTAATAAATTTTCAAAAATCTCAAGTAAACTTTTTCACGTTGTCATTATGGGGTGTTGTGTGTAGAATTCTGAGGAAAAAAATGAATTTAATCCATTTTGGAATAAGGCTGTAACATAACAAAATGTGGAAAAAGTGATGAAGCGCTGTGAATACTTTCTGGATGTGCTGTAAACCAGAGGGTAAGTAAAGCCCACCGCCTTTTATGAACGACACCCATCTGTTTGTCTCCTTGGGAAAAGCTGCAGCTTCGACGCGAGGTGTAATGGCTTGGTGGTCTGGGCTGTAAACTACAAAGTTGTCGGTTCAACTCCCCAGTGTCATTTAAAGAAAAAAAAACAAAACATGTGGGGACAGTCAGATGGTATAAAGTGCTGTTCACGACAGAATGGACATATATAAAATAAAGGTATAATGTCCTCTATGTCACACGCTGTGCCACCTGGCTTGTTGTGGGATACAGTGGTGACTCTCGCTCAGAAATTTCTGCCACCAGGGTGTATCATCAAAAACACCATCAAATACCAACCATGGGCAAAGGGTGCCCACCTTGGGCACTGACTCACCACAGCCCTGGATAAGAAGATTTAAAAATGAACAGCTGGATGAGTGTGCAGAACATTTCATCTTTAGAAAAAACGTTTGTCCCCAACCTAAATTTTGTCAGTTTGAGAAACTGCCACTCCAACAGGTGGCTCATCAAAATTATGATGTGGTATCTGTTGGAATGACACGTGCATTGTCGTAATAAAATGCATTGTAATTGTCACTCCAAACTGTTAGAATGACAAATGTAATGCATTTTATTACTACAAATGTTTGTGATGCACCATCAGTTGGAATGATAAGTGCAATGCATTTTATTACTACAAATGTTTGTTAATGCAACATCAGTTTAAAGTGCATTACATTTTATAACTACAAATATTTCTGATGATGTTCCCACTGTTGGAATGACAAATGCATGGATTTTATTACTAAAAATATTTGAGATGTGCCATCTATTGGAAAGACAAATGAAATGCATGTTATTACTACAAATGTTTCTGATTAGACATCAGTTGGAATGAGAAGTGCAATGCATTTTATCACTACAAATATTTCTGATGTGCCCTCTGTTAAAATTCAATGCACTTGTCATTCCATTACTACAAATGTTTGTGACGAGCCATCTGTTGGAATGACAAATACAATGCATTCTATTACTCCAAAAATCCATTGGAAAGACAAATGCAACACATTTTATTTGTTACAAGTATTTGTGATGCACCATCAGTTGGAATGAGAAATGTAATGCTTTGAATTATTACAAATGTTTGTGATGCACCATCTGCTGGAATGAAAAATGCATGGATTTTATTACTAAAAATATTTGAGATGTGCCATCTATTGGAAAGACAAATGAAATGCATGTTATTACTACAAATGTTTCTGATTAGACATCAGTTGGAATGACAAGTGCAATGCATTTTATCACTACAAATATTTCTGATGTGCCCTCTGTTAAAATGCAGTTCGCTTGTCATTTCTTTACTACAAATGTTTTTGATGTACAATCTGTTGGACTGACAAGTGCAGTGCATTTTATTACTCCAAAAATCCATTGGAAAGACAAATGCAACACATTTTATTGTTACAAGTATTTGTGATGCACCATCAGTTGGAATGAATAAAGTGATGCATTGAATTACCACCAATGTTTGTGATGCGCCATCTGCTGGAATGACAAATGCATGCATTTTTTTTACTACAACTATTTGAGGTGCGCCATCTGTTGGAAAGATAAATGAAATGCATTTTATGACTACAAATGTTTGTGATGTGTCCACTGTTGGAATGACAATTGCAATATATCTGATTATTACATGCATCACCAAATACATTCCAATGCACATGTGGTGCACTGCAAACAGTGACACCAAGGTCTACGTTGATTACTTAGATTTGAAACCCTCATAGATGTGTAGTACAGATAATCTTGAAATAAGTCTGCAAAGGTTGCACAGTTGGCATTTTATTATAGTGCCTTTCACTGACTGCAGTCATAAACCTCTTTAGGGCATTACTGTGGAGTAGGATACTCATCAGAGTTTTTATGTTACACATTAGCACTCCTACCAACCTCAGTATTCTGTTTGCTTGGCTCGGTGATGGACTGGCATCTCATCTCGCTCATGAGGCTACTGGCATATGATGTGGTTCAGTGCAAAAAGCTTCAAATTAGATAAAACAGGGTCAACTAATGGATGGACAGAGAGTAATGTAATCATCACACAATTTTAAATTTCATATTGCATCTTTCATTCTTCCCTCTATTAATATGTAGAGAGGGCACCATTTCTAAGGTGGGGGGTCCCAGGGATCCTCAGTGCTATAACCCTGATATGGCTGCTCTCCATCATTCCCTTTAGCCAAGCTGCTTTTCCACCGAAGAGCCAACCGCCCAGACCTCAGGCATCTCTTGAAGTGCAAGGCGTGCCAAGCCAAGACTGGATGCCACGGCAACACTGAGCCATACTGGGCCAGTTTAGAGAAGCCAATCAATAGGAGGGCAAGGACACCCCCAATGCAATGAGGTGAATGTGCAAATGAAGGCCAAAGGAAGAATTTGAACCCAAGTCGTGCAAAGCCAGCCAGCCGGTCTGAGGATTTCTTGTTAGAGATAAGAATGGCGAAGAGCAGGACTATTCTGAGGTGGGCTTCTAGGGGCCCCGATTTGAATCCTATCCTACCCCATCTGTTGGAAAGAAGTGAAACCTGCAGTCAGGAGAAGACGCGGCTGGAGCAGGAGGACGCAGAAGAGCTGCAGGAATCGCTTGTGTGCAGGGACTGCAAGCTCTAAAGGTGGGGCAACCACACAGGAGGTGAAGGGTCCCATCGCTTGTGTTCTGTTAAATCAAAAGTGAAAAGCAACGTCTGATTGTTGTTAAATTGTAAATAAACGATGATGGGTGCCGATGACTTTTGTCCGTTTCAAACTATTTCAGAGACAATTGTGGGGTCTTCTTTTTTCGTGGAAATTTGAGGCGGTGAATGAGTGAGAGAGACAGTCAGGGGATGATTAGGGCGGCAGAGATATTTTATATTGCACCTCTGTAACGATTTTTATTGCAGCATTGTGGACAATCTACATATTATATAGCGCCTTTTGCACTGCCCACTGTCACAAAGACCTTTACACACCTTTCACATTAATTTCCACATGATACAAGTGACCCGTCCATCTGCGAAGGAGCAATGGAAGGAAGTCTTATGGATAAAAACACACCTAAATACAGTCGTGGCCAAAAGTTTTGAGAATGACACAAATGGGAAGTTTGCTGCCTCCGTGTTTATGACGGCAATTAGCATCGACTCCGGAATATTCTGACGAGGGACCAGAGGGGTGTGGATGGAGAAAAGGCTCAGACACAGAAAGCAGAGGGCGATGGCACGAGGAACCTCATCAGAACTGGCTTATATTAAGAGTGGTGACCAGCAGGAGGCAGTGCTGGGGCTGCTGCTATTTTTAATATACACAAGTTTTGAGAAGGGCGGCACGGTGGCGCAGTGGGTAGCGCTGCTGCCTCGCAGTTAGGAGACTTGGGTTCGCTTCCCGGGTCCTCCCTCCCCGTATCTGCGTCCGTTTCCTCCCACAGTCCAAAGACATGCAGGTTAGGTGCATTGGTGATCCTAAATTGTCCCACGTGTGTGCCCTGTGGTGGGCTGGCGCCCTGCCCGGGGTTTCTTCTTGCTTTGCGCCCAGTGCTGGCTGGGATTGGCTCCAGCAGACCCCCCATGACCCTGTGTTAGGATATAGCAGGTTAGATAATGGATGGGTGGATGAAGTTTTGAGAATGACACAAATATGAATTTTCATCAAGTTTGCTGCCTCCGTGTTTATGACGGCAATTAGCATCGACTCCGGAATGTTCTGACGAGCGATCAGATGAATTGCAATGAATTGTAAAGTCCCTCTCTGCCATGAAAATGAACTTCATCCCAAAAGCCCACTGCATGTCAGCCCTGCCACCAAAGGACCTGCTGATGTCACTTCAGTGATCCTCTCCTTAGCTCAGGTGAGAGTGACGAGGACAAAGCTGGAGGTCACTCTGATTGAGTTACAATAGAGAGGGCGCCAGGAGCGTCTCGTAAAGTTCATTCAGCTGTGGGCACCACCAGGGTAGAGCTGGCTCAGGAATGGCAGCAGGCAGGTGGGAGTGAGGCGAAGACTTGTGTAGGTGGGCCTGGTGGGTATCAAGAAGGGCAGCAAAGAAGCCATCAGGGACAGACTGATATTCTGGGATTGGACTGCTGGGGTCAAGTCATTGTCTCTGATGAATCCCCTTTCTGATTGTTTGGGGCATCCAGAATAAAGAGAAGGTGAGCGGGGCTACCATCAGTGCTGTGTCAGGCCAACAGTAAAGCATCCTGAGACCAGTCATGTCAGCCAAGGCAGTGCAGGGCTCAGAACACAGCCAGGAGTAAAGAATGGGAGCAAAACATCAACGGAGAGCAACTTCTGCCAACCATCCAACAACAGTCTGGTGACCAACATGACGGAGCACCAGGCCATAAGGCACAAGTGACAAATGAGTGGCTTGGGGGAACAAAACATCGACATTTAGGGTCCATGGACAGGAAACTCCCCACTGAGAACTTGTGGTCAAGAGGCAGCGGGTGGACAAACAAAAAGCCACCAATTCCGATTCTGCAAGGATGAGCGGCGGCCATTAGTCAGGATTGGGCCCACAAGTTGATTGCCAGCCTGCCAGGGTGAATCACAGAGGTCTTGAAAAAGAAAGAAGGGCCAACACTGCAGATATGGACACTCTGTGCATCAACTTCATGTCATTGTCAGTCAAAAGTGAGAACTGAGTGGCTTGGGGAACAAAACATCGACATTTGGAGTCCATAGCCAGGAAACTCTCCATTTGAGAATTTGGGGTCAAGGGCTGACTTAATGCATGGGCACACTGAGCAGTTGCCCAGGTGGTCCCATGCTAATCTATAGATGTTGTGACTTGTTGAATGGTTGTGTAGGTAGGGGGCTCTAGTGCATTGCTTTGCCCGGGTTGGGGTCTATAATGCTGTTAAGATGGCCTTGCAAGAGGCGGGTGGACAAACAAAAACCCACCAATTCTGAGAAACTCCAAGCATCGATTCTGCAAGAATGAGCGGCTGCCATCAGTCAGGATTGGGCCCAGAAGTTGACTGACAGCCTGCCAGGGCAAATCACAGAGGTCTTGAAAAAGAAAGAAGGGCCAACACTACAGATATGAACTCTCTGTGCATAAACGTGATGTCACCTACACCTATAAAAGTCAATGTGAGTTTGTATGTTTGTTCCAACATCACTTCCGAACGGCTGGAGCAATTTTCATGAATCTTGGTACGCATGTTTCTCATTGGTCGACTAAACTGATACTGTAGGGTGAAATCAACCCTAATCCACCCCTTTCGGGGTCGGGTGGGAGTGATCTTACGGTCTTGTTTGCACTCGGAGTGACCACCAGAGGGCGAACTGGAGGTGACTGCCAGCACTCTTTCTGCACCCGCCTGTTGCTTTTGAAATGATTTTAAACAGAGTCAACTGGATGATAACATACATACAAGACCGCAAGACAAGCACATTAGTGAGTCTTCAGTGTTTGTTCATTTATTTTGAAAGTTTTTTTTTTTTTTAAATTATATTTTTCTCAGGGCGGCACGGTGGCGCAGTGGGTAGCGCTGCTTCCGTGCAGTTAGGAGATCCGCGTTTGCGTGTTCTCTCCGTGTCTGCGTGGGTTTCCTCCCGCAATCCTAAGACACACAGGTTAGGTGCATTGGCGATCCTAAATTGTCCCTAGTGTGTGCCCTGCGGTGGGCTGGCACCCTGCCCGGGGTTTGTTTCCTGCCTTGCGCCCTGTGTTGGCTGGGATTGGCTCCAGCAGACCCCCCCCCGTGGCCCTGTAGCTAGGATATAGCGGATTGGATAATGGATGGATGGATATTTTTCTCAATTAAAAAAAAAGAAAAAAAAACACTTTAATTTCCTCCCGGGCAATGCTGGGTATTTCAGCTCGTTGTCAATAAAAGTCTTTGAAACTTCTGAACTGCTTGTAATTCTACTTCAGTATTCCATAGAAACATCTGACACAAAGATCTAAAAACACTGAGGCAGTACATTTTGTGAACACCCACACTTGAGGTCATCCTCAAAACCTTTGGCCACCACTGTACATAAAGGAGAAACTTAAAAAAAAAAAAGTGTCACAAATTAAAAGAAGAAAATGCAACAGGCAGCCTGCACTGGCATTTCAGGCATGAAGGGGGCGCCCCACTGAGCAGGCGAGGCACACGCAGTTGGGGGTCTACATAGGAGGTCTCCACAGGTCAGGGAAGCTCAAGTCTCCTTAACGGTCTTGAAGTGGTGCCCTCTGCTGGTCTCATCTGTCACTACACTCTCATCCTCACTTGCCGAGATCCTCCAATCACAGCAGCCTTTCGGCGAAAGCAATAATGGAAGGCGAATTTGGCCAAATTCAGAGGGCTTCAGGAGATTCAATTGAACGAAGGGGGCTAATAAATGGCGAACAGCGCCGTAAGGCTTTCTCTCAACTTCACAGTCCCTAAAGACCAAGGCACAAACTGCCCACAGTCGGTATCAGGGTTATTAAAGAAGATGAGACATAGCGCCCCCTAGCAGTAATGTCTTCCACAAACACCCCCAAAACTGACCACCGCACCAGTCAAACACCCAATAGAGAAGATGTACCAGATGCCCACTCCTGAAACCCTTTCAGTGGCAGTCCTGGGAGGAGGTCCCGCAGAAGGGTACTGGGGAGCAGTTAGAGGGGGGTTTCTGGGCCAGGAGCTGGCATTATTCAGCTGCCCCTCCCTTGCAGCTGGGTTCTTCAGTTGGACTGAAGCCTTAGCTTGGGATTGGAACATTTCCCATCATTCCCTGGGTGCCATCACTTTATTATAAACCCCTCGCACCATGCACCCTACTTGAGCCACACCACACAGAAGGTACACGAGGATTTCCTTTTAATTTTAGGTGGACAGGGATCAGCGTCAGGCACGGGTAGGGCGTTCCATAGAAAATAATCAACCTTGTAAGAAACCTGCACTCCCAGCACAATGTCCAGGCCCTCCTCTCACGTCGGCCATCGCCACACTGCTGGAGCAGGGCGTGTCTGCAATGTCAGACTAGTCCTTGGTGGCTGCCATCCCTGACCAGTGACGTACCTCGTAGGATGGACTGTTCCAGGTAACGAGGTTGTCCAGGCCACACCGTCAGCACTGTGTGACCAACTCCTCTTCATGGGCACTTGAGCCAGGCAGCGTTTGTCCCAAGGACTGCCTGGGCCAAGTCAAATGCCTACTGTAGCCACTAATTTGGACCACGTGTGACCCTTGAGAGAAACTGGCTGGCACATTTATGGAACGAGCAATGGTCAACCAACTGAGATCAGTAATGGGAAAGAGGAAAATGGGCATGGCAAGGGGACAAGAAAACCAGAGAGAGAGAGAGAGAGAAGTGTGCCACCACCATATCAACTGGCCAGGACAAGGGGGTCTACACCTGAGACTGTGCCCCCCAGTGAGCAACAGAAACACATCCAGAAGGAGAGCACCAAGGGTCACTATCTGTCCAGAACAGGGCTGGGCTCTAAATCGTTGAGGAGGAGGAGGTCGGAGTGGCCAGTGAGGCACAACGGGTGCTGCAAAAGTGGAAAAAGAAATAAATTAGAACCACGCGCTGGACATCAGTCCCCTCAAGTATGCTGACCAATCCTCCTGCCTATTAATTAAATATTAAGCATGCATGCATTAGGGTCCCACCAAAACTATCACCCCTATCTTTCAGATGACCCCTGCTGACCACCTCACATTCCCATCAGACATCCTGACTGCCAAGAGATTTTTTTTTGCTCAGTTTGAGGTTTCTTACCACAGTGGGCATCAGAAAGGCCCCAGCCCCTGTTATTGGTGGCAAGTGGGCACTGCAGTCCAAGACACCAAAAAAAAGAAGATCATTAAAGGAAGGAAAGAAGGCCGGTTGTCACCCACAGTAGCCAACTTACCAAGCTGCGTGCTCACCGGAGTGTGGCATACCAGGAGAGTCCAGCCGCAAGCATGGAAGTCATCTGTTGGGTGGCCCAAATTGACATTCTGTGTCCATGGGGTGATGACCAGCTGATGAAAACCAAATCAAGCGTCCAGGCAATCCTTGGCCTCCCGTGAACACAAGTCCAGTGAGAGATGTGGCGAAGGTGGTCGGGGAGAACAGACCAGTGACACAGACAGTGCGGGACAGCCAGCGAGAATCACATGTAGCAGAGAAGAAACTCATAAGGTTAAAGTCACGTTCAAGAAGAAGACAAGGGGGGCACGTCAAAGAGCAGTGACCAGGAGGTTAGTGAGTGGGCAAGCAAGAGAAACGACAAACAAGATGGTGTGGCAGGCAGGGAGGACAGGAGGAGAAGGTCAGTGCGAGGCAGACACCATTTATTCCATGCGTTGAACCCACCGCTGACCGATACGCCGGGGCCACATCTCTCTCCTGAAGTGAACACACAAAGCCTCAAGTGCTGCCCGGGTGGACACAAGACACTTTATTGGGCATCTTTACATATTGCACAGTTTGCTCCAACAATAAAAATGAGACACAAAGGCCACCCCAGCCGGCCATCTGGCTGTGTGTCCCATGGCTCTTAACTGAGTGACCACTGTGGCAAACTGACCCCACTGAATCTAGTCTATACTTAAGAGGTGGTTAGCCCACCTGAATGGACACGCAGAGGAGCTCTGTAACATGCCCAAAAATGGACCTCCGGGCACAGCCCTGACAGAACGGGTGGCCAGCAAGCTTCTGGAGTTTGTGTCTCATAGCAGCTTCTCACAAGGAAACGGACGCATAGTGTTTATAAAAAAAAAAAAAAGAAACAAACAAAAAGTCCGGAAGACCCTTCTGCACTGGAGTTCTCCGAAAACGGCATCTACTAGCATCGCCGCCTCTTCCCAAACGTTCGGCTCAAGTGTCCGTCTCTGACGGCTCCTCAGTAAACACCATGTGATTGTCCCTTACCCTGTGCCCCATGTCCAGGCAGGAGACCCCCAATGCAACCAGGCACAGCCACACCTAGACAGAGAGAGAGAGAGAGACAGACATGAGACAGAAGTCCAAGCTTCAAGGTCAGGCCACTTTGTGGGTATCAGCCCTCTGCTACTCACCAGATAGCCAACAAACAGCAGGTATGCCACAGAGAGGAGGGCAGCTACCACGTAGAGCGTAACATTAGCCAGACTGGTCACGTACACTACAACAAAGTACATGTTGATCGCACACACTACCAGGATGACCATTCCACCTCCAATCTTCCAGGCCCTAGAAAAGAGAGAGAAAGAAAGAAAGAAAGAAAGCAAAGGTGTCAGGGAGACGCACACAAGAATCTTGAGGAGATCGGTCATATTGCAAACCCAAAGGTCATAATTGGGTAGAGGAGATGTGCGCCTTTAACTGCGCCAGCATGTTTTGAGCCCTGCCCGGGGTTTGTTTCCTGCCTTGTGAGCTGGGATTGGCTCCAGCAGACCCCCGTGACCCTGTATTTAGGATATAGCGGGTTGGATAATGGATGGATGGATCGATGGATGTTTTGAGCCTTTCATGACAAACATATCTGAAACTTATAAAGAGAGAGAATCAAAACTCTCTGGTGACCGGCTAGTCATATGACAAGTAGTTCCCGATTTTCCTAAAAAACATCGACAGAATGGTTTCTTCAGGTGGAGGATGGTGTCCTCCCCAAACACCAATCCTGCCAGCTGCTCCGGTAACCTCAGAATCGAACCTGAACTGCTTCAGCCAGGGCTTTCAGATTCTGGGCACACAGTGCAGCAGTTTTCTTTGTGGCAACGGACATGCGGTTCAGTTCTGATCCTCTGGATCTTCTTAAGACAATTACGTTACGCTCAGTTCTAATATGGAAGTAGTGGTCTGCTCCAAAATCCCAGGACTCACTGGAGACAATTTTGTGCATTTTACTACTTTAGGGCTCTTTTGCTGGAGGTAGAGTTGAGTGACTGGCATTCTGAATCAAAAGGGTTACCACAGTTTGGCTGTTACATCAGGCTACCTTTGATGAATAACATCTTGTACACTTAATGATTCCTTGACCCTATTTTTTCGTTTTTAATTTGCCATTGTTTATTTGTTCTATGCCTCGATTTCTTGACACATCAAGACATTAAACTGAGGTGTTTTAAAACATTTGTCTGGTATTGTAATTAAACACCAAGTTTCATTACTTACTAGGCTTGACCTGCAGTGGGCTGGCACCCTGCCTGGGGTTTCTTCCTGCCTTGCGCCCTGTGCTGGCTGGGATTGGCTCCAGCAGACCCAAGTGACCCTGTAGTTAGGATATCGCGGGTCGGACAATGACCGACTGACTAGGCTTGACTTCTAATTACAACTGATTGGAAAACTAGGGCAGGGGGCGCCAGCTCCGGTCCTGGGGGACCACAGTGGCTGCAGGTTTTCATTCTCACCCTTTTCTTAATGAGTGACATTTTGTTCAGCTCAAAACTTTCCCATCCCAACCCACCGCTGTCACTTCAGGTGGGCTCCCCACCTTTTCATTATTTACCTTCTTCCCCTCGGTGATATCTTTCGTAAATATAAAATTAGCATCCACTGTTATGCAGATGACCCCCAGCTCTATCTCGCTAGCAAACCTACTGCTTCCTTTCCACCCTCCTCGTTTATTACCGATTGCAGAGCAGAAATCAAATCCTGGTTTTCTTCAATGAAATAACAAGTGACAAAGCTGAGGTTCTCCAAAACTGATCATTTTTCCTTTGTTATTGATCACTCCTCTGTCTCGCCTTCCCCACAGGTGTCATCCTTGACAGTACTTTATCCTTTCAGTCCCACATCAGTAACATCTCCCGGTCTTCTTATTTCCACTTGCGTCACTTTAATCGTATTCGCCCCACACCACTGCTCTCCTCGTTCATAGCCTTGTCACTTCTCGTCTCGATTATTGCAATTCCCTTTTCTTTGGTCTTTCTCGCAAATCTCTTTATAAGCTTCAACTGGTCCAGAATTCAGCTGCCCGCCCCCATTATTACTGTAACCCCCTCTATTCACCACATCACTCCCATCATGCAGCAGCTTCATTGGCTTCCAGTTCAGTTCCGAATTCAATTCAAAATTCTCCTGCTAACTTTTAAGGCTCTCCACAACCTCGACCTCCATGTCTGTCTGACCTCCTCCAGGTTGACATTCCCTCCGGTACCCTCAGATCCTCTTCCTCCATCCACTTGACTGTCCCCTTCGCCCGTCTTACCACCATGGAGGGCACAGCATTCGGTTGCTCTGGAACTCGCTACCACCTGAGCTTAGAAATACTGAATCATTCTCACTTTTCAAATCTAAACTTGCAACTCATTTGTTTAAGACGCCTTTCTCTCGGATTTTAACTTTTGGTTATAATCTGTGTTTTGTCTACTGTTCGGTGTCCTTGAGTGTATAGAAAGGTGCCTACAAATAAAATATATTACCACCTCTGGTCATGAGCTGTGGGTAGTGACCAAAAGAACGAGATCACGAATACAAGCGGCTGAAATAAGTTTCCTCCGCAGAGTGTCTGGGCTTTCCCTTAAAGATAAGGTGAGAAGCTCAGAGTAGAGCCACCGCTCCTCCGCATTGAGAGGAGTCAGATGAGGTGGCTTGGGCATCTGATCAGAATGCCTCCTGGACGCCTCCCTGCTGAGGTGTTCTGGGCACGTCTAACTGGGAGGAGGCCCCGGGTAAGACCCAGGACACGCTGGAGGGACTATGTCTCCCGGCTGGCCTGGGAACGCCTTGGGATTCTCCCGGAAGAGCTGGAAGAAGTGACCGGGGAGAAGAAAGTCTGGGAATCTCTGCTCAAGCTGCAGCCCCCGCGACCCGACCTCGGATAAGCGAAAGAGGATGGATGGATGGATGAATTATTATTATTATTGTTTTTGCTGCTAATTCACTTCTTTTGAAATAATTTTAATTGTTCTGCTCTTGAAGACTCAGACCCCTTTCATTGGTTTCTTTTTCCTTAGTTAGCAGCCAAACAATAACGAGATACAAAATGAGCCAAAACAACTGGCGTCCATCATACAATATCTGAAAATAAAGAAAGATGAAGCTCTCAGGAATGTCAATCTGCTCAGGTCCCCTAAACATTTGACCAGCAATTCAACAATTTGACCAGCAAATCAACAATTTCAGAAATGTCTGCTATTGCACAATGAGAGCAGCAACAAGCCACGGAATTAAAGAACGAGTTTAACGAACAAGAAGACTTAGTGCCACATTAAGCAACTGGTTGGAGTTTGGGGCCCTGACTTTGTTGGTCTTCTGTCAGCTCCCTCACTTCACATTTCATTTCTGCTTGGGTGCCATTTAAGGAAAGAAACGAAGCATTTCAGAGGAACGATGAAGAAATTCAGGGGAACAAATCTTAAAATAGCAAGTCAATATAAATGAATTCACAAGAAGTTAATTAGCAGCACAAACAGGACACTCATGAGAAAAAAGGGTTGGAATGAAAACCTGCAGCCACGGTGGTCCTCCAGGACCGGACTTAGCGACCCCTGCACTAGGGTGTTGTACCGTGTTAGCCATTATGAATAAAGTCAGAAGGTTAGCAAAAATGACCCTGTTTATTGGGTAACTAGGAAGATAAGGATACGCAAGCTTTCAAGGCAACTCAGGCCTCTTCTTCAGGCGAGATGAGCTGCCTCGAAAGTTTGCATATCGTAATCTTTCTAGTTAGCCAACAAAAGGGGTCATTTTTGCTAACCTTACTTTTATTCTATGTTAATTAGTGTTCTCTTATTTTAATTCTTACTTTGTCTTTTTTTCCTTTTTCTTCATCATGTAAAAGCACTTTGAGCTACATTATTTGTATGAAAATGTGCTATAGAAATAAATGTTGTTTTTGTTGTTGTTAGCCAACAAAAGGGGTCATTTTTGCTAACTATCTGACTTTAACTGATTGGAACAAAAACCTGCAACCACTGCAGACCTCCAGGATGGTAATCGAGTACCCCCTGATCGATGTATCTAGATAGATAGATATGAAAGGCACTATATAATGATAGATAGATAGATATGAAAGGCACTATATAATGATAGATAGATATGAAAGGCACTATATAATGATAGATAGATAGATAGATAGACATGAAAGGCGCTATATAATAGATAGATAGATAGACAGATAGATAGATAGATATAGATAGATAGATAATGTGAAAGGCTCTATATAATAGATAGATAGATAGATAGATAGATAGATACTTTATTAATCCCCAAGGGGAAATTCACCTACTCCAGCAGCAGCTTACTGATAATAAACAATATTAAAGATCAGAGTGATAACAATGCAGGTATAACAGACAACAACTTTGTTTAATGTTAACGTTTACCCCCCGGTGGAACTGAAGAGTTGCATAGTGTGGGGGTCTCCTCAGTCTGTCAGTGGAGCAGGATGGTGACAGCAGTCTGTCGCTGAAGCTGCTCCTCTGTCTGGAGATGATCCTGTTCAGTGGATTCTCCATGATTGACAGGAGTCTGCTCAGCGCCCATCGCTCTGCCACGGATGTCAAACGGTCCTACAATAGAGCCTGCCTTCCTCACCAGTTTGTCTAGGCGTGAGGCGTCCCTTTTCTTTATGCTGCCACCCCAGCACACCACCATGTAGAAGAGGGCACTCACCACAACCGTCTGATAGAACATCTGCAGCATCTTATTACAGATGTTGAAGGACGCCAGCCTTCTAATGAAGTATAGTCGGCTCTGTCCTCTCTTGCACAGATCATCAGTATTGGCAGTCCAGTCCAGTTTATCATCCAGGCTGCACTCCCAGTATTTATAGATCTGCACCCTCTGCACAGTCACGTCTGATGATCACGGGGTCCATGAGGGGCCTGGGCCTCCTAAAATCCACCGCCAGCTCCTTGGCCTTGCTGGTGTTCAGGTGTAGGTGGTTTGAGTCGCACCATTTAACAAAGTCCTTGATTAGCTTCCTATACTGGTTCTCAACACTATTATTCTAAATGTTCAAATACTGGACGACCAGCACCTCAGGTACACAAACAGGTTTGCAAATGAGAAAGCGCACCCTGACCCAGCTGAGCACGAGGGGCAAGATTTAAGTAATCTTGTTGCGTTCAATTTTCTCACCATTCTTTGTCTTGTATGTGTTTCTTTATTTCTGCCTATCTGCTTTTTATATTTTTCCAAAGGACAAGATCAGTTAAGAATCACAATCTGAATGTAAAGTTCTGATTGGACTCGCTGGTTTCCAGACTCCTTGCTTGCAAAAGCGAGGCGCGACCTGATGTGCCCTTTTTGGTTTTGTTGTTTGATTTCTAGTCTGACTGCCTGCCTGACTTCCCCTTTGGCATCACCCCAGACAAAACAAGAAAAGCCTTAATTTACTCTACGCCCCCCCCCTCACTTGCACCCTTACAGCTCTCGCTCAGAGCCTTACAGTACATAAGGGCAGGCCATTTCAAAGCATGCAGGCTCAACTCTGAAGCAGCTGCCTTGTAGGGCAGAGCCCAATAAACTTCAGTCCGGATCAAATTACACGACGCTTCCAATCGTTTTCAGTTGCAGCCTTCATTATACTCTTCAGAAGACTCGGAGCAGGTCATGGACGTTGGCAGTGACTGTCAGTGGGAACCTGGGACAACCCACGGCAAATGCCTTGTTTGAAATGGCAGGATGGAAAGAAGGCAAAGCTCAGTACCAGGAAATGAATCCAAAAAAAAGAGGAAAAAAAAAAAAAAAAGAAAATCACAAACAGTACACAAGTGAGGGTCAAAGCCAGGCGGGGACAAATAACAAAATCTAAAGTGCTAACCAAAAGTCGCTGTCAGAAGAGCAGGCAAAAGCTCTTAGACTCTTAAAGTCTGTAAAACTGCCAGCTACTCTCTTTGAAAAGAGTTTATTGTTATCAAGGAAATTGGCGCAAAACAGATACAAGTGCTGGGAAAAAGCACTGTCCCCTCAATATCCTCTATTTGTATAAAAAAATGTCACAATGAATGGCTTCGAATAGTTAGACAAAATATCTTCTTCTTTTGGCTGCTCCCCTGAGGTGTTGCCACAGCAGATCATCTCCTTCCATATCTTTCTGTCCTCGTCATCTTGCTCTGTTACACCCATCACCTGCATGTCCTTTCTCACCACATCCATTAACCTTCTCTTAGGCCTTCCTCTTCTCTTGTTCAGCCAACATACATCGGACTTCCAATACAACTCGGAGTCCTGCCACGTGCAAAAGTTCGCTGAAGACACTGCTATGGTGGGCTGCATCAGAAGTGAGCAGGAGGAGGAGTATAGGAACCTAATCAAGGACTTTGTTAAATGGTGCGACTCAAACCACCTACACCTGAACACCAGCAAAACCAAGGAGCTGGTGGTGGATTTTAGGAGGCCCAGGCCCCTCATTGCCCCCGTGATCATCAGAGGTGACTGGGTTGAGGGTGCAGATCTATAAATACTGGGAGTGCAGCTGGATGATAAACTGGACTGCCAATACTGATGCTCTGTGCAGAGAGGACAGAGCTGACTATACTTCATTAGAAGGCTGGCGTCCTTCAACATCTGCAATAAAATGCTGCAGATGTTCTATCAGACGGTTGTGGCGAGCGCTCTCTTCTACACGGTGGTGTGCTGGGGAGGCAGCATAAAGAAGAGGGACGCCTCACGCCTGGACAAACTGGTGAGGAAGGCAGGCTCTATTGTAGGCATGGAACTGGACAGTTTGACATCCGTGGCAGAGCGACGGGCGCTGAGCAGACTCCTGTCAGTCATGGAGAATCCACTGCATCGACTGAACAGGATCATCTCCAGACAGAGGAGCAGCTTCAGCGACAGACAGACTGCTGTCACCATCCTGCTCCACTGACAGACTGAGGAGACCCCACACTATGCGACTCGGGGGGTAAACGTTAACATTATACAAAGTTATTGTCTGTTATACCTGCATTGTTATCACTCTGATATTTAATATTGTTTTTATCAGTATGCTGCTGCTGGAGGATGTGACTTTCCCCTTGGGATTAATAAAGATCTATCTATCTTGTCTGGCAGCTCTGTCCTTACTACCCTTCTCCCAATATACCCCTCATCTCTCCTCTGCACATGTCCAAACCAACGTAATCTCACCTCTCTGACTTTGTCTCCCAACCGTCCCACCTAAGCTGACCCTCTGATGTCCTCATTTCTAATCCTGTCCATCCTCGTCACACCCAATGCAAATCTTAGCATCTTTAACTCTGCCACCTCCAGCTCTGTCTCTTGCTTTCTGGTCAGTGCCACCGTCTCGTTGGACAAAATATAATATTACAAAAAAGAGAACCACAGTCAACATAGAACAACATTTCTAAATTGCTACTTAATATTTTTAAGTCATAAACTTCTTCTGTGAAAAGGTAAATGCCCCCCCCCCTCTTAATTTCTCACAGAAACAGCTGACCAAGTAAAACTCACTCACCCCCAATGTAAGAGTCATTTTTCTAGTTCTATAAGATTTATAAATATCTTACTAAATGACAATGTATGAACTATGGGAGGTTCCTATAACCCCCCAATAAGTACAATTGTATTGGTATATTCTTGCCATTTCTAACAGCTGTGAGTAAACATTATTGTTCAGTTAGTGACAGCCTTGCCATGTGTAAGGTGTGTAGGCATACGGTTTTTAACGTGACCGTGTCTGATGGCCTATGGGCTCTTTGAATGTGTGAAGTAACACGTAAAGAAAACTTGTTAATTTAATTGCTGTACCGTACGCTTAAAGCGTATAGAAGAAGAAATTAAGAACCTTTAAGTTTAGAACTAACTAAAGTTTCTCAAGAAAAGCTTAGATTATAGAAGAAACATTTTTCTCCTTTTTTTGCCTTTTATTCTTTTGTGGATTATTTGCTTTTAACTTTCACTAAATATTTTAAAACAAACTTTTGGACTGTGAGATTTCTTTCGATACGCGTTTTACCCATGCTTGATAACGTCTTGCGCCTCGGCAGCTACACCTAATGAATCTAAAGCTCACCATAGATTGAGAGTGACATTTTCACCACAACCAGTCAAGGTGAGGTTGGGGAGCCTGCACTGGTACAGCACCCACCACGCAACGAAACAGCTTGGGATCCTGGTTGGCAATAGGCAGACACCTTTCGGAAATGACCCTCTATCTGCTGGAGCCAGGTGCTATGTGGGCATCCCCTTGGCCTGGTCCTCAACAATGAGCTGGATCACTCTCGTGTAGTCGCGCCACATGACATGACTAACTGACGCTCCCCTTCACAATGCAGGTCATGTGCCTCATTCGGGACTCCACGACCGACTCCATGTCAAATCAGCGGGACTCAAGGATTCTCCAAAGAGACGCACAAGAAGGAGTCCAGTCTTTGTTTCATGTCACTGGATCAAGGATTCTAAAAGAACACAAGGCCGCCACAATCCAAGGAGATCCCAGAAGAGATGAGGAAATAAAAAACAAACTTCAAATCAGAAAAAGGGTGACACACTCATTTCTAAGGTACCTGCAGGGAAAGGCGTTATTTATAAATGCGGCACAATTGAAAAAGTTAAGAAAATTCCCAGGTAAGGCCAACCTCTCAAGGAGACAGCAATGGCATATTGAAGAAGTTACAGAGGATCACAGAAGGAGGTCCAAAGACTTGTAAGTCTCTCTAGCGTCTGAAATGTTGGTGTTATGGTGGTACATGATAAGAGATTGAGGAGAAATGGCATTCATAGGAGAGTATGAAGGTGGTAACCCCTGCTATTCAAAAGAAACATCAGTTCTCTTCTAGCATGTGTAGAGACATACCCGGATAATGGCCAAGCATTTGGAATAAGCAATGGACAGTCAACAGGATGTCGCAGCTTCCACTGTCTGTCATTCAACTTCAAGAACATCAGACTAACACTAAAACGTGGGGGCTACTAATACTATGGGCTGAGGATGGTTTCGCTGCCTTAGGATCTGGAAGACTTTGCATCATTGAAGGAACCAAGAATTCTGCACTTTACCTTATGGCCGGGCTACTCAACACGCGCCCACGCGCCACATAAGGCCCCCAGGAAGTAAGAAATGTATTAAAGTCTATTAATCATTTTCAGAATTTAAATTCCTGCTCAAAACAAGTACATTCCATTTTCTCTCTATAGGGGGCGCACTAGTGCTTTATACGTTTTTTCAGTTCATGCGAAGTTCCTTTCTGTATCAGAACGCAAAGCAGACAAAAACGTTTAGAGAGCTACTGGTGAAAATGGCAAAACGCTAAATTTCCAAACGAGCGTAGAACATTTAACAAAGCATGGGAAGAAGAATTCGCATTCACTGAAACAAACAATAAACCTCTATGTCTGCTTTGTCAGAGAAGTACAGCGGTACCAAAGCGCGCAAATATCCAGCATCACCACGAAAGCTGTCATGCTGACTTTAGAAAATTATATCCCCCTCAGACCAATTTAAGAAAGGATAAAATCCGCTCAGTTCTAGGCGGCCAGCAAAATATACTACGATGCAAAGTAAAAGAGAGTGATTCCATTACAGAAGCCTCATATAAAATAGCGTGGGACACTGTAGAGAGCCTCAGACCTTTTACTGAAGGTGAGCTCATTAAAAAAATGTTTCTTGGAGTGCAGTGAATCTCTTTTTGCAGATTTTAAAAATAAAGACGATATCATTGGTCAGACAGCCAAATTGCAACAATCAGATTCTACACTAGCCCAGAAAGCATATGACAGGGAGCCTCGAGAGGAGCTGTGGTATTGGATGAGGAAGTCGGGAGTGGCAGAGAAGTACGCAAGAGTGGCACAGGATATGAACGAGGGAAGTGTGACCGTGGTGAGGTCTGTGGTAGGAGTGACGGAGGTGGGATTACATCAGGGATCGGCTCTGAGCCCTTTCTTATTTGTAATGGTGATGGACAGGCTGACAGACGAGATTAGACAGGAGTCCCCGTGGACTGTGATGTTTGCTGATGACATTGTGATCTGTAGCGAAAGTAGGGAGCAGGATGAGGAGACCCTGGAGAGGTGGAGATATGAGAGGAGAGGAATGAAGGTCAGTAGGACCACCAAGACAGAATACATGTGTGAGAATGAGAGGGAAGTCAGTGGAATGGTGAGGATGAGGGAGTAGAGTTGGCGAAGGTTGAGGAGTTTAAATACCTGGGATCAACAGTACAGAGTAATGGGGAGTGTGGAAGAGAAGTGAAAAAGAGAGTGCAGGCCGGGTGGAGAAGAGTGTCAGGAGTGATTGGTGACAGACAGGTATCAGCAAGAGTGAAAGGGAAGGTCTACAGGAACGGCAGTGAGACCAGCTATGTTATATGGGCTGGAGACGGTGGCACAGGAGACAGAGCTGGAGGTGGCAGAGTTAAAGATGCCAAGATTTGCATTGGGTGTGATGAGGATGGACAGGATTAGAAATGAGGACATTAGAGGGTCAGCTCAGGTTAGACGGTTGGGAGACAAAGTCAGAGAGGCGAGATTGTGTTGGTTTGGACATGAGCAGAGGTGAGATGTTGGGTATATTGGGAGAAGGATGTTAAGGATAGAGCTGCCAGGTAAGAGGAGAAGAGGAAGGCCTGAGACAAGGTTTATGGATGTGGTGAGAGAGGACATGCCTCACCCTGCTCCCTACTCTCACTACAGATCACAATGTCATCAGCAAACATCACAGTCCACGGGGACTCCTGTGGCAGAGCAAGATTATGAGGATCGAAACATATGGAAGAAGATGATCCGCTGTGGTGCCCCGTAACGGCTGCAGCCAAAAGAAGAAGATGATTCTACACTAGCCTGAAGAGCTGAAACAATTTCTGATAATCTTTTTGAAAAGCTTGTAACTGACCTAAGTAACGTGGCACATTTTAGTCTGGCCATTGACGAGTCAACCAACATATCAGACATGGATGGCCCAGGTCATGGTGTGGGTGCGCTTTTTTAATGGTGCGGACCCTGCTGAGGAAATACTCACACCTCCTCCACTTAAAGGCCGAACAAGAAGAGAGGATTTTTGTTGACAAGCGTGAATGTTAATAACCATCCGGATTGTATTACCGTTTGTATTTACAGTAGAGCATGGCAGTATTCATATGTTACTTACATATTATCCTTATATGCAAGCATTTAAAGAGCAAAAGTAGATGGGGGCCATAAAATGTTAATAACATAATAACTTTCATTATTTTTTTAGATGCATTTTTACTTTACGGCCATTTTCAGATAAATGTTATTTGTTAAAATTGTTCTTATCTAATGATATAATTACAAGTCTTATGTTAGCTCAACTTTAAATAAAGCGCTAATTTCTACATTTATTATTCTTTTGAAAGATTGCTTATTAGACGTAACCACAAGTGCAAAGAAAATTTGTTAAATAGATTTGCTAGCTTTAAAACATTCTAACTTAAATCTTCAGGAAACAATTAACACCAAAAATGTCAGAAAATGTTAACTTATTTTGCATTGCGGCCCTTTAGTCAGTCTAATTCCCAGTTTTGAAGTGGAGTAGTACTGCCATAAGGAGTGTGGCCGGTCATCTGTTCGTGATCTGAAGCGGAAAGAGCAGGACAATGAACTAAAACACAAACCAGGTCTACAACTGAATCTTTCAAAAGAAGCAATACAACAGTCGAGTCAAAGTTCCAACTTGAAGTCAAACGAGATGCTGTGGCAGGTCCTTTAAACGAGCGAGTCACACGTGCAAGCCTACCGACATGTCGGATTTCAAAGCAGCTCCACAAAGAACAATGGGCTACAGTTCCTTAACTGCAATGTAAAAGACTGACGTGAAATTGTAGGAAGTTTTTAGTTAACCGGCAGGCGGTGTGGTGTGGTGTGGTGGTTAAGGCTTTGAACTTCAAACCCTGAGGTTGTGGGTTCAAATCCTGTGTGACCATAAGCTACCTGTGCTGGACAACTGGACAACCAAAAGTAATGTAACCAATTGTATCACTTTGGATAAAGGCATCAGAAACATAAGTAAATGTTTAAAATAAAAGTTATTGGTAAAGGTGCCGCAACCACTGAAGCACTGGAGTTGATTATTTTTAACATTGGTGGTAGTGTTAGAGAAGTTTAATTCTGGAATAAAGAAAAGTCCCAACTTAAAAACTGTATTGTGTGTTCACTCACATTCCTGCTCTCTTAATATTGAGCTGTGTCTAAAGGTCTGTGGCCATCCACTGTGTAAAATAAGCAGAAACAGAAAATAAGGAATGGGAAAAGACATTTTTTTCCAGCAGTGTACTCAACATGACCCCCCCACCCCCATACAAAGCTTATTCAACTTCCTCTCTATTACACCATATTTGTATTCTTAGATGTAGCATCCCACAAACTACCTCAGCAACAGAGAATCTTTTTATTAGGCACCATTGTGGTCAAATTAATACTCACATCGAGGTGGCAAACCGCTGTATGCGTTACTGTCCACTCCTGGATACGAGCGGTTTTACAATCTCATTATTCTAGAACAATCTGGCCCTTTGTATAAACAAAGCCTCATCCCAATCTTTGGACTTCCTGAGAGAGGACGGCAAACAAACTCAACTTGTTCTAATCTGGTCACCCTCCAGGTATTCAGTTGTCGAGTGTGGGGAAGGAGGAGACTGGGCAGATAACGTTATCTCTTATCTATACACATGCACTCTGTGTACATATACAAGTTTATGTATGGGCATACAGTATGCGTGCAAACATTTATACTTTTATTCAAATAATGTTTAATAGGATATGCACAGGCACATCCTTAGCCAGCTAAATCCCTCTCCCTTATGGTCTCTCTAGTGTTAATGGTGGTTTTTTTAAGGTACACCCCACCCTTGTTCACAAGGATGTGTCCACTCATTTCAAATATCAGTGGGTTGGTAGGTGGCAGGTAGATATTGTTCTGGGTTTTGTTTCCCTTTATGTAATACTGAGACTTATATGGAAGCGTATGAGGGCCATGGAGAAGAAAAAAAAATGTATGTCAAGAATAAAGTCGACATGTTGACTTTATTCTCAACGTTTCCACTTTAATCTCGACATTTCTCTCCAGATTAAAGTTGTCATGTTGACTTTATTGTTAACGTTTCCACTTTAATCTCGACATTTATATCAAGATTAAAGTCGATATGTTGAATTTATTCTCAAGATTTCTGTCAACATTAAAGTTGACATGTAGACTTTATTCTCAATATTTATATCAAGATTAAAGTTGACATGTTGACTTTATTTGACGTTTATATCGAGATTCAAGTCGACATGTTGATTTTATTCTCAACGTTTCCACTTTAATCTCGATGCTTATGTCGAGAATAAAGTTGACACGTTGAATTTATTCTCGATGTTTATGTCGAGATTAAAGTCGTCATGCTGAATTTATTCTCGACATTTCTCTCAAGATTAAAGTTGACATGTTGACTTTATTCTTAACGTTTCCACTTTAATCTCGACATTTATATCACGATTAAAGGTGACATGTTGACTTTATTCTCAACGTTTCCACTTTAATCTCGATTCTTATATTGAGAATAAAGTTGACACGTTGAATTTATTCTCGATGTTTATGTCGAGATTAAAGTCGTCATGCTGAATTTATTCTCGACATTTCTCTCAAGATTAAAGTTGACATGTAGACTTTATTCTCGACATTTCCACTTTAATCTCGATGCTTATGTCGAGAATAAAGTTGACACGTTAATTTATTCTCGATGTTTATGTCGAGATTAAAGTCATGCTGAATTTATTCTCGACATTTCTCTCAAGATTAAAGTTGACATGTAGACTTTATTCTCGACATTTCCACTTTAATCTCGACATTTATATCAAGATTAAAAGTTGACATGTTGACTTTATTCTCAACGTTTCCACTTTAATCTCGATGCTTATGTCGAGAATAAAGTTGACACGTTGAATTTATTCTCGATGTTTATGTCGAGATTAAAGTCGTCATGCTGAATTTCTTGTCGAGATTTCTGTCAAGATTAAAGTTGACATGTTGACTTTATTCTCGACATTTCCACTTTAATCTCAATGGTTATGTCGAGAATAAATTTGACATGTTGACTTTATTCTCAACGTTTCCACTTAAATCTCGACATTTATATCAAGATTAAAGTCGACATGTAGACTTTAATCTTGATATAAATGTCGATTAAAGTGGAAATGTAAAGAATAAAGTTGACATGTTGACTTTATTCTTGATGTTTATGTTGAGATTAAAGTCGACATGTTGAATTTATTCTCGACATTTCTGTCAAGATTAAAGTTAACATGTAGACTTTATTCTCATAGTTTATTCTGTCATTAAAGCAGAATGTCGTAAACTTTATTTTAAAATCAATTTTTAATTTACTAGATTTTCTCAAACCCTGCCATAACTAATGTAGCACATTAAATGCTTTGTGTTACGTGTTCCCTGAGCCATGTTAATCGGTATGTGCTTCTTACACCGACTTCCTCTTGCCCTGAGAGGAGATGCTGGCAGCAATCGCCACACAGAATACATTCATTTCATGACATTCCTGCTCTCTGAACATTTAGAATGCTAAGATAAATACTTGATATAATTTTCGTGATGAAATGCATTAAAGCATGTATTAAACACGTGGGGACACAGTGGCGTGGAGGTTGCGCTGCTGCAATTGGATAGAATTGGAAAGCTTTGTTGTGCTCGTCAAAATGCTTCTAATGCTCTAATGAGTAAAACTTGGCGTGTAAAGCTCATAGGCAAAATCTTTTCAAAATTGACATTGAAGTGGTCTGATTAGTTTTACTTATGCCCACCTGTTGCAAACATCATTCATGCATAGTTTGGAGGTAATTTGGTTTGGAGTAAAGCTTGGTTTATAAAACATGGTCAAGCAAAGCTCAGTGACCACAATATTTCCATAACTAACAGATATGAAAATCCCAGACATCTAATCTGAGCCACTGAGCAAGAGAAGAGACGCAGATATGGAAGTGTAGGACAAATGAGGCCCACCATCAAGTTAACTAAATCTGTATCAATTACAACATTGTGACATATTACATCTTGCCTGAAGAGGGGGCCCGAGTCACCACGAAAGCTTGCATATTGTAAGCTATTTTTAGTTAGCCAATAAAAGGGATCATTTTGCTTGACTTCTCACAACATTGTGACATATATTGGTGAAATGAGGAAATACAGGAGAGTATGCAGAGGAAGAGGATGGCAAAGAAGAAGTGGGATAGTCAGAGAGATGCAGAAAGTAGACAAGAGTACAAGGAGATAAGGCACAAGGTGAAGAGAGAGGTGGCAAAAGCTAAAGAAACAGCGTATGATGAGTTGTATGAGAGGCTGGACAATAAGGAGGGAGAAAAGGACCGGTGGGCTACAGAGAGGGGCCGAGCTGGGAAAGATGTGCAGCAGGTTAGGGTGATAAAGGATAAAGATGGAAACATACTCACAAGCGAGGAGAGTGTGTGGAGCAGATGGAAAGAGGACTTTGAGATGCTGATGAATGAAGAGAGCGAGAGAAAGAAGAGGTTGGATGATGTGGAGAAAGTGAATCAGGAAGTGCAACGGATTAGCAAGGTGGAAGTAAGGACAGCTAAGAAGAGGATGGAAAATGGAAAGGCCGTTGGTCCAGATGACATACCTGTGGAAGCATGGAGGTGTCTAGGAGAGATGGCAATGGAGTTTTTAACCAGATTGTTTAATGGAATCTTGGAAAGTGAGAGGATGATGAGGAGTGGAGAAGAAGTGTACTGGTGGGCTGATATTTAAAAATAAGGGGGATGTGCAGGACTGCAGTAACTACAGGGGGATAAAATTGATGAGCCACAGCATGAAGTTATGGGAAACAGCAGTGGAAGCCCAGTTAAGAAGTGAGGTGATGATCAGTGAGCAGCAGGATGGTTTCATGTCAAGAAAGAGCACCACAGATGCAATGTTTGCTGTGAGGATGTTGATGGAGAAGTTTAGAGAAGAACAGAAGGAGTTGCATTGCGACTTTGTGGACCTGGAGAAAGCAAATGACAGGGTGAGGAGAGAGGAGCTGTGGTATTGGATGAGTAAGTCGGGAATGGCAGAGAAGTACGTAAGAGTTGTACAGGATATGTACGAGGGAAGTGTGACCGTGGTGAGGTCTGCGGTAGGAGTGACGGAGGTGGGATTACATCAGGGATCGGCTCTGAGTCCTTTCTTATTTGCAATGGTGATGGACAGGCTGACAGACGAGATTAGACAGGAGTCCCCGTGGACTGTGATGTTTGCTGATGACATTGTGATCTGTAGTGATAGTAGGGAGCAGGTTGGGGAGACCCTGAAGAGGTGGAGAAATGCTCTAAAGAGGAGAGAAATGAAGGTCAGTAGGACCACCATGACAGAATACATGTGTGTGAATGAGAGGGAGGTCAGTGGAATGGTGAGGATGAGGGAGTAGAGTTGGCAAAGGTGGAGGAGTTAAAATACCTGGGATCAACAGTACAGAGTAATGGGGATTGTAGAAGAGAAGTGAAGAAGAGAGTGCAGGCAGGGTGGAGTGAGTGGAGGAGAGCGTCAGGAGTGATTTGTGACAGAAGACGGTGGCACAGGAGACAGAGCTGGAGGTGGCAGAGTTGAAAAAGCTACGATTTACATTGGGTGTGACGAGGATGGACAGGATTATGAATGAGGACATTAGAGGGTCAGCTCAAGTTGGACGGTTGGGAGACAAAGTCAGAGAGGCGAGATTGTGTTGGTTTGGATATGTGCAGAGGAGAGATGAGGGGTATAATGAGTGAAGGGGGCTAAGAATAGAGCTGCCGGGGAAGAGGAAAAGAGGAAGGCCTGAGAGAAGGTTTATGGATGTGGTGAGAGAAGACATGCAGGTGATGGGGGTGACAGAACAAGATGACGAGGACAGGAAGATTTGGAAGATGATGATCCGCTCTGGCAACCCCTAACAGGAGCAGCCGAAAGAAGAAGATTTGCAATGACATACAAAGGGAGCACTGCAGGAAATGGCACTTTCTGCAAAATGGGAAACACAAATACACAAGCAAAGGGTGTTAAATAATGATGATGTGAACGGCGAGTCTTGTGGAATATGATATGGAGATGAATTCTGTCTTTAACACTAAGGCAGCGGGTCTGAATAGAGACTGATGGGGTGTGGGGGCCCATCAGGTTCCTTTAACAAAGCCTTAAGCAAGTGTCTTTCCTTGCTCTCTGACATTATCTTTTCTAAAGGTAGGTACTTTTGACGCACGGTTCTTTGTATTATTTTTAGTCTTTTTTTTTTTTTGAAAGCGAGCATTTTCCATCTGGTCTTGATTTCTACTTTTCACCCGATACGGTCAGGCCAGGCTCTGCTGGATTATGCAGAATCTACCATGAATGAATTGACGGATGAATGAACACGAAACATTTTTTGTTTAAAAAAAAAATCAAATACGTTTCTGTCTGGCGGTCACCTCCGCAAGACCAAAATGCGACTCTGTTTTTAGACAAACTCAGAGTTGTGACTTTGGCAATTTTAAATCATGTCTGACTGGTTTTTACCAGTCTGGCTGTGTGGAATAAGCTATTCAAACAGGTATGCGGTGAGGTGGATGGCCGAGACGCCCAAAGAGTAGAAAGATAGGGGAAGGCTGCAACTTTGGGACACTGCCATCCCCAGGATAGCAGATGGCAATTTCCATGCAGCGTAGCGGTGCCCCGGATTCCCGCAGGGCACCCTGGGATTTGGTGTTCGGCTTCACAGCCCTGCTGGGTACTGCCAGGAGACCTGTGGAACTCGTATCTTATCCATAGCCCGGAAGTACTCCCAAGTCACAAGGATGGATGCCCCGAAGTACTTCCAGACTGAAGAAAATTCAAGTTCTCTATCCGACCGAAGTGCTGACAAGTCACATGATCGGAAGGATGGAAGCACTTCGGGGTCAAAGGACTGCTGCGAACCCAGCAAGTGAGCCAGAGTCGGGTGGAGAGGCGACAGAGAGAGAGAATTCTGTATTGTTTAATTATTCACCTGTGGTGCTTAAGGCACTGTCACTAGGAGGAAAAGTAACTAAAATGCTTCTTGGGACTTTTACTCAGTGCCCAGAGCGTCTGTCTGTTGGGGTTAACGAGGAGACAGCGACCCCTAGCGTTTACAGCAGTTAAACTGCCAAATCAAGTATTTTAAACTGCTGGTCAAGAACAACATACGGTGTATCTGATTAGGTCGATGAATAAATGAATGAACTGTTAGAGCATGAATAGTTTAAAAAATAAAGACAGTTTATGAGTGTGTGTGTGTGTTATGGTGTAGTCAGGGTGTTGTCACTGGCTCAAATTCTTTTTTTCTTTACTAATTTAATTAATTATCCTTGCTATAGGTTGCTGTAATATGCTATTGAACATGTTCGTCTTCTCCTTTTTGTGTTTTGTTTAGAACAAATATTTTACATGTCGATTTTTATGCATTACTTACAGTGGGTATAGAAAACTACTCCCCCCTTCGAAATATTCCTTTTTTTTTGTTGCTTTACAGCCTTAAATAAAAACACACAAACTGATATTTTTTCTGGCCACCCACACTCAGTTGTTTGCAGAATTTAGGAGGGGGCTGATCCTTTATTAATCTCAGTAGGTCTTGTTTTTGATTTGTTATAATTCTTCTGAACTGTAGCTGTGATATCTTTCATTTGGATGTTATAGGTGGCATTGAGTAAGTAAAGCTGGGAAGAAATATTAGTTTGTGTGTGTTTTCATTTAAGGCTGTAAAGTAAAAAAAAAAATGAGAATATTTCAAAGGAGGGGGGGATTCTTTTCTATACCCACTGTAAAAGTCACAGTTAATTCATTCAGTTTATCTAACATGTCCCTTTTAGGTAGAGCCTAAGGGGGGAGGGCCCCCTTGACACTACAGCTAAGGACCCGCTCATGGGCTGTCATAATCCAACTTGTGATCCCAGCCCCACCAACCATAAATGTTTGTTGGCGTTTAACACAGACTCTAATAAAGACCTATAAATACCTGGGAGTGCAGCTGGATAACAAATTGGACTGGTCTGCCAATACTGATGCTCTGTGTAAGAAAGGTCAGAGCCAACTATACTTCATTAGAAGGCTGGCGTCCTTCAACATCTGCACTAAGATGCTGCAGATGTTCTACCAGACGGTTGTGGCGCCCTCTTCTACGCGGTGGTGTGCTGGGGAGGCAGCATAAAGAAGAGGGACGCCTCACGCCTGGACAAACTGGTGAAGGAAGGCAGGCTCTATTGTAGGAATAAAGCTGGACAGTTTGACATCCATGGCAGAGCGACGGGCGCTGAGCAGACTCCTGTCAATCGTGGAGAATCCACAGCATCCACTGAACAGGATCATCTCCAGACAGAGGAGCAGCTTCAGAGACAGACTGCTGTCACCGTCCTGCTCCACTGACAGACTGAGGAGACCCCACACTATGTGACTCTTCAATTCCACCCAGGGGAGTAAATGCTAACATTATTCAAAGTTATTGTCTGTTTTTACCTGCATTTTTATTACTCTTTAATTTAATATTGTTTTTTGTATCAGTAAACTGCTGGTGGATTATGTGAATTTCCCCTTGGGATTAATAAAGTATCTATCTATCTAACAGTTATTCACTTGTAGTTCATTGGCTTTTGAAGATCAAAAAAAATAAATTGGTAATCTTTACTTTTTGTTTCCATGTGTTGTTACCAATTGTAAGAGTCAATCTTACGAAGTCAATGTTAAATTCACTCAAGTGTTTGCTTAATTTCAATGGAATATCAGTTTCTCATAGCTACTTAGAATACGGTATAGTCTTTTGTACCCTGTAAGTTAACATGAAATTGAACTTTCTTTGCTATACCTGTAAAATAGAGTGTTAACCCTTAAACCGCTGCTACAGTGCATCCAGAAAGTATTCCCAGCGCGTCATCACTTTTTCCACATTTTGTGATGTTACAGCCTTATTCCAAAATGGATTAAATTCATTTTTTCCCTCAGAATTCTACACACAACACCCCATAATGACAACATGAAAAAAGTTTACTTGAGGTTTTGCAAATTTATTAAAAACAAAAAAAACTGAGAAATCCTATGTCCATAAGTATTCACAGCCTTTGCTCAATACTTTGTCGATGCACCTTTGGCAGTAATTCCAGCCTCAAGTCTTTTTGAATATGATGCCACAAGCTTGGCACACCTATCCTTGGCCAGTTTCGCCCATTCCTCTTTGCAGCACCTCTCAAGCTCCATCAGGTTGGATGGGAAGCGTCGTGCACAGCCATTTTAAGATCTCTCCAGAGATGTTCAATCGGATTCAAGTCTGGCTCTGCTCTGGCTGGGCCACTCAAGGACATTCACAGAGTTGTCCTGAAGCCACTCCTTTGATATCTTGGCTGTGTGCTTAGGGTCGTTGTCCTGCTGAAAGATGAACCGTCCCCCAGTCTGAGGTCAAGAGCACTCTGGAGCAGGTTTTCATCCAGGATGTCTCTGTACTTTGCTGCAGTCATCTTTCCCTTTATCCTGACTAGTCTCCCAGTTCCTGCCCCCCACAGCATGATGCTGCCACCACCATGCTTCACTGTAGGGATGGTATTTGCCTGGTGATGAGCAGTGCCTGGTTTCCTCCAAACATGACGCCTGGCATTCACACCAAAGAGTTCAATCTTTGTCTCATCAGACCAGAGAATTTTGTTTCTCATGGTCTGAGAGTCCTTCAGGTGCCTTTTGGCAAACTCCAGGCGGGCTGCCATGTGCCTTTTACTAAGGAGTGGCTTCCGTCTGGCCACTCTACCATACAGGCCTGATTGGTGGATTGCTGCAGAGATGGTTGTCCTTCTGGAAGGTTCTCCTCTTTCCACAGAGGACCTCTGGAGCTCTGACAGAGTGACCATCGGGTTCTTTGTCACCTCCCTGACTAAGGCCCTTCTCCCCCGATCGCTCAGTTTAGATGGCTGGCCAGCTCTAGGAAGAGTCCTGGTGTTTTCGAACTTCTTCCACTTACAGATGATGGAGGCCACTGTGCTCATTGGGACCTTCAAAGCAGCAGACATTTTTCTGTAACCTTCCCCAGATTTGTACCTCGAGACAATCCTGTGTCGGAGGTCTACAGACAATTCCTTTGACTTCATGCTTGGTTTGTGCTCTGACATGAACTGTCAACTGTGGGACCTTCTATAGACAGGTGTGTGCCTTTCCAAATCATGTCCAGTCAACTGAATTGACCACAGGTGGACTCCAATGAAGCTGCAGAAACATCTCAAAGATGATCAGGGGAAACAGGAGGCACCCGAGCTCAATTTGGAGCTTCATGGCAAAGGCTGCGAATACTTATGTACATGTGCTTTCTCAGTTTTTTTATTTTTAATATATTTGCAAAAACCTCAAGTAAACTTTTTTCACGTTGTCATTATGGGGTGTTGTGTGTAGAATTCTGAGGAAAAAATGAATTTGAAACATTTTGGAATAAGGCTGTAACATAACAAAATGTGGAAAAAGTGATGCGCTGTGGATACTTTCTGGATGCACTGTATAGTCGGTTCCCAGTGCAATTTGCCAGCACACCAGATCTGATCAGTCCATGCCATCCATTCGTTGAGCAGCCAGCTCATGACCACTGGCACCCCCTAATGAAACCGCATCACTGTCCCTGGGATTGAGCCACTACACTAGACTAGCCTGCCAGCATCAGCATTGGCGCCTGTGTGCAGCCAGTTCAAGCGCAGTTGATTTACTGAATTTCATCAATGGTGTCAGTTGCACCTCATACATATTGTTCCAGTAGTTTTAGTTTACAGTTTTTACAGTTCATTAGCAGTGTGCAAAATGATCAGTGCTGCAGTAATTGTGATGCTCTTTGCATGAAAAAAATGTGTGTTGCATTAAAATTTCACTTTTTCTTGGTGAATTGTGACGTTGACTTAAATAATGCAGCAAAAAAGTATTTGTCGTCCAGGTGGTGCATTAACCACCCCAAAGTATGAGACGCTTTAAGGGTTAATTAAGCCAGTTAAGGAATAGTCTCACTGCTAATATGGACTGTTCGACAGGTTTGGAAATAGAACGTTGGCATGTAGTTTTCTGACCGCGCTTAACGCACTTGAAGTACGACTGTAGGATCAAATGAAAACAAAATAAAACAAGATAACTCTTTAAAATTTTCTTTCTCTATTTTTGTGTGAATTGTCTGGCTTTGAAATTTTACTAAAAGTTTTAAAACAAAGATATTTGCTCTGGGGAATTACTTGAAGACACGTCACACTATTGCCAGAACTGCCCTATGAATCAAACTAAAAGCTGCACAACTTTGGTAATTTGGAACAGCTACAATGCAGCTACAAATTTGGTCAAAAAAACTGCCATCGGAGGACTTGTACTCCTGAACTCAAAAAGTTTTCGCTTGTTCATCGGAAAGGATCCCTACATGCCAACGCCAATGCCCTTTTCTTGGATTCACAAAGACCCGATGGCTTTGGACTTGTCACACACAATGCACATGGGAGGCAGCTAAAGGGCTCAAATGAGGGTAATTCCATGCCGGACCAGAAGGTGGCAAGGTGCACTAATCCTCTCTCTCTTTCCACTGCAGACCAATTACAGGAAATTCCGCTTGGCCTCAATGACGTCAATTCCGGTCCCGATTACCTCATTTCCTCTGCCTTACTTTAAAAACCACCATCTTAAACCTCACCCAGTCAGTTCTGTTTTAGATTCCAATCTGTACACAACTATACAATCAATTTAAACATTTTGCAGCCAGGTTCAAGTATACGGGAGGCAGGCCCCATACCTTTTTGTGGCTCTTTGTCTTTTCTTTGACAATATATATATATCTCTATTATAAAAGGACATCCTGAGACAAGACTTTCTAAGAGACAATTTTAGGTCCCGCGAGATGAGACTTTTTGCCAAGAGATTTCGACAAGTCCCGCCCTCCTCTCAAACATTTGCAACCCCGCCCACGGTCCAATCAGTTCTCATTTGTGTGAATGCTATTGTCTGACACAGTTCTTGCACTCTCAGCTCCAAGCAGGGTCGGAAATAAAGGACAAAGAGTAGAGCAATAAAGTAGAACGTCGTAATGAGGTTCAAAAACATTGGCATGATACACATGAAGAGCAGGTTAGAGATTATGAAAGTAGTAAAATTCGAAAGTCTCAAAAAACTGACAGTAAAGATTGCATTAGCGCAAACACATGGAAATTAATACTCAGTGAAATAACAGAACGGCAAAAAAAGATTGAATATATGGACATAGGCGATATGACAGAAGTACAGTGGAACCTTGGTTCACGAACGTCTCGGTACATGTACAACTCTGTTTACGACCAAAACGTTCGCCAAACCTTTGCCTCGGTTCACGACCACACACTTGGTATATGAACAAGCCAGTTTCCCTTTCGGTTTGTACATGTTCAGTCTCTCCCTGTGCATTTCCTGTGCAGCGAGCAAGAGAGAGAGTGAGAGAGTGCGACACACACAAACACAGGCAGTGCGAGAGAGAGACAGACGTGTGCGCGCACACACAGGCAGAGCACGAGAGAGAGCACACGCGCACACACACACACACACACACACACATACAAAGGCAGCGCGAGAGAGACGAGCAGACACACAGGCAGCACGAGAGAGCTGGACGCATTAAGGTAGGAAGGCAGTTAAAGAATGTACAGGGCTTGATTTTGTTTTCACTTCTGTTTCCAGCGATCGGTTCATACCGTGCATTGTTGCAATGTTATTTTTCTTGGTGGTTTATTAAATTACAGATTTTTTCAAATGTTCATTTTTTTCCCCTGTGCTTAAAACTCATTAAAAAAAGTGATTTTAGCCAGCAGTTGGTAGCGCTATAGCGCAAACTCTCTCAGTGTTAGTTTCTCTGTTGTTCAAGGTTTTCTCAGTGTTATTTAATGTTTTTACATTTAGTTTACTATTACGCTGTGCATTCTATGGTTTTTAACTATATTTGTGCTTAAAAACGTAAAAAAAATATACATTTACATACAGTTTGTATGGTCTGGAACGGATTAATTGTATTTACATACAATCCTATGGGGGAAATTGCTTCGGTTCACGACCAAATCGGTTTACGACCAGAGTTTTGGAACGAATTATGGTCGTGAACCGAGGTTCCACTGTATGTAGATATTGATCAGCTTTAAACTTTAAGTCGGAGACTAGTATGATCGTCTAATTCATGTTGCTATCAGGGATAAGTAGTGATACTTCCCAATGAAGAGGCGTATCCGTGAGAATTAAAAGATTTGTTGTTTGGTGAAAGTGAAAACTACATATGCAAGCATCAGAGACGCAAAATGGCTGGTGAGCAAAACGAGAAAGGGGCAGAGCCCCCAGTATCTTATATATAAACGTCTATGTGTGGAAGTGTGTGTGTCTGTCCGGCCCGGAAGTGAGAGGTGGAGTCGGGGTGAGGGCACGGCGGCAAAATGAAACCTCAGAAGAAAGAGTCATTCGCTTAGCTGCTAATACATAAGCAAGGCGAGCACATCGGCAAAACGGTATCCCTTTTACTTTTCCTCCTGTCTGTAATACACAAGAAAGGTGAGAGATATATATATATCTATCTATATATATATATAGATAGAGATATATAGAGATATCTATATATATATATATATATACTGTGTATATATATCTATATATATATATCTATCTCTATCTCTATCTCTATCTCTATATATATATATATATATATATATATATATATATATATATACTGTGTATATATAGATATATATATATATATAAACTGTGTATATATAGATATATATATCTATATATCTATCTATATATCTATATATATATCTATATATCTATATATATATCTATATATCTATATATATAGATATCTCTATATATATCTATATCTATATATACACAGTATATATATATATAGATATCTCTATATATCTCTATCTATATATATATATATATATATATAGATATATAGATATATAGATAGATAGATATATAGATATATACACAGTATATATATATCTATATATACACAGTATATATATATATATATATATATAGATATCTCTATATATCTCTATCTATATATATATATATCTCTATCTATAGATATAGATATAGATATAGATATAGATATAGATATAGATATAGATATAGATATAGATATAGATATAGATATATATATACACATATATACATACATACACATACGAGGTGTGATTAAAAAGTATGGTGAATGTTGATGCAAAAGCAACGTAAAACACTTCAATGCCAGTTTTGACAGGTCCATGCTAGAGCCGAGTTTATGACCAGTTTCAACTTGTTTGATACTGTCAGTCGTTTGTCAGCCACTGTTGTGTGTCTTTCAAGTTTGTCATTAATAATGGACATCGCGCAACGCATTAACATGAAATTTTGTTTCAAATTGCAAAAAGCTCAGGAAACCCATCAGATGTTAAAATCGTTTTATGGTGACACTGCACCGACAATTAAGCCCGTTTACAAGTGGTTTGATCAATTTCGTAATGGATCTGACTCGGTTGAAGACGAGAAAAGATCAGGACGTCCTTCAACATTAATAACCGAGGAAAACGTTGAAACAGTTTCATTCTTCATCAGGACAACGCTCCTCATCATACATCCCTTCTAGTACGACAATTTCTGTTGAGTAAAAACATTACGCTGTGCCTGCATCCACCTTATTCGCCGAATCTGGCACCGTGCAACTTCTGGCTGTTCCCTAAATTGAAAAATGACCGTGAAAGGCTAACAATTTCAATCCACTGAGGACGCCCAGGCAGCCAATACAGCCCAACTAAAGACACCCTCGAAAGAAAATGTCCAGAACTGCTTCGCAAAGTGGCAGGAGTGTTGGGATAAGTGCATTCGAAGTGGAGGAGAGTATTTTAAGGGTGACTAGTAGTTGTAAATCTTTTATCTTTTTTAAAACATTCACAGTATGTTTTGATCACACCTCATATCTTCATATATATACTAGACATTAAGCCGTTACAATAATGGGCGCTAGAACAGTAGTGCATAAACATTAGTAGGAACAGTCTATATTAAATGGCAAGGGAACTTGACCTCATTCTGTTTCTTGTCAAAAATATTTTTGCCTAAAGTAAAATAATAATAAAAATAAAATAGAAACGTATATGACAATACAGTAAGTATAATTAATTTTGCCTTAGTGTAAAACTTTGTAACAATCTGTAAGACACAATATCTCAAGAAGATATTTAGGTAAAATTTTCTATTTTTTTTTTACCTCATGAAACTTTTCTATACAATTTCATTATAGACAACATTTCTTGTAAATATTCTGTCTGAGTTTGGCAACAGTTTGCCTTGTTCAGGACCATCTACAGCCTGGACAACAACATCTGGAAAACTTCTAACTCTTGATAATGCAACATATAACTGACCGCGGCTGAATACTGGATCTGGAAAGAAAATGGCAACTTTCTGTAAGGTTTGCTCCTCTGAGTCTCTCTCTCTTTTAGCGTTTTTCTGACGCTCATTTTCTTTTTCTTCAATCGATTTATTTGCTCGTATTTTTCTTTGTCTTTCAGCCTTTCTTTTGTTGATGTTTACTTGTTGAGCTGACTGTTCTTCCAGGAGATGTTGCTTATTTAGGATTTGATTGTCTGTGTCTTTTGTTCTACTTGACGTGTCCTTTTTTGTTTGTGTGGCATGTTGTTAGTAGATACGTCTGTAATATTTTCTCTTACAGCAATACTGGCCTGTATCTGGCTGTAATATGCATCACTGTATTGTGTGTCTTTAATTTCCTCTCGCAGTAATATTGGTTTGTATTTCCGTAAAATGCCTGTAATTTTCTCTGACAGTAATACTGGCTTGGATGTCCGTAATATGACTAATTTTTTGTCACAACAGTGGGCAATCAGCAGAGTGTCCCCAGCCGATTATTGTATGTGTGGCGTCTCCCCAGCAACGGACTTTATGTGCGCAGCTGCGACTATCCAATCAGCACTCTCCCCAGCAATGGTGTCCTTTATTCCTTATCATGCGCGGCCGTGGGAAGGCCATTCACTGGGTGTCCAGCTTCCAGTGTGTGTCCTTTATTCCTTATCATGCGCGGCCGTGGGAAGGCCATTCACTGTGTGCCCAGCTTCCAGTGTGTGTGCGTCCATGGTGTCATGCGCAAGGGCGGGCGTCCACCAGAAGACACACACACACGGACACCTGGATGCACACAGGGGTTTTATTAAAGAGGATATGCTACTGTTATTGTCTTGCCAGGATTTTAAAATCACCTGTCGCTCGCAAACCATTTGACCGATTGACCTAAAATTTGGTACACATATACTATGTGACGTCTACTATCCTCTTTCAGGGTGATGATTGACCTCCAAGGTTATTCCTCTTTTCATTTTATTTTATTGTAGAATCAACTATCGGCAGCGGGAGCAGTGCAGCGCATGCGTATGGGCGCCGTTCTCATTCCCTACCTCTTTCACCGTCACTTCCCCTACCTCTTCATATCTTAAATCATTCTTGAGGCTGTTTGAAGACTAAAGGGCCAGCTTAAGTGAACAATTAAAGAAAACGTACTAAGTAATTGCAACACAAACACTGGCTTCATCAGTTTTAATGTGAAAAGATGCCGACAAAAGTAGAGAAGAAGCAGGCCGCTAGGGTGGAGAAAAGAAGAGCTGCTCAGAAAGCAGCAAGCGCAGCAAGCGCATCAACCTCTGAGCAAACGAATGATAAACAGAGACAGAGAAAGAGGATGAAAATTAGGAAGGCTCAAGTCAAGTGGATTCACTGCACGTTATCGTTATAGCAGTACGCCATTACTGCTATATATATGTATGTATGGCCAAAACCCAAAAATCGGCCAAAGCAAGAAGTGTCCAGCCAAATCAGGAAATGGCCAATGTCGCTGTAAAATTGACCGGCAAATGTCCAATCTTTTCCTCGATTTCAGGATTTGGCCAGCCAGTTTGCGAAATGGCATGGGGCAATCAGCCAAAGTCGGAAGTAAAAAGGCATGAGCAGCGATTTGTTGCGCACTTAGTAGTGCAATTGAATTGCATCGAGTGTAGCCTTGGCGGCTCTTGTTCAGAAAGCGGATGTCACTTGATTGTTTCACAATAATTAAGATTAGGTATATAAGCAGGTTTCACATTTCTGTTATCATTTTAGCCCTAAAATAGTGACTTAACATCAGGGACCTATTTTATTGACCTTAAGGTTAGTGTTTGGGCGAGGGGAAGGCCGTCTCAAGTGGCATCCACTTTCTGAACAAGACCCGCCTTGAGCAGTTTCTCATGCAGAATGGAAAACTCACTTCTGAATCTGCATCTGAAAGTTTTCAAGCATCTTCGCACCTTGAGCGGACAGTCTTACATCAGTGCATCGGATTTTGGCCAGGAAGTTCTCGCCACTTCGCGAAATGGCTGGCCAAAGTAGCATATACGCTGGTCATTTCTAGTAATTCAGACTTTGGCCACACCTCGCGGCCAAAATGCGAAACGGCCAGCCAATTGGGGTTTTGACTGTAACATATATAATACACACAAATACATACATACATACATACGAATGAAAGAGAGCTTAATAAGTTACACGGAAATTCTAAAATGTATGAATCATTTGTAAACAAATTCTTTGCTAATTACTTCTGTTAGTTTGATAGTTTTTACCTAAAATATGACACACATGAAAAACTACACTGTTTATCATCTCTGAATTTCTCTTTATTATAAAACTAGCAAAATACCCGTGCTTCGCAGCGGCAAAGTACTGCCTTAAAATTTTTATTAAGAAGAAAATTAATCCTTTTTAAACTGAGGGAAAATATACCAATAATTATTTGTTAAGGATCTCTTTGTATACCACGTTGTCAGTTCAGCCCTCCGGTTGTAATATGACCAAGCTGTGCGCTGAGCTTACTCTTGAGCATGTAACGTACAGTTGGCCATGTGAACATTAATCTTGTTTCAAATCTCACAGCTTGGATTGCTGCTGTCATAATTGATTTGAGTTTCATGGTTTGTTTCAATGACGAAAGTATTTGCAGGACTTGTTGTGCTGAAGTGACATTCGCCATCTGTCAAGCGTTGTAAGCACACAACCGGTTTCATCGATAACTTCACATCCAGCTTTTGAGAGCTTAAACATTCATAAACATCAAGTGTCCACTACTGAAACCGTCACCTGTGAATCTAAGATGTTTAAGAGGCATTGGCAGTTGTCGAAAGGTGTAAAATATTTGGCCATTCCGGTACACTTGAAAGCGACAACCGAACAATTCAGTGGCGGCCATCAACTCACATGGAGAACCACAGGTGAAGGGCTTAAGCATTTCACTCTTCTAGTGCTCCTGTGTAGTCTAATTATCTCCTGTACGTCATCAGTCCACACCTTGAACCTGTCCCAGTCATTCAATACATAAGACACAATGGATATCAAGAGTGAGCCTGATATGGCCGTGCAATATGTAACACAGAGAATGGAAAAGGTAGGTGCCATCTCCGGGCATGGAAACCGCTCAGTAAGTGACAGTTCTTTGATCGATGGTGATCACCTCGATAGACATGTTAATGGGGGTACGGTTGGAACGATAAAGGAAATGTGTACCTGAACAATGTAAAGTAAGTCTAAAATACCTACACAATAACTATAATCGTAATAAATGAACAATAAAACAGCGGAGAAGCCGTGGATTAAATAAAAAGGCTGTAGTTATCAGCAGGGAGACGTGAATCCCGTGGCAAAGCAAGGAAGGGAATGTAGAGACCGGAGCGACGGACGGCCTTATATAGGCAGGCAGCCAACAACGTGGGAGGCGTTGGGATGGGGGACCCAACACCGCCTCACATGGTGACCGAGCTGCAGGCTATGGACGTATATATGAATGTAAGTAGGATTCAGTTAGCGTTGGGAACACGCGTACCAAATTTCTTGAAGATGGGCCCATAAGTAACAAAGACCGTTGAAAAGTTCAATATGGCGGCCGATAGTGGCATCATACCACCGAAGTAAGTACGTACATTGGTTTCTGTTAGCGCAGTGAAGCCGCCTACCAAATTTCATGAAGATAACAACAACAACAACAACATTTATTTATATAGCACATTTTCATACAAAACAGTAGCTCAAAGTGCTTTACATATTAAAGAATAGAAAAATGAAAGACATAATTATAAAAAATAAATCAACATTAACATCGAATAAGAGTAAGGTTCAATGGCCAGGGGGGACAGAAAAAACAAAAAAAACTCCAGACGGCTGGAGAAAAAATAAAAAAAGATGGGGCCATAAATAAGAAAGTTCAACATGGCGAACTTTGTCAACCGTTATGACCGTTACGTGTAGAATTTCGAAATGAAACCTGCTTAACTTTTGTAAGTAAAATGTAAGGAATGAGCCTGCCAAATTTCAGCCTTCTACCTACATGGGAAGTTGGAGAATTAGTGACGTTGGAAAGTTCAATATGGCGGCTGACAGTGGTGTCATACCACCGAAATAAGTACGTACATCGGTTTTGGTTAGCGCAGGGAAGCCCCTACCAAATTTCGTGAAGATGGGTCCATAAATAAGACCGTTATGACCGTTTTGTGTAGAATTTCAAAATGAAACCTGCTTAACTTTTGTAAGTAAGCTGTAAGGAATGAGCCTGCCAAATTTCAGCCGTCTACCTACACGGGAAGATGAAGAATTAGTGACGAGTCAGTGAGTGAGGGCTTTGCCTTTTATTAGTATAGATAAAAATCTTGGAACAAGACGAGATTTTTTTTCCTGCAGCGAGTCGTGATCTTTTGAAGAGAGACACTTTCAACCTTTGGAAGCAAGTCCCATGATACACATGCAGAGCAGGTTAGAGATAACGGAAGTAGGAAAATTTGAAAGTCTAAAAAACAAATGATAGTAAAGATCGCATTAGCGCAAACAAACGGAAAATATTACTTGGTGAAATAACGGAACAGTGAAAAGAGATTGAATAGTGTTTGAGGATGTCTGGGAGAGAAGACAGACAAGGCAATGAGACAAAAGGCTGTACAGGCTTTTAAACATTTGAAGCGCTGCACGAGATGCCGATCATGTGGCACGGCAGCAGCAAGCCACCAGTTGATCGAACAAAGAAGAGGTAAAAAAAAAAATTATGTATATTTCCCATTGTTTCACCGTTTAATAGGGGATTTCAGAGGAGTGGCCGCGTCTCCTTGGCATGCGTTCAGCCCCCCTCTTCACAACGGCGTGTAGGGGTTGGTAAGCGAAGTGAGCAGGGGGCGAAACCCCCTAGTACTTACTAAAAATGATGCATTTCAGTGGGATGAAAGAAATTTCTGGAGTGGTTTTGTGTGGGTCTTCAAAGCGACTATCCTCCCCGATTTACTGAAGTTCTTCAGTTACTATAAAATTTCAAATGCCAAGAGCTGTTGAAGTATTGAAGCACAGAGCCTGTTCCTTAAACAGATGGATACTGCCACCACCAGAGTGACACACGTTTATAAAACATCCACAAGATTGCTGGAGGGAAAAAGCCTCGCTGACCCTTTTATCGGCAGATCTGCATACTTTTCAATCTTCGTTGCTAAAAATGAAAACGAAACTAAAACGATCCTCTAAGAATAAAACTTAACTGAGGTAAATGGCCTTGTCACAAAACATGATTTTTCCAACAATTTTCAGTGCTAGTCATTTATTTATAAAATATTAAGTGAGTTAGAGGCAGCTGGCATCCCACTCCTTCATGAATCCAATCGTGTAATGTGACATCTACATTTGTTTGCTTGGCAGACGTTTTTATCCAAAATGACTTACAAATGAGGTAAACATAATCGATGTAACATTAGGCTGAGGCCCGTTTGTTCAGGAAGTGTAATAGGACAGGTAACAAAAGTCGACTGCCACACGTGAAGAGATGTAATAATAATAAATTTACCACCATAGGTTACAATCGATAAAGTGGTTAAACTTAACTAAACAACAAATTAACCAACAATATAAAACTTCACAGTGCCCAGTAGCATGTGACATACCCAGTGACTCACTGCAACAAGTCCACGACTCGCACAGACCGGTTTGATTCTCGTCTTGTGTGCACGACAGCTCACAAGTAATGAATGTAGTACAATACATAGAATTCAGCAATGAGAAACAAGGAGCTCACAAACGCAAGTGAAGCTCTTCTGTCTGATGTCTCATGTTTTGCTTACTACAACCGAATGGGGAAGAAAAAAAAAAGAAAAGAAAGGAGAAGATATTTGGGGTGAATTTTCCGTACCTGTTTATTCTTCATACAATGCCAGCTCTGTCATTCGGTGGGCAAAACGGGGCTGGAAGGGTAGCACTCAGTAAATTATCAGTTGTGTAAACAGACATGGTCCAGCGATGTGATCAGCAACTGCAGTCGGCAAGGCTTACATGCACCATGACTATATGCTGCATAATGTGACATCATAATGTGTCATCAAAAACAATAATAAACTAAAATGGAAACTGTCAAAATTTCATAAATTTAAACTAAAAATGAAATGGCAGAGAATTAAACACAAGTTTAACAATGCTGAACCAAAATTACCTTGATCTGGTCAAGCTGGCATGAGGTACAAGGCAGAACCCATGCTACTGAAGACAACAGTTCATCACAGGGCATATTTGTGTAGAACATTCCAATATAAAACTGTGTGTGTGAGTTTGTAAACATGAGAGAAGCTCATATGAAGACTTAGGGAGAAAGTACACATGGAAAAACAGCAGCCAGGCAAGCATTTCAAACCATACCTCTGGAGAAGTCAACCACTATGGCGCCATACCATCCACACTGCAGCCGACAAATTTTGTTTTCAGCATAACAAGGAGGCCAGAAACACCAGGCTTTTGAGGTGGCCTCAGCACAACGATATGTATGTCCGAGATAAAGAGATGCATGCCGATTCTACCGGTGCTAACCCTGATGGTGCATCAGACTTAACTACAGTTCAGAACATGGGCTACTTCTACTAAGGGAGTCCACAGTAGCAGAAAGATGAAGACGGATAAATAAAAGTACAAACCACAAGCCCAAGAAAAATGACTTGATAGGGGGAAAGAGGTCATGAATTTGAGCACAACTGAGAGACACTCGATAAATTCTAAAATAAAACCTTCAACGCTGTCTGTCCATTGACATCAGGATGACAAGCTGTGACAGAGGACGTGAAGTGTGGTTTAAGGAAAAAAAGGCTTGCACACGATTTACTAACTTTTCAATTGGCCACTTCAGAAGGTTCTTCCTGAATTCAAGTCCACCTTGATGTCCAACATTCACTAAACTCTCAGGATTGCAAAGAAAATCGCCAAGATCCCACTTTCATATTAAGGCCTACTGGCCATAACCAATGTTTATAGTGTTTCAATGCTGCCACCTAGTGGCCAAGATCAATAGATCTTCTGATTATCATTAATTTAGCAGACAGCCTTTATCCGCAGTGACTAACAAAGCAAGTTATAATATAAACTTACTTTATTGGGTACACCTGTTCAACTGCTTGTTAACACCAATATCTGATCAGCCAATCACATGGCAGAAACTCAATGCATTTAGGCATGTAGACTTTGCCAAGACGACCTGCTGAAGTTCAAACTGAGCATCATAATAGGGGAAAAAAAGGGGATTGACGTGACTTTGAACGTGGCATGGCTGTTGGTGCCAGACGGGCTAGTCCGAGTATTTCACAAACTGCTCATCTACTTGGATTTTCACACACAGCCATCTGTAGAGTTTACAGAGAATGGTCTGAAAAAGGGAAAATATCCAGCGCGCTGCAGTTCTCTGTTGATGCCAGAGGTCAGAGAATGGCCATACTGGTCTGAGCGGATAGGAAGGCAACAAGAACAAAATTTAACACTCATTACAACCCAAATAGGGTGCAGGAGAGAATCTCTGAACACACAACACGTCAGACTTTGAATCAGATGGGCTACAGCAGCAGGAGACCGCACTGGGTGACACTTCTGTCAGCTAAGAACAGAGGCTACAATGCACCTGGCTCACCAAAACTGGGCAATACAAGACTGGAAAAATGTGGCCTGATCTGATGAGTCTTGATTTCTGCTGTGACTTTCGGATGGCGAGGTCAATGACTTGATAGCAGGGATCCATCTTACCTTGTATCAACAGATCAGGCTGGTGGTGTAATGGTGTGGGAGGATTTTCTTGGCACACTTTGGGCTCCTTTGTACCAACTAAGCATTGGTTAAATGCCACAGCCTACCCGAGTATTGTTGCTGATCATATCCATACCTTTATGACCGCCATCTTTTGATGGCTCCTTCCAGACGCATAAATTCAACTGTTTTTATGGATTATTTACTTATTGATGAAGATTTTTGAGTGGATGAGTTTAAATACTTGGGATCAAAAGTTCAGAGTAACGGGGATTGTGGAAGAGAAGTGAAGAAGAGAGTGCAGGCAGAGGGGAGTGAGTGGAGAAGAGTGTCAGGAGTGATTGGTGACAGACAGGTAACAAGAAGAGTGACAGGGAAGGTCTACAGGATGGTAGTGAGACCAGCTATGTTATATGGGCTGGAGACGGTGGCACAGGAGACAGAGCTGGAGGTGGCAGAGTTAAAGATGCTAAGATTTGCATTGGGTGTGACGAGGATGGATAGAATTAGAAATGAGGACATTAGAGGGTCAGCTCAGGTTGGATGGTTGAGAGACAAAGTCAGAGAGGCGAGATTGCGTTAGTTTGGAGAGATGCTGGGTATAATGAGAGAAGGGTGCTAAGGATAGAGCTGCCAGGGAAGAGGAGGGCCTAACAGGAGGTTTATGGATGTGATAAGAGAGAGGACACGCAGGTGATGGGTTTAACAGGGCAAGATGCAGAAGACAGGACAATATGGAAGAAGATGATCCGCTGTGGCAACCCCTAACAGGAGCAGCCGAAAGAAGAAGATGAAGATTTTTTGAGCACTGCACCATTGAACACTTTTTGATTGATTTTTAATAAAAACACAATCACTTTATGCACCCACGCCTTCCTGTGTGTGTGTGTCCTAATTTGCTTGGCTATAACTTGGTTACATTACAGATGGTGGCGGGTTTTAGAGGCTCACGGAAGGACCCGGAAGAGTGTAGCCAACCCACACCGTCACAGTGCACTGTTCAGGAACCTAAAGTACTCCTGGGTCCAACATAAAGAGTTTCTCCCTGCCTCTCCCCAGGTAAGTTGGAGACCAAATGAGGTGGACAAAACTCGTTTGGGAGGAGGAGGAGGAAAAGAATTGTAATTGTGACTGGATTGAGTTAGAAGACACTGTACACTTAGAAGACACTTTTACTGGACAAACCCAGGACTGTTGTCTGCGTGGATGTGTCAAAGATGCCCCCTAGTGTTAGGCGGAGTGGTGGCTCTGAGGCTGGGGATCTGCACTGGCAATCGGAAGGTTGCTGGTTCGAATCCTGTAAATGCCAAAAGGGACTCTGCTCTGTTGGGCCCTTAAGCAAGGCCCTTAACCTGCAATCGCCGAGCGCTTTGAGTACTGAGAAAAGCGCTATATAAATGCAAAGAATTAATGATTATTATTATTATCAAAGAATTATTAGTGGTCACACTCCATTAGACCAGCACAAAGTTCATACAACATTTTAAGACCAAATCCCTGAGGTATTTGACCCAAAAACAGATGACCGACTACAGACAGATCACCAGATAACACCGCAGACAGAGAATACCGCCAGACAGGGGCTCGTCTATAAAAAAAAAAACAAAAAACAAACAAGCAGAAGGTATGCGTAACTATCCACTGGCTTCACTGGGACCACCTGCAGGGGGCGGTATACTGCAGTCTAACATCAAGAGCTTACTGTGAGCCAGCAGCACTCACGCACTTGTCAAAAGAGTAACTGAACAACTGGTGACAATCAGATACTCACAGCGAGTTGGCAAAGTCATCCATAATGGACCCAAGACTGGTGAAAGTGAGAATTGGGATCAACGCAAACGGCAGCTGTGAAAACAGAGGAACACTTAGTGCTAGGAAGTAAAAGTTAATGGTCCAGCAAAGATGAGCTAAGGACCCCTCAAGCATGGGTTACCTGCATGCTCTGCAGCACATTGAGAAAGTCATTCATGCCAGTCAGGTGTTCAACATCCTGGAAGATGGCAACCAGCAAGGTTGGTGTGATGGCAATGGACCGAGTAAGAAGGACTCTTGCAAAACGAGACCAGTTTAGATTCAGGAAGCCCTGGAGAAGAACATAAGAGAGATCAAAAGGCACCATACAAAGGAGAACAAATCCAACTTTAATGGAAATATTATTATTATTATTATTATTAAGTTGCATTTACAGTGGGTACAGAAAAAAAAACCTTTGAAATATTCCCATTTGTTTGTTTTACAGCCTTAAATGAAAACACATAAAGTAATATTTTTTCCAGCTTTACTTACTTAATGCAATCTGTAACATCCAAGTGAAAGATATTACAGTTGCAGTTCAGAAGAATTATAAAAAATCCAAAAATAATAAATCCTGAGATTAATAAAGGACCCCCCCCCAACTCAATCAGGTATCAGTGCCCACCATTCTCATTGCGGTTACTGTCTTCCTCCCACCGGTGATCAGTTGTAAGGAGTGTGATTAGTGAAGCTGCTCCTGGTCCATTCATTCCCTTGCTTGGTAGAGCAACTGACAGCAAACAACGGACTTGTGGGTGAAAAGTCACTTTGAAAAGATCTCAGGGTTAGAGTTGTGGACGGAAGGCAGGAGATGGAGACAAACAAATCTCAAAGGTTTTATCAAACCCACAGAAGCTCAGTAAAGTCCATCATAAAGTGGCAGCAACTATTTTTTACTACTAGGACCCTCCCTGGATCCTCCAAACTGGATGGAAGAGTAAGGAGGAAACTGGTAGGAGAGGCGACCGAGAGGTCAATGGCCACTTTGAAGGAGTTACAGGATTTGATGGCACAGAGTGGTCATTAATGGTGTGCAGGTGACAACAATTTCACAAGCGCTCCACAATGGTGGTTTATTCAGGAGGGTCGTACTTCTCAAGAAAAGCCACATTGCGGCTCGTTTGAGCTTTCCCAGAATGCACCTTGAAGATTCTGATGCCAAGTGGAAAAAGGTCTTCTGGTCAGAGGAGACCAAAATCAAACTATTTGGCCTCAACACCAAACGGTACAGCAATGCAGCCCACCATTCGCAACACACCATACCTACAGTAAAGCATGGAGGGGGCAGCATCCTATTGTGGGGGGCCTGGGGCTCTCATTAGGGTAGAAGGAAAAATAGATGGGGCAAAGTACCGTCAAATTCTGGAGGAAAACCTGCTACCCTCTGCCAGAAAGTTAAAGATGGGCAGAATGTTCACCTTTCAACACGACAACGACCTGAAGCACACAGCAAAATGGACCACACAGTCAATAAAGGACAAAAAAGTGAATGTCCTGGTGTGGCCAGTCAGAGCCCAGACCTAAATCACAGTGAACATCTGTGGAAAGATCTGAAGATATCAGATGGTGAGCGTTGGTGGTCTGCTATGATCGAACTTGAACAGTTAAACTGTGAAGAAGAGTGGGGGGCAAACATTGAGTGGGCTCAGTCTAGATGGGCAAAGCTGATAGAGAAGAATCAACAGACTCAAGGCTGTCATTAAAGCAAAAGGGGGGTCAACAAAATGACACTGACATTGGGGGGTTGATCCTTAATTAATCTCAGTAGGTCTTATTTTTGATTTTTTATAATTCTTCTGAACTGTAGCTGTGATATCTTTCATGTGGATGTTAGAGGTGGCATTGAGTAAGTAAAGCTGGGAAGAAAAATTAGTTTGTGTGTTCATTGAAGGGTGTAAAGAAAAACTTAAAAAATGCGAATATTTCAAAGGGGGGGATTCTTTTCTATACTGTAAAGAGTGTCTTTCACAAACCCAAGGCTGCTTTACATTTAGATGGGGAAAAAAAGAAAGATTACACAGAAGACAAAAGTTTGAGTTCAGTTGAGATTTAAAGGTGGAAAAAGAGGAACAATCTCGGATAGCGTGAGGAAGAGAGTTCCAGAGTTGGGAGGACATAACACTGAAGGACGTGCCCTCCCAGGGCCGGAGAGTCTGCTGCGTGGGACAGAAAGGAGACGACTGCATGAAGACCTGAGAGAGCAACAAGGAGTGTAAGGAGCTAGGAGCGGAGTGAGGTAGAGAGGGGCAAGGTGAGAAGCAGAATCTTGAATTTAATCCTTGATGGAACCTGTAACCAGTGAAGCTGGGAGAGGGCAGGAGAGATGTGAGCAGAACGCTTTGTGTGGCTGCAGAGTTCTGAATGTACTGTAACTTCTGTGTAGATTTTACAGGAAGGCCAATGAAGAAGGAATTACAAGTAATCAATACGAGACGTTATGAAACAATGAACCAGAGTTTGAGTATCATTAAAGGACAGAAATGGACGGAGATGACAGAATGAAATTTTGGACAGAATCCTAATGTGTAGCTCAAAATTAAGTGGTAAATGGGGGATGGAGCAATTGTTAGGGGGCACCTGGCACCAGATCCTAGGACAGCTAGGGTGACAGCTTTAGATAAACTGGTGAGGTAGGCAAACAAGGTGCCAGCTGTTGTCAAATAAAGGGGCAGGTATGCAAGAGACCAGTGCCAGGGTGGTAGTGGGGACAAGCCAATCTAGTTGGTTTCATCTGTAGATAAACCGAAGGAATAAACAAAAACATTGGTGGGCTTTGAGGCACAGGTAAGCTAGTACTAAAAGAGCATGGGCACAGGCTGTCTGCTGCACCCAAAAATCAAAGAAAATGGGCAAGCAGACTGGGAAATCGCCACCAGGACACCCACCCCAGAAAACTTTACACTAGGCAAATACTTACTTCCATGACAAACTGGCCAGAGTAGGTGCCCGTCATTGTTGAGCTCTGTCCAGCTGCTAGTATTCCCAAGGCCCATATGTAGAGAGCAGCAGGTCCAAAAAAGCAGCCAAGAACCACACCCTGAAAACCACAGAGAGCGAGAAGATGAACCATCTCTGTGTGGCAGAGAGCAACCACCCCGCTGCCATCCACTCACCCCTTTGTAGATGTCAACCTCCAGTGTGTTGTTATCATCTGGAAAAAGGGCAGAGTGAGGGCTGTGGGGGCCAGTGCTGTTGGCACAGATTGCATGCTGGAATCAGAAAAAAGAAGGTGTGAGGAGCAACAGAGGCGAGACCCCAGTGGTGCCCGGTGCCCAATGCTTAGCCCATGCTTCCTCACCACATCACTGTTTTTCTTATTGAAAAAGGCCTGGGCAAAGACAGCCACAACAAAGACATTGATGAGGAAGGAGACAAACAGCGCAATGCAGGACTCAATGAAGAAGTACTTGTTTGCTTCCTTCACTTCCTTCTTGTTGGATCGATTTACTTCCCGAGACTACAGAAGAAAAACGGGACATCAGTGAGGCACCAGCTGCTGTAGGCCATACTGCCCACTCATCCTACCATCACTCTTACCTTGACTAGAGCAGAGTGCAGGTATATGTTGTGAGGCATGATGACGGCTCCTACGATGCCCACAGCCTGCTCTAGCTGAGGGGCTCCACAGCCCTGACAGTAAGGAAGGAACATGCCCTTCAGCAGCTGGCCCTGGTCAGGCTTGGCAATCACATACTATCAGAGAAAATAGGGGAACAATTAGGTGAAGAGCACTTGCATACCTGACAGAGGGGACATGAGTCAGGACCACTCACCTCGTACCCAAATGTGAATGCCATAACGGTTATGAGAAGGCCAAAGAAGGCTTCCAACTTCCTCAAGCCTAAAAAGACAGAGACGGGGGCATAAGAAATTTGAGCGCAACTTTTGAAACACACAAGAGGGAAAACGGCACAACTTACCATACTTGTCCAGGAAAAGAAACATAAACGTATCAATAATGGTGATGAGAACTCCACCCCACAGAGGAATCCTAAAGACACAGACTGGCGTTACAAGAGGCACATGCCAAACAGATCATACCCTCCCATGCCCAATGTTAAGACAGCACCACATTGCCACCAACAAATCAGCATGGTAACTCTTCCAAAATGACATCACTGTGTCTGAAAAGACTTGCTCAATTCTCCAAATGGACCAACAGCAGCCATGGGGCAGTAAAGTGGCCCCAGTGCCTCTCCATTCAACTGGCATGGCAACCAGAGCAGCTGTCAACATAAAGCAGGGGTGCCCAGCTCCAGTCCTGGAAGGCAACAGTGGCTGCAGGTTTTCATTCTAAACCTTTTTCTTAATTAGTGACCCGTTTTTGATGCTAATTTACTTCTTTTGAATTCATTTTAATTGACTTGACTCGGACCCCTCAGTTGTTTCTTTTTCTTTAATTAGCAGCCAAACAATAATGAGATACAAAATGAACCAAAACAACTGGTGTCCATCATACAATATGTGAAAATAAAGAAAGGTGAAGGTCTCAGGAATGCTGATCTGCTCTTAGAAAAGTGAAAATCCACAATTTCAGAAATGTCTGCCATTGCATAATGAGAGCAGCAACAAGCCATGGAATTAAAGAGCGGGTTTGATTAACGACAAGACTCGGCGCCTCATTAAGCAACTGGTTGGAGTGAAACTGTTGGGAGTTTGAGGCCCTGACTTAGTTGGTCTTCTGTTGGCTCCCTCACCTCACATTTCATTTCCCTTTGGGTGTGTGGACTATGGCCGGCCAGTCATCCCACCCAGGCCACCAGGTGGAGCTCTCCCAGCAGCATGGAGGTGCCCTGAATGCCAGCAGGGAATTATGGACAATGGAGTTTTTATCCACAACCCTGTTGGATACCACGGGGGCCGCTAGAAGGTGCTGCAGGAAGGAGCAACGACTATTTTGCCTGCAACCCAGAAGTGTGTCCTAGTCAAATGGACAAAGGGAATGACGTGCTTCCGGGTTGAAGAAGAGGAGTTTTGATCTGACCTGGAAGTGCTAAGAAGTCACATGGACAGGGGTTCAGAAGTGCTTCCAGATCACGGACTATAAAGGACTCTGGGAGATCCCAGACGAGTGAGCTGAGCTGGGTGGAAGGGTGGCAACGCGTCTGGGAGTGGAGGATTACTGATTATTGTGTATTGTATTGGCTGATGAGTATTGTGGAGAGGAGGGTGCTTTGTTCACTGTATTATAATAATAAAGTCAATTATTGGACTTTAGTCTGAGGGTTCAAGGGGACGACAGCACCAGGCCTGCACCTAGGGGGGTGACAACCATGACACTTGTCAGGGGTCCGCCCTTTTTCGAGTTTTTTCAAATATACGCACATACAGTGGGGTACGGAAAGTATTCAGACCCCCTTCAATTTTTCACTCTTTGTTATATTGCAGCCATTTGCTAAAATCATTTCAATTAATTTTTTTCCTCATTAATGTACACACAGCGCCCCATATTGACAGACAAAAAAAAAAATGTTTTTAATTTATTAAAAAAGAAAACTGAAATATCACATGGTCCTAAGTATTCAGACCCTTTGCTGTGACACTCATATATTTAACTCCGGTGCTTTCCATTTCTTCTGATCATCCTTGAGATCACCTTCATTTGAGTCCAGCTGTGTTTGATTATACTGATTGGACTTGATTAGGAAAGCCACACACACCTGTCTGTCTATATAAGACCTTACAGCTCACAATGCATGTCAGAGCAAATGAGAATCATGAGGTCAAAGGAACTGCCTGAAGAGCTCAGAGACAGAATTGTGGCAAGGCACAGATCTGGCCAAGGTTACAAAAAATTTCTGCTGCACTTAAGGTTCCCAAGAGCACAGTGGCCTCCATAATCCTTAAATGGAAGACGTTTGGGATGACCAGAACCCTTCCTAGAGCTGGCCGTCCGCCAAGCTGAGCTACCGGGGGAGAAGAGCCTTGGTGAGAGAGGTAAAGAAGAACCCAAAGATCACTTTGGCTGAGCTCCAGAGATGCAGTCAGGAGATGGGAGAAAGTTGTAGAAAGTCAACCATCACTGCAGCCCTCCACCAGTCAGGGCTTTATGGCAGAGTGGCCTGTCGGAAGCCTCTCCTCAGTGCAAGACACATGACAGCCCACATGGAGTTTGCTAAAAGACACCTGAAGGACTCTGAGATGGTGAGAAATAAGATTCTCTGGTCTGATGAGACCAAGATAGAACTTTTTGGCCTTAATTCTAAGCGGTATGTGTGGAGACAACCAGGCACTGCTCATCACTTGTCCAATACAGTCCCCACAGTGAAGCATGGCGGTGGCAGCATCATGCTGTGGGGTGTTTTTCAGCTGCAGGGACAGGACGACTGGTTGCAATCGAGGGAAAGATGAATGCGGCCGAGTACAGGGATATCCTGGACAAAAACCTTCTCCAGAGTGCTAAGGACCTCAGACTGGGCCGAAGGTTTACCTTCCAACAAGACAATGACCCTAAGCACACAGCTAAAATAACGAAGGAGTGGCTTCACAACAACTCTGTGACTGTTCTTGAATGGCCCAGCCAGAGCCCTGACTTAAACCCAATTGAGCATCTCTGGAGAGACCTAAAAATGGCCGTCCACCAATGTTTACCATCCAACCTGACAGAACTGGAGAGGATCTGCAAGGAGGAATGGCAGAGGATCCCCAAATCCAGGTGTGAAAAACTTGTTGCATCTTTCCCAAGAAGACTCCTGGCTGTATTAGCTCAAAAGGGGGCTTCTACTAAATACTGAGCAAAGGGTCTGAATACTTAGGACCAGGTGATATTTCAATTTTTCTTTTTAATAAATCTGCAACAATTTCAAAATTATTTTTTTGTCTGTCAATATGGGGTGCTGTGTGTACATTAATGAGGAAAAAAAATAATTTAAATGATTTTAGCAAATGGCTGCAATATAACAGAGTGAATAATTGAAGGGGGTCTGAAAACTTTCTGTACCCACTGTATTTGAAACATGAAAGGGGCCCGAACTCTGTCAGCTGCATTGGGGCCCAGAATTTCCTAGGTGCGGGCCTGACAGCACCCCCTATCTGTCACAGCTGCCATTTAAGAAAGAAATGAAGCAATTCAGGGAAACATTTCTTAAAAACCAAGTCAATTAAAATGAATTCAAAAGAAGTGAATTAGCAGCAAAAACAGATCACTAATTAAGAAAGGGGTTAGAATGAAAACCTGCAGCCACTGCGGCCCCCCAGGACTGGAGTTGGGCACCCCTGTCATAAAGGCTCCTCCATCAAACATGTCAATTGACACAGTGCCTGTAACCTTCACAGAAAGAATGGGCACTGGCGACTAGCAGGGCGGCTCCACTGCCCCACTTTGGTGGAGTGAGCGGGCAGACACACGGGTACCAGACCCCATTAGGAAGCCTTTCCTATTCAGCCTGCACTGCTGCTGTGTGTCCAATCCCTGCCCTCCTCAACAAAAATGAACTCTTCATACCCTACACACTTCAATTCAGTCACCGCTGTGCCTCCTTCCATTCAGCACATGGTTGTCTGCCTCACAGCAAGCAAGCACAGGCACTAAAACTCCACATCTACCCCGTTAAATAGGATTCACCCCTAAACCCCGAACCTTAACAATGGCTTAGTGAGCTTTACCTGTGTGTAGTACACCCCGATTGCGCCCCATATGGGAGTCATGCAACCCTACCTGCCTGAGGAAAGCAGGTTGAAGGCGATAGCACAGCCGATGACCTCCTGCATGTCTGAGCCAATAATAGCCGTCTCAACCATAAGCCACAAGATAATGCGAGGAACCTGGCAGTGATGAGGGACAGCAAGCTTTACATGCAAGCAATCATCAGGCATCCCACCCACGTTTCAGAGCAACTCGACACTCACCTTGGGGTACTGGCGGTGACACACTTCTGCTAAATGCATACCGGTCACCACACCTAGCCTAGCAGCCAGTCTCTGCAGCAAGAGACCAATCACAGTAGCGAACAGCAAAACCCACAGGAGCTGCAAAACAGAAAGCACGTCAGCTGCTGGGTAATGGGGTGAAATGCAATGGTACGAGTAACCCTAGAATACCTTGAAGCCAGCCTTGGCACCAGACTGCAGGTCTGACTCGATGTTTCCTGGATCCAGGTAAGCGATGCTCATGAGAAATCCAGGCCCCGTAAATGCCCAAAGCTTCCGAAAGCTGAAGCCATCCTGCAAGGAAAACTAAGAACGAGTTAGTGCCGACTGTCCCCAAGGAACACGGCAGTAAGAGGACATGTGTGCTGGCTTTCTGGGCATGGATTACACACAGGAAGCAACCATCACTTCCTGGCTAAACTTTGCTCTAAAGACAGCTGCTTGTGAAACACCAGTCTTCAGGAGATGATAAGGCTGATGATGCCACACAGTATTCACATTCAGAAACAGACAACGGATTTGACATGCTCTACTTGCCTTGGAATCTTCTGGAATGGGCACCTTCTCCTCGAAGTACGTAGACAGGGGAGGATCGGAGAACTCCCGGCATCCCATGGCAGAATCCAAACCATCAGCTTCATCGCACGTCATGTCAGCGTCTGTAAAAACCACAGGAAAAATAGAGACAGAGAAGTTGGGCAGTGTGGAAATCTTAAATAAGCTGTCAGCAACTCTGTCACGTGTGGGTGCCAACTCATTTGCGTTATCCGAGTCATTTCCAGTTCACTTACACTACCAATGAACCTTTATTAGCACACTCCTGGACGCCGCAGAGCTCACATACACCAACGCTCTTAATACTGCCACTTATCTTCCTGCGCAGAATGTGCTGGCGGGTCAGAGGGCACAACAGGACTGCTTGTCCTCACTCCAAAACAAAAAAAAAAGTGTGCCCAGTGACGTGGCAAAGCTGAGAAATGACTCTGACTACGTTATCTGAGCCAACAGAGACACAAGCACATAGCAGGGAGAGGTGGCTCACCGTTAACTGCCATCGCTTACATTCTGACCTCATTTAGCCACTCCCACTATCAGCCCTGGCACCGGGCAAACTGGAAAGGCCTTGTGAGCGGCACAGAAAAAGCAGGGCCAGAGGCAGAAAACCCTGAAGCCTGGCATGGCGTCAATCTCATGACTTGCAATTCAGATGAGCTAGGGAGGGTGAACCTCTGACACCAACAAGTTTAATATTTGAAGGAGTCTCTACTCCGCTTCCAGTCCTGCAATTATTGAAGGGCCTCCATACTGTCCTCATCTCAGTATATATGAAGACAGGAAGGTCTACCCACCACCACAGCTCAGTATTATGAGGGTTGGGGATTTCTAGAACCCAAGAACAGATTTGACAACCCAGAGGAGACCACTCAGTCCATTTGTCGCTCTGTTGTTTAGCTTATACAGTCATATGGAAAAGTCTGGGACCCCCTCTCAGCCTGCATAATAATTGACTCTCCTTTCAACAATAAAGATAACAGTGATATGTCTTTCATTTCCTAGGAGTACTGCGGTGTGTACCAAACATAGATTTTTCATGAAGCAGTATTTAGTCGTATGAAATGAAATCAAATGTGAAAAGCTGGCTGTGCACAAATGTGGGTCCCCTTGTCATTTTGCTGATTTGAATGCCTGTCACTGCTCAATGCTGATTACTTGTAACACCAAATTGGTTGGATGAGCTCGTTAAGCCTTGAACTTCATAGACAGGAGTGTCCAATCATGAGTGGTCAAAGGTATTTAAGGTGGTCAATCGCAAGTTGTGCTTCCTTCCCTTTGACTCTCCTCTGAAGAGTGACAGACAGCATGGGATCCTCAAAGCAACTCTCAGAAGATCTGAAAACAAAGATTGTTGAGTCTCCTGGTTTAGGGGAAGGCTACAAAAAGCCATCTCAGAGGTTTAAACTGTCAGTTTCAACTGTAAGGAATGGAATCAGGAAATGGAAGGCCACAGGCACAGTTGCTGTTAAACCAACACAGCAGGTCTGGCAGGCCAAGAAAAATACAGGAGCGGCATATGGAGAGGCAGGATTGTGAGAATAGTTACAGACAACCCACAGATCACCTCCAAAGACCTGCAAGAACATCTCGCTGCAGATGGTGTATCTGGACATCGTTCTACAATTCAGCACATCTGTATGGCAGGGTGATGAGAGAGAAGCCCTTTCTGTTCTCACGCCACAAACAGAGTCGCTTGTTGTATGCCAATGTTCATTTAGACAAACCAGATTCATTTGGGAACAAAGTGCTTTGGACTGATGAGACAAAAATTGAGTTATTTGGTCAGAACAAAAAGTGCTTTGCATGGCGGAAGAACAACACCGCATTCCAAGAAAAACACCTGCTACCTCCTGTCAAGTTTGGTGGAGGTCCCATCATGCTGTGGGGCTGTGTGGCCAGTTCAGGGACTGGAGCCCTTGTTAAAGTCGAGGGTCGGATGAATTCAACCCAACATCAACAAATTCTTCAGGATAATGTTCAAGCGTCAGTCACAAAGTTGAAGTTACACAGGGGTTGGATATTCCAACAAGACAAGGACCCAAAACACAAAGACACTCATGCAGAGGGAGAAGTAGAATGTTCTGGAATGGCCGTCACAGTTCCCTGACTTGAACATCACTTATAATCTATGGGATGATTTGAAGCAGGCTGTCCATCAAATTGAACTGAACTGGAGAGATTTAGTAATGAAGAATGGTCAGAAATACCTCCATCCAGACTCCAGACACTCATCACAGGCTACAGGAGGACAGCGCCTGGAGGCTCAAAGGAGCAAAAGGAGGCTCAACTGAGTATTGATGTCATATCTCTGTTGGGGGGCACACATTTATGCACCTGTCTAATTTTGTTATGATGCATATTTTCCTGTTAATCCAATAAACTTAATGTCACTGCTGAAATCCTGCTGTGTCCATAAGGCATGTCAGATATTAAAAGGAAGTTCAGCCAATGAGAAACAGAAATCCAAAGAATTAAGAGGGGGTCCCAAACTTTTTCATACGACTGTAGCTACGCTGGCCCAATATCTCATGGCTGTGATGGTTTCTGCTTCAACTGCATGTCTTGGTTTTTTCCCCCTATGGTTCTACCACCTGTGGCTCCATATTTAAAGAAGGGAGGGTCTCCCTAGAACCCACAGAGCATTATTTTAAATCTCTTTTCATAACTACCCTGTGAAATTATGTACAGGATTGAGGTTCTCTATCATCCCTGTCCCTAAAGGAGAGGCACTTCTGCTTACCACCTGTTGGTCAGTCCGTGTACTTACAGGATGGAGGGTTTCCATCTCCAATGGGTCAGAATTTAAAGGAGGGAGCATCTCCTTACGACGTGTTAGCCTGTATTTTAAGAGTTGTTGTGTATCCCCCCCCAAAAAAACTCAATAATTACAGGTATTTGGGGGTCTTTATCTCCAGTAGGTCAGTATTCAGAGGAGGGAGCATCTCCCTACCACCAGTATTTTGAGAGCTGTCCATGTATCCCCCCGGTTTGGGGGGTTCTACTTCCAGTAGTTTGGCATTTAAAAGAAGGACCGTCTCCCTACCACAACCCGTTTAGTTTACCCCAATGTCAATACTTACAAGATTAAGGATGTCTACCACCAACACACACATCAATGTTTAGAAAAATGAGATCCCTCGAGTCCAGGGATCTTCACCAGAGTCCCGAGGGTTCACAGTGTTTGCAGGATTTCATCCCAAGCAGTTTCCCCAATTAGAAGGCAGTCCTTGTTGGTCATAAGATTCGATATTTAGCTCTGTGGCTTGTTGGTGCCTCCAATCATCCAAGACAAATTTTAATGACATTGTAGAGCAAGGATCTTCTGTCATGGTGCTGGAGGGCTGCAGGTTTTCATCTCAACCTATATATCTGCGGGCGGCACGGTGGCGCAGTGGGTAGTGCTGCTGTCTCGCAGTAAGGAGACCCAGGTTCACCTCCCAAGTCCTCTCCCTGCGTGGAGTCTGCATGTTCTCCCCGTGTCTGCGTGGGTTTCCTCCCACAGTCCAAAGACATGCAGGTTAGGTGCATTGGTGATCCTAAATTGTGCCTAGTGTTTGTGCGCCCTGAGGTGGGCTGGCATCCTGCCCGGGATTTCTTCCTGCCTTGCGCCCTGTGAAGGCTGGGATTGGCCCCAGCAGACAAGTGACCCTGTGTTAGGATATAGCGGGCTGGACAATGAATGACTGACTGACTGCTGCTACAGCAACATAGATTTGGAGCTTCATTTTAGTTAACTCGCTCTGTATGATTCTGAACTCAGAATTGTCTATTTTAGTTTCAAGCAGCTGCACTTAGGCTTTGTTACCCCCTTTTCTTAACCAGCCATCAGTTAACAACGAAATGCAAATCATAAAGAAACCAGCAGCCCTCCAGCTAACTCGGTTCCATGTGTAATGGAGAATGTGCATCATGAAGTATCCGTCCTAACAAAAAGTTTATAAATAAATGAGAGAGAAAGGAGGAGGAGGAGGAGGAGGATGAAGTGCTAATCTGTTCTGATCCACAAGAACACATGGATAATGATCTCAGAGAAGAAAACTCTACAATGTAGTTAAAATTCATCTTGAATGAAAGCACCAACAAGCAAAAGTTTCATTATCAGCAATGACTGTCTTCTTATTAGGAAACTGGTTTGAATGAAGACCTGCAGCCATTCAGGGCTGCTAGTGAGTATCTCTTCTCTAATCCTTAAATCCCCCAGGTTCGGTCTTATTGAGGGTCCTTAACATCCACCCGTTTGGTCTGGACTGAGGTTAGTGCAAAAAGTTCTAAACACCTACCTGCATTAGGCTGAGCCGAGTCCTGGACAGGAGGCATGGTGACCACGGCAGCGGCGACACTGAGGTAGCACGAGCAAAAAGTGACAGCCCCTGAAGAAGAGATGGAAAGAACAGCACGGAGAGCGATGAGTCGACACTTTGAGCAAACACGAGGGAACAAAGGGCACAACAGGTCAGATCTGAGCCGGGATCACGAGAAGAAAGGCTGCCCTCGCAACACTTTTCCCCTGCCGCTTGCCTAATCGCCTTCCGGAGCAGAAAAGCACAGACCTGGCAAAACTGAGAGGGAGGCAAAGGACCTGACGCAAGCACCCTGGAGAGGAAGACTCTGCTGACAGCCGTTATATAGCGCCTTGCCGGCAGCAAGTACTTGCGCTCCGCTATCGCTTCTCACAGGACCCCCACGAGACGTGCTATCTGAGCCACCATGGGAACCACACCCGCCTTAAGGGTGGGACACAATCCCCCATTGTGGCAACCAGACGAGGCCCCACAGGACGATAATCTCCTAATCACGTGCCTCCCAAGACTTGTCTCCGCTCGGCTCCCAGGCTTTGAGACCCCCGCCGCGTTGTTTTGTCTTTAATTAATCCGCTTCTTCCAGCCTCACCTGAGGCTCACGTCACGCCTTCCCGGTGGTGTCGGTGGGCTCACCTGTCCCCACACAAGGAAGCTCCGCCTAAAGTGCCACCGAGCGAATTCGGTTCCGAAGAGTCAAAATTGCAACTTTTCAAACAAGCTGCAGCGCACATGCCGAGAAGGAGATAACGAACTTTCCGAAAACATTGGGACACGGCAGGTCCGTAAGTGACAGGGCACTGCAAACTCGTAATGCAAAGCGCTTAGAAAACAACCCTGACGTACCGCTCTAGCGACTTTAAGGTCACAGACGCCCAGGTATGCGTGGCCAGCAAACGGAAGGTTTTTCAGCCTCCGGACAGACAGAATGCGTGCCGCTACTTACCTGTCCCGCCCTCGTCACACGCCGATGTTAGCCAATGTCAACTAGAGAAAAAAACGGCGGCATCCTGAAAGTGGGCTCACGGTAACATCGTGGAGGAGGAGCTAACAGCACCGGTCTGCCTGTCATGGGCGCGCACACTGACGCCTCAAAGCCCACTTCCGGTTCCCGTTCGTTTTCGTGTCTCACTTTCTCGCTCGCTCTCTCTCTCTCTCTCTCTCTCTGGATTTGCGCATGCTCTTTGTTGTAAGTCGACGAAGACTCCATTTCCCATGAGGCCATGGTAAGGAGTCGCGGCAAAGATATGTTAAAATAAAATCCCCTCGCTAATGTTTGGGTCAAAATCGCCTTAGAATTATTCCACCTTAGGCCTCACCCAAATAGCGTCCATTAGTTAATCTTTAAAACAACATTCTTCTTTATGTGTTTCATATGAATGTACTGAATACAAATATGTAAAACTAAATGTCTAGTATAAATTAAGGTACTGTATAAAGTATAGTTTAAAATAAAGGTACTATATGAAATAAAGACACCTTAAAAGCTACAGCATAAAGCTCCTATATAAAATAAATGTACTTCATTAAATAAAGATATAGCATAAAATAAAGGTACCAAATGAAAAAATGTACTTTATTAAATAAAGCAACTGTTTTAAATAAAGGTGTAATAAATAAAGTAACATTTGGATACTGTGTAAAAAAGGGTGATGCATAAAATAAAAGTACAGTTTAAATTAAATAGGTTACATAAAATAAAGATATATTATAAAATAAAACAAAGCTTAAAGCTGCTGCAGGCATGTGAACTAAAGAGTGCCTCAGGTGAGACCACCATACCGGTGGCACTCTGACAGTTGCTCAGATACTTGGGGGTCCCCCGTGCAGATTCAAGCAGAGGACTCACTGGTGGACTAAGAGGAGCTGCGAGTTCTGAGACGCGTCCGTCTTTGTGGTGTTGTGATACAATGACAGCCGATTGGGGGGTTTGGGGGGTCCCCCGTGAGAATTAAAGAAGAAGTGGCGGTGCTCTGTGTTGAATCTGATAGACGTGCGGTCCAAGCTCTGAAAGTCAACAAAGATATAGGATACAATAAAGGTACTATATGAAGTAAATCTACATTATTAAATAAAGCTTCTGCATAAAATAAAGGTGTACAAATACAATTATGGTATAAAATAAATGTGTGGTATGATATGAGGATGCAATATAAAATAAAGCTAATGCATTAAATACACTGAAAAAAGTATAACATTGACGTTATTCATTCAACGTAAATTTTCTCCTTCAAACAACTTAGGGTAAGTCATTTAGTGTTGTAGCTTGAAATATTTGGCTTCAGATCTCAATCAAAGTAAAAAAAATGTTTGTACCAAAGTAAGTTATGGTGGCGGGAATAAACATAAAAATCCAATTTCAGTGAAGCGAATACTTTAGGTGGTTCGTGTGCTTGTGGGAGGGGCTGTTTGTATGTTCTTCCGGTTAAACTTTCCAGCGTGCTGGCTTTCAGCGAGTGGATTGGGCTATCCATCCATCAATCATCTAACCCGCTATATCAGTGAAAGGCAACCTTTTTCGAGTTGCGGCGCACCTGAGGGACTGCTCAGAAATAAAGTCGTGACGACACAATCTATGGACAGTCGCCAATAAAAACAGTGAATTTTACAACTTTGAAAGGCATTTTATTAATAAAGGGATCAAAGGATAAATCTTAAATTGAATTAATGTGAACCTTGAGATTGTTTTTCAGCACATATGAGATTGATGCGAGGATCAGTTTTCGAAAGACAGACGCGCATTTCCTTGTCGATCATTTGAAGTCTCTCGCGTTTCTTAGACTTCATTTCCGTAAGTGTTCCGTTATCTGTTTTTCCAACATATTTTTTTTAGAAAACGTTATCTTTTTAATAAACCAAAAGTTCAAAAACACTAGCAATTTTAAATATTTTACAAATGTTTTCGCGGCGCACCGGTTGCCCGACAATGCGCTATATCCTAACTACAGGATCACATACCCGGGCAGGGCGCCAACCCACCTCAGGGCACCCACAGGACAGGTTAGGATCGCCAATGCACCTAACCTGCACGTCTCTGGACTGTGGGAGGAAACCCACGCAGACACGGGGAGAACATGCAAACCCCACGCAGGGAGGACCCGGACCCTAACTGCGAGACAGCAGCGCTACCCACTGCGCCACCGTGGTAACCCTGTTAATTTTAAGTATAAGAACTCGTAATAAAACATACTTTAAAGAAAGCTGTAGGGACGCTTAATAATTTTTGTTGTATATTTAAGATTTACACTGCAAAATGATTGTGCATTTGCACTAGATTTTTAAATAAATGTGAAAAGTACAGCATTGGAATGGGTTATGTTCATAATATTTCTAATAGCATAAAAACAGGTTACGACCAAAAAAACATTTTAAATTGTAACCACTTCAAAATAGATTTACTTCAGTATAAAACAAGTGAATTACACCCAGTCACTCTAAATGATTTGCCGCAACTTAAAAATTGTGGGTTCAATAAAATAAAAAGAATTATATTGGTTCAGATTGAAAATGTTAAGTGTGAATCATTACCTTAATTATTTTAAGTTGAATGGAGGTTATACTTTTTTCAGTGTAATTGTATTATGTAAAATAAACGTACAGGTTAAAAATGAAGATATAAAATGAAGGTGTGGTATAAGAAAGTGCAATTGCATAAAATAAAGATAAGATATGCAATTAAGATAAGGGATAGGATGAAGGTAAGGTATAAAGTGATAAAACTTTATATAAAATTAGCCATCGCTCGCGGCTTTGCCCGCGTATTAGTGAAACAGGACAGTGAGGAGGGCCCGGCCACCCACCCCGCAGCCCGATGAGTCTTTCTGGGATTCGCGCTAATAAATCGGTACCGCCAGCGAGCTGTGGTACTTAGCGCGATGAGAAAGTCGCAAAATCAACGGAATGTTCAAGGAAATTCTAGAAAAAAAGAAAAACTAAGTCCGTTTAGTAGTTCTCTCGTGAAAAGCCGACAGACATATAAACGGGTCTAAAAAACCATAAGAAATTTCGAGCTTGGACCACGAATTGTTTAAAACTGTTTCGTAGCGAGCATCTATGGGCCAAGGGTAACTTACATTCCAAATTCCAAGTCCCAAGTCCTCATGGTTCGGGGGATTTCGTGATGAGTGGGTCAGTGGGATTTGACTTTTATATATACAGTATAGATAAATGTATACGGTATAATTAACTGCAATGGTAGAGCATTAAAGAAGTGCGCGCTATCAGACCAAGGCACTGTTGAAACTAACAGTATGACGTCAAGCCCACTTTCAGTGTACAATACACATTGTGGTGTAACAAAGCGCTGCCTTCTCACGGCGCCTCCCAGTGGACTTACAAGCGCAGCACAGCGCAGCACAGCCTGAGGCGTCTCGACGGCTTCCACGTGCAGCGGACTGCAATTCAAGTGAGGTGCCAATGGCGTCGAGTGCTGTGTGTTAGTGTCAGAGGGTCTGTCGCTAACCGGTGTCCAGTTTTCTTACACATATAACCTTTTTGAAAGTGTACTCAGTAGAGTCGTATCCAATCATCAGCAATTCAAAAATAACTATTACTACAAAATGACCAATAAAATCAATATCAATATTACCCGATGAAATGAGAAAACGAACTAAAATAAGTTCCCCCATCTAACTATTAATATTAGTTAAAACCCTGTAATTAGTTAAAAATATATAAATAAGTAACTGGACTGGACTGCCTGTGAGGCTAAGAGTAACGTAATAAGTGGCTGTGCCAGTGAGCGTAGCGCCCAGCTGCACCGATAAGAGCCAAGCTGCAAAACAGCCTTAACATGGCACAGTGCTTCACACTTGGGGGGAAAAGATAAAAAAGGCAAGCCTTGAAAAACTGCTGCTTTAAGTTCACTTATATGTGCTACTATATCTTATTATTATTATTATTATTATTATTATTATTATTATTATTATTATTATTATTATTATTATTATTATCACTAAGCTATATAAAGAAATATTGCAAATGCTACTGTAAAATATATACTGTATGTGCGTACTAATATAAAAAGCCCATGAACGCAGACAGCAGTACTGTGAAGTCATGGCACACAGCTGCCCGGTGGTCTGACAGACACCAACCTGCTGCTTACGTCACGGCACACGTTCAGAAAAAAGTCCCCGAGCTTTCAATAATCAACTCTTAGGTCTCTATAGTGTTCAAAACTAATTAATAATAATTATTTAATTAATATTGTTTTTTATCAGTATGCTGCTGCTGGAGTATGTGAATTTCAACTTGGGATTAATAAAGTATCTATCTATCTATCATATAGCGCCTTTCACATCTATCTATCTATCTATCTATCTATCTATTATATAGTGCCTTTCATATCTATCTATTTCTCTCTATCTATCTATCTATCTATCTATCTATCTATCTATCTATCTATCTATCATATAGCCTTTCACATCTATCTATCTATCTATCTATCTATCTATCTATCTATCTATCTATCTATCTCATAGCACCTTTCACATCTATCTATCTATCTATCTATCTATCTATCTATCTATCTATCATATAGCGCCTTTCACATCTATCTATCTATCTATCCATTATATAGTGCTTTTCATATCTATCTATCTATCATATAGCGCCTTTCATATCTATCTATCTATCTATCTATTTCTCTATCTATCTATTATATAGTGCCTTTCATATCTATCTATCTATCTATCCATTATATAGTGCCTTTCATATCTATCTATCTATCATATAGCGCCTTTCATATCTATCTATCTATCTATCTATCTATCTATTATATAGTGCCTTTCACTCTATCTATCTATCTATCTATTATATAGTGCCTTTCACTCTATCTATCTATCTATCTATCTATCTATCTATCTATCTATCTGTCTAATATCATAATACATTGTGTTTAATTGTATTGCCTAAGCTATTAATGAACTCTAATGCTTCTCTTCTAATGCCATTTACAGTAATTACTTAAATATTTTATACGCTAGCTTTAAGAGCTTACCCTTTACTCACACAGACAAAGGCCTTACATGCAGTTTTTTTTAGTCTCAGAACAGCTCGGCTCCTGCGATGTTCAAAACAAAGTTTGCCTTCTTGCTTCCTCAGAGAGCACATGATGACCTCGTCTCACAGCTCGCCTTGCAGAAACTCAAAAACAAAGCAAGTATGAAGGACAGGCAGGCAGGAGGCCTCTTTAACAACACTAATGGTGTCCTTTTAAAGTTTTTTTCAGGCCTAAACTTTTCATATCTAAGAGCACAAAACTAGCAATAAAACACATTGATCCCTGATCCAAATTCTCAATCATTCACTCCCAGTACATGCACTTGACTTACTGGACACTTTGAATGAGATACGCCTCCCACAGCTCAGATCTTAACCACAGTGTAACTGGGGTACATTTCAGGAGGTCTGCAGGTGGACCCTATTGGCGCTATTGGAGTTAACCCCACCTACTTGGAGCTCCAGGGTGGAGGCTCCGCCCTGCAGACTCGGCTTGGGAGTGCAGTATCTCTACAGACCAGAGACTCCACCCTGGAGCTCCCAGTAGGTGGGTTGACTTACTGGACAGTCGTCATTGTTTGAATCGGGTGAACTCCCACAACGCTAATCGTAGCCGTAGTGTAACGTCAGGGACGTATAACACAAAATGACAATCTCCTCAACGGAGCAGAGCTCTGGAGGCCTGCAGGTAGAGCCTCTACTTTTTATTTATTTATTTAGCTTTTGAGACGGGTATCTCTGCTGCCCAGAGCCACCATACTGAAGCTCCAAGTTGGTGGAGTTAATTCAATGGACACACGTCATTGTTGGAGTCAGATAACCGTCTCACAGTTATAATCTTAGATTAGATTAGATTCAGCTTTATTGTCATTGTACAGGTACAATAAAATGCAGTTTAGCATCCAAAAGTGCAAACAGAGAAAAGTACAATAGCCAGTAAGGTGCAATAAGGCAGCATACAAAGGAAGAGTATATGATACCATAATATCATAAATCTATACGATATGTGAGTTTACAGGTACAGTAGTAGTGAATACAAGGAAGAGTATATAGATATGAATACTGATTAGTAAGTACAGATACATGATATGAATATAGAGATACAGAATAGACAGATGTGAACAGCTGAAAATATACATGGAGTACAGTCAGAAGTTACTGATATTTAGCAAGGTCAGCTATCGAGTGGCAAGAGTTGAGAGTTCAGACTGGTAATCCACAATAGTGGAGAAAATCCGAGCACATCACCCCAGTCCGAGCGTCACTACACTGGCTACCTGTGCCATTTAGAACTGACTTTCAAATCCTGCTGATGGTTTACAAAGCCTTCGATAATCTGCTCCGTCCTTGTGATGATCCGGGTTCACTCCAAGCTCCCGTCTGACCTCCGGGAGCTGTGGAATCCTATATCCCAGAATGCCTCTCAAATCGTAACCTTAGATCTTCAAATGAGGGTCTTAAGCGAAACTTAAAAGAAGTGGTGAGGCAGCGGGCGGCCTTCTGCTGTTAGGCACCTCAAACCTGAATAGCTGACTGATAGAAATTCACCAGGCTGATACGGTGGGGCACTTTAAAAACTCATCACTGTAACATGGCCTCCTCAGAGCTTCACTTTGGTGTAACCCTGATATTCTGTAGATGCATTGAATTCTCATTTCTTTCGTGGCTCCTCAATCCATGCTAACCCTTACTTTCTCTGCTGTTCTCTTTCTAGTTTTCTGTGTTGCCCAACTGCGCCCCCACCACCTGATCAGGGTGCCATGCTGCCCCTCCATTGATGGATTGAAGGTCAGAGGTCCACATGACCAGCATCATGCAATTCTTCCACATGGAGCCTGAAAGCCATGAGGACTGATTGAGATCATTAATGTGAGGTAGAATGCCCAGTGGGGGCTGGCTGGGTGGTCTTGTGGCCTTGAAGCCCCTGCGGATTTTGTTTTGTTTTTTTTTTTTTTCTCCAGCCCTCTGGAGTTTTACTTTTTTTGGTTTTTTTTTGCTGTCCTCCAGGCCCTCAGACCTTATTTTATTCTTTGTTATTTAGTTATTTTTCTTTCTTCACCTTGTAAAGCACTTTGAGCTACGCCATTTGTATGAAAATGTGCGATAGAAATAAATGTGGTTGTCGTTGTTGTTGATGGCGTTAGTAGGAGTGTTGGCGCTCCTGAGTCTGCTGGCGCGGCCTGACGCCTCCTGTCGCGCCTCCCTGATGGACGGAGGGTCAGCAGTCCGTGGTTGGGGTCTGGGGTATCCCTGATGATGCTGCCATCCCATCATAGACACCGTGTGTGCTGCAGGTCAGCGACAGTTGGTACGGGGATGCCGATGATATGCTGGGCCTTCACGTCAGCTACGGAGCAGTTGCCATGTCTCACCATAATGCGCTTTTTTGTCCAGAATGGAAGTGTTTATTGTCCAAGAAAAGTCTTTGGAGATGTGGACGTCCAGGATTTTGAAGCTGGAAACACAGACCACCTCAGGCCCATTTCTATGGATAGGAACGAATCTCCTGCCGTTAGTCTTCCGGTAATCCACAGTGAGCTCTTTAGTTTTTATTGGTGTTGAGGGTGAGGTTATTGTCAGCACGCCATGTTGCCAGGTGCTGGACCTCCGACTCGTGATTGTCACTGATCAGCCCTACTACTGTGGTGTCGTCTGTGAACTTCATGATGGAGTTGGAGCCAAATAAAGAGACGCCGACCTGGCTGAAGAGGGAGTAGAGGAGAGGGCTGAGCACCCAGCCCTGCGGAGCATCGCTATTCAGGATCAGGGTAGAGGATGTCTGGTTGTTTAGCCTGACAGATTGGGGTCTGTTGGTCACAAAGTCCAAAGTCTAATTATAAAGAGAGGCGCTGATGCCAAAGTTGCCGAGTTTAGTTGCCAGTTTGGAGGGGATGACGGTGTTAAATGTGGAGCAAAAATAGACAAATCACATCCTGACGTAGGAGTTGTTGTTGTTGTTGTCCAGGTGTGTCGGGGCAGAGTGAAGAGCCGAGGATATGGCATCCTCCATTGATCTATGGGGATGATAGGCAAAGTGGTAAGGATCTAGTGTGGGAGGTGGACTGGATATGAGGTGGGCCAAAACCTGTATGGGAGGTGGGCTTGCAGCCTGTCATCTTTAGAGTGAAGCATCCATCCATGAGCCCCGTAAGCTAACATGGGGAGCTAATGGTAAGAATAGTAACATCCCAGTGATGTAACAAAATCCTGCCACAATGCCAAGGAGTGGCACATATTGGGCAGTGAGTGCACAGCCACTTCTTGAAGGCGACATGTCGGGAGAAGGAGAAATGGGTGAGCATAAGGACCTGAGCGACTTTGACATGGGCCACAATGTGATGGTGAGACGACTGGGTCAGAGCATCTCCAAAATGGCAGGTCTTGTGGCGTGGTCCAAGGAAGGACATCCGGTGAACCGGCAGCAGGGTCGTGGGCTTATTGATTTGCTTGGCAAGTGAAGGACGAGTCATCTGGTCTGATCCAACAGAAGAGCTTCATGGAGGCCAACAGAAAAAGGTGTCAGAACTCACCGTGCATCCCAGCTTGCTGTGTAGCCACCGACCGGTCAGGGTGCCCATGCTGACCCCTGTCCACCGCTGAAAGTGAATACAATGGACATGTGAGCGTCAGAACTGGACCATGGTGCAATGTTCTCTTTTAGATCATGTGGACCCCCCAGGTGTGTGTGCCTCATTTGTTGGTGGCAGCAGGATGTGCTATGGAAAGAAGGCAAGCTGGTGGAGGCAACGTGATGCTCTGGGCAATGTTCTGCTGGCACGCCTTGGGTCCTGGCCTCCATGTGGATGTTACATAGACACATTCCACCTAACTAAACATTGTAGCAGACCATGTCCTCCCCTTCATGGCAGTGGTAGTCCTGGATGGCCCTCTTTCAGCAGGATAATATTCCATGTTGGTAGCAGGCACTGATAGAGCGTTGCCACACCCACCACATGATGAACCACCCGGATTGGGACCTGAGTACAGCTGGTGACACCTCAGCACCACACTGGAATGGAGTGAGGATTTTTGACAGTAGCTGGAGTGCCAATCCTGCCACCAACCCCCAAGTTTTGCCTGTAAGTTGGAGGACCAGCAGGTTCAGGAATGGTTTGAGAGACAAAGAGCTGAAGGTGTCGACTGGACCTCCACATTCCCCAGTTCTCCAATCCGATCGAACATCTGTGGGATGTGCTGGGAAAGCAAGTCCAATCCATGGGGGTCTCACATCTCCACTTAGAGGACTTGAAGGATCGGCTACTGACATCTTGGTGCCACAGGACACCTTCAGAGGTCTTGAGGAGTCAGAGTTCATACCTCAGTGGGTCAGAGTGACACAATACGAGGCAGGTGGGTTTAATGTTGGGGCTGATTGGGGTCGATATGTCCAGACTTTGTTATCTATTTGATGTTATCTTGATTATGAAGCTGGACATTGGAGGTGTGATGATGAATGTTGTTAGTGCACACGCCGTGCAAGTTGGGTGTGCGATGGATGAGAAAGAAGATTTCTGGAGTGAGTTGGATGAAGTGATGAACAGAGAGTGGTGATTGGAGCGGATGTCAGTGGACATGTTGGTGAAGGGAACAGAGGAGACGAGGAGGTGATGGGTAGGTATGGCGTCAAGGAGAGGAATGAAGAAGGTCAGAGGACAGTGGATTTTGTCTAAAGGATGGACATGGCTGTCGTGAATACGCATTTTAAGAAGAGGGAGGAACACAGGGTGACGTACAAGAGTGGAGGAAGATGCACACAGGGAGAAGAAATCCTAAGCAGATGAGCTGATCTGAAGGAGATTGAAGACTGCAAAGGGGTGGCAGGGGAAAGTGGAGTTAAGCAGCATAGGATGGTGGTCTGTAGGATGACGTTGGAGATCAAGAAGAGGAAGAGAGTGAGGGCAGAGCCAAGGATCAAATGGTGGAAGTTGAAAAAGGAAGACTGCAAGGTTGAGTTTAGGGAGAAGGTGAGACGGGCACTGGGTGGCAGTGAAGACAGCTGGGTGACTACAGCAGAAGTAGTAAGGGTGACAGCAAGAAGGGGTTTGGTGTGACATCTGGACAGAGGAAGGAGGAAAAGGAAACCTGGTGGTGGAATGAGAAAGTACAGGAGAGTATACAGAGGAAGAGGATGGTGAAGAAGAAGTGGGATAGTCAGAGAGATACAGAAAGTAGACAAGAGTACAAGGAGATAAGGCGCAAGGTTAAGAGAGAGGTGGTGAAGGATAAAGAGAAGACGTATGATGAGTTGTGTGAGAGGTTGGACACTAAGGAGGGAGAAAAGGACCGGTGGGCTACAGAGAGGGGCTGAGCTGGGAAAGATGAGCAGCAGGTTAGGGTGATAAAGGATAAAGATGGAAACAAACTCACAAGTGAGGAGAGTGTGTGGAGCAGATGGAAAGAGGACTTTGAGAGGCTGATGAATGAAGAAAATAAGAGAGAGAGAAGAGGTTGGTTGATGTGGAGATAGTGAATCAGGAAGGGCAACAGATTAGCAAGGAGGAAGTAAGGACAACGATGAAGAGGAGGAAAAATGGAAAGGCCGTTGGTCCAGATGACATACCTGAGGAAGCATGGAGGTGTTTAGGAGAGATGGCAGTGGAGTTTTTAACCTGATTGTTTAATGGAATCTTGGAAAGTGAGAGGATGATGAGGAGTGGAGAAGAAGTGTATTGGTGGGCCGATATTTAAGAATAAGGGGGATGTGCAGGACTGCAGTAACTACAGGAGGATAAAATTGATGAGCCACAGCATGAAGTTATGGAAAGAGTAGTGGAAGGTCAGTTAAGAAGTGAGGTGAAGATTAGTGAGCAGCAGGATGGTTTCATGCCAAGAAAGAGTTCCACAGATGTGATGTTTGCTCTGAGGGTGTTGATGGAGAAGTTTAGAGAAGAACAGAAGGAGTTGCATTGCATCTTTGTGGAACTGAAGAAAGCAAATGACAGGGTGACTGAGAGGAGCTGTGGTGTTGTATGAGGAAGTCGGGAGTGGCAGAGAAGTACGTAAGAGTGGTACAGGATATGAACGAGGGACGTGTGACCGTGGAGAGGTCTGCGGTAGGAGTGACGGAGGTGGGATTACATCAGGGATCAGCTCTGAGCCCTTTCTTCTTTGCAATGGTGACGGAACAGCCTGACAGACGAGATTAGACAGGAGTCCCCGTGGACTGTGATGTTTGCTGATGACATTGTGATCTGTAGTGATAGTAGGGAGCAGGATGAGGAGACCCTGGAGAGGTGGAAATATGAGAGGAGAGGAATGAAGGTCAGTAGGACCACCAAGACAGAATACATGTGTGTGAATGAGAGGGAGGTCAGTGGATTGGTGAGGATGAGGGAGTAGAGTTGATGAAGGTGGAGGAGTTTAAATACCTGGGATCAACAGTAGAGAGTAACAGGGATTGTGGAAGAGAAGTGAAGAAGAGAGTGCAGGCAGAGTGGAGTAGGTGGAGAAGAGTGTCAGGAGTGATTTGTGACAGATGGGTATCAGCAAGAGTGAAAGGGAAGGTCTACAGGACGGTAGTGAGGCCAGCCATGTTATATGGGTTGGAGACGGTGGCACAGGAGACAGAGCTGGAGGTGGCAGAGTTAAAGATGTGAAGATTTGCATTGAGTGTGACGAGGATGGACGAGGATTAGAAAAGAGGACATTAGAGGGTCAGCTCAGGTGGGACAAGTGGGAGACAAAGTCAGAGAGGTGGGATTGCGTTGGTTTGGACCTGAGCAGAGGAGAGATGAGGGGTATATTGGGAGAAGGATGCTAAGGATTGAGCTGCCAGGGAAGAGGAGAAGAGGAAGGCCTGAGAGAAGGTTTATGGATGTGGATAGAGGACATGCAGGTGATGGGTGTGACAGAACAAAATGACGAGGACAGAAAGATATGGAAGAAGGTGACCCGCTGTGGCAACACCTAACGGGAGCAGCTGAAAGAAGAAGAAGAAGAAGAAGAAGAAGAAGAAGAAGAAGAAGTTTCTTCTCTTGGCTTTATTCTACTTTAATAAACACCACTTTGCTTTTACATTTCTAAGCTTGGTTTTTATATCCGAGTGACTGAAGTAATAAAGTCGATATTAGGGCACCATTTGCTCCGTCCCTGCAGGGTTATCAAGGCGGCGAGTCGCACCTCAATAGAAGATCAAGTGCAGCTGAAGTAAGACATCATTGGTCAGTAAGTAGCTTTCAACCAAAAGGTGTTGTGCCCTCATGGTTCTCGGGGACATCTGTGCGTTGTTAGCAAGTCTCAGTGTGGAGTACTGAGGAGTGACTGGCACTGGGGGGCACTTATGTGGATGGCCACAGACTGACTGGTAGTTTGGCATCACTCATATGCAGCTGTGTCACTGGGATCTCATGATGAACGGGTGACCCATCTGGGATTAACTCTTGACCCAACCCCCTGCATCTCACTTGAAGGGGTTTTCAAAATGGAGTCAAGGTGCTATAAAGACTGAGCATAGCATAAAGATAAGCTGTTTCCATTCATCCATTTCATAAAACGCAGGCTCGTGATGGACAGCACAGACAGGAAGGTGACAACCTTGGACTGGTGCGACTCACAGATATTTCATTATACAGGTGGAGCTCCGGTTCACAGCTCACTTCTTGGGCTTGTGCCCGTAATCATGTGCTCTGGTTTTGGGTGAAGGCTTCCAGAAGGTCACCACGTGAGCCGTTGTGCCTCATTGACTGCCAAACAGTGCCACCTGTGCGGCGCTCACTTCCTGCAGGATTTCCATTATGCTGGGGTTCACCTCCTCATTGTGGGTGCCCGGAGTCACAGGCCCCACCCCCCTAGTGCTCAGAGATTCTTTGATTGGCTCGAACTGTGCCCATCTCTCAGGCTCCGCCCCCTCCTTCAGGGACGATCTCAGCTTACTTTCCGGCTCCTTCTTCAGCTCTCGGCTCCTAGGACTCGCTGACCCACGTAGGTCCTCATCGTTGACCTCAGGATTTTTGGTCCAACATTCTGATGCTCCACAAAGGATTCTTGGGACAACTTCTTCTGTGGGCTCCATGTCTATGCTGAGATGACTCCCCCCCACAGCCCCACTGGAATCCGTGTCCCTTTCACTCGCTTGTCCTTCCTGCTCCCAGGACTTTGCCGGCTCACTTCCGTCACTGTCACTGATGTCCTCATCTCGTCCAGCTGTCCCCCTTACGATGACTGTTTCCCTGGAGCCCTGGCTATCTGAGCTGCTGCAGGACATTGCATCTTCAGCATCCTGGCATCTGCTCTGTGAGACGACCGATTCCCACAAGTCCATCACATCTTCCTCCTCAGTATCAGAATCCGGTGCTGTATGTCTGCGGATCCTGTTCACAGCATCCCGAATGGAGCTGGGGCACGTGGGTGACCCCTTGTTGTGCAGAGCATGGGAGGCTAGGGGTGGCAACTGAGCCAATGCCTGAGTGGGCTCCAGCGATGGACTTCTTTGTGTCTCCTTGTCCAGGCTGACTCCATCTTTCCATTCCACCTTCCCTTCGGGCCCCTTTGTATCTTCCTCTGTCTCGTTGCCCCTACAGATCTCCATGGTGGGACTAGGAAGAGGAGAACCAGGTAAGTTCTCAGCTGCCTTCATGGATTGTATGATGGGCTGGCCATTGGTGGGCTGTATGATGGCTTGAGCATTGGTGGGCTGTATGATGGATTGGCCATTGGTGGGCTTTATGGTGGGTTGGCTATTGGTGGGCTTTATGATGGGTTGACCATTGGTGGGCTGTAAGATGGGCAGGCTATTGGTGGGCTTTATGATGGGCTGGACATTGGTGGGCTGTATGATGGGTTGACCATTGGTGGGCTTTATGATGGATTGGCCATTGGTGGGCTTTATGCTGGGTTGACCTTTGGTGGGTTTTAAGGTGCACTGACCATTGGTGGAAGGTAAGATGGGCAGGCTATTGGTGGGTTTTATAATGGATTGACCATTGGTGGGTGGTATGATGGGCTGGTCATTGGTGGACTTTATATTGGGTTGACAATTGGTAGGCTGCATGATGGGCTGACCATTGGTGGGCTTTATGTTGGGTTGACCATTGGTGGGCTTTATGCTGGGTTGACCTTTGGTAGGCTGCATGATGGGCTGGCCATTGGTGGGCTTTATGATGGGCTGGCCATTGTTTGGCCTTATGTTGGGTTGACCACAGGTAGGCTGCATGATGGGCCGGCCATTGGTGGACGCTGTTGACCCCTCAGGCTGTTCCTGAAGATCATTCTCTAAGGCCCTTGGTGTTTGGTTCTGGAGGTCTTCCTGAACGGGTGGAGTTTTTGAGGCTCCTCCAGGGTGCAGGACTATGGTGTCTTCTTTCAGACGGCCATTCTTGTTTTTTGGGCCTGTGGTGTTTTGAGTGGCCGGAGTCAAATAGTGAACTCTCTCCCTGTTTGGGGTGACTATGAATTCTGCCTTGACGAGCACACGAGTGGCATCAATAACCCAGATGGGCTCCTCTGTCTCACCGCTGGCCCTTCTCTTTTCGGGGATGCGCCACTCCGCCTTGGTGACTTTGATCTTTTCGTCAACTTGGTCAGGGGCCTGAGTTTGACCTTTCTGGCTGGTGGACGGGACCCTCTTGTGAGCCTTAGGTGAGCCTCTTCTGTGTTGCCCCTGCCTGTCTGGTCTCAGGGTCTCTGCGGGGGCCGCTCTGCCTTGCATTTGCTCCTCTAAGTTTCCCCTGCCCTCTGGCACACTTGAGGTCCCTCGTCCTTGTGACTTGGCTTCTGAGACCCCCTTTTCATGTCTCATTGACTCCCCATAAGCCCCTCTGTCCAGTGATGTTCCTTGTCTGTGTCTCTCCTCTGCTTCTCTTCTTATATTCTCTGAGTCACGTGGCACCATTTGCTGCTGCCCATCTACCTCTGTGGTCCACCTTTCCCGGCCCTCAGACATTCCAGGGACCCTCTTTCCCCACCTCTCCTGCTCTAGGACCCTTCTCCTCATCCCCTCCGGCTGCCATGACACCTCTTGTCTCTGCCGCTCCTCTTCAGATGTTCCTTCTGCCCTGCTCTCTGTCTTCTCCGAGACCCGGTGTCTGCGCTTGCCCTCAAACTCCCATGAGTCTCCTTGCCCGTGGCCCTGATGTGCCAATCTCCTTGTGCCCTCCAAATCCCATGAGGCTGCTTGCCTGTGCCTCCTGGGCTCAGAGACCCCTCTTCTCTGCCTTTCATCCCCTAAGGTCCATGTTCTCTGTCTCCCCATCTCCATTGAGGTCCCTTGTCTCTGTCTCTTGTCCTCTGAGGTGCCTCCCCCGCCGGGTGACAACATGGGCGCCTCGTGTCCCTGCCTGTCCCTCTTTAAGGTTTTATTCTTATCTGAGGTAGGCTGATGCTGCTGCTCAGATCCCCTGATATCTGACCTCCATGAGGCTCCTCTTGCCCTGCCGTCCGATTCCCATGATGCCGCTCGCCTGCCTCTTTCCTTGTTCTCCAACTCCCATGACGCCCCTCTTGCCCTGCTATCTGACTCCCATGATGCTCCTCGTCTGCCTCTCTCCCTTCTCCCCAACTCCCATGATGCTCCTCTTGCCCTCCCGTCCAACTCCCATGATGCCCTGCTCTCAGCCCTGGTCGGTGACCCCACTGTGGCTTCCCTTGGAGCCCCTCCCCCTCCTTCCTCCTCCGTGGTCCTGGCTCTCCCCCTTGACCTGGTTGTCCACTCTGGCCATCTGCCCCACTTTACACCTGACTCCCCTGGGCCGGGGGCACCCCAGTATCTCTCACTAGAGTCTCCCCAGGACCCATGAGTGTCCCAAGGTTCCATCCGCCTGATATTCTGGTGGAGCTCCTGGGCGTTGGTCACCCTGGTTGGTGGGCCTGCCTGCCTGTGTATTTTGCTGTCCACCTCCCTGTTGGCCGGCCGTTGGGTGACCTCGGTGCTGCTGTCACTCGGCCGAGACACCAGGCAGAAAACGGAGTCTCCGTTCTTGAAGGCTCCCGAGTTCGATGGGCCATCGATGAAGTCGTATGGCTGCTGTCTCTCTTGGCTGGTCTTCACCCTATCTGGCCTCCAGAGGGCAGCGCCCAGCCACAGAGGGTCCTGCTCTCCCTGACGCTGTGCCTGTGCTGTCCGGTCTCGCTTCCTCTTCGGTTCCGGGCACTTCTGTCTTACCGTCCTGTGAGAGGCGCTATAAGGAGGTGGGGGCATGTAGCCTGGCGGACGACCCCATTGGCTCTGCAGCTCTTCTGCCACTCCTAGGGCTGCTGGCCACCATGGCTGCAGGTGGTTAGCTCTCCGCTCTGGTCCAAGACTGGGATGTGGCCAGCTTGCCCACTTTCCTCCGTCTTTTTTCTTTTTGCTCCTTTTCTCTGCCTCCTTCCCACCTTCTTTACCAACCCCCCAATGTGTCACTGGTGCCAGGCTGCCCTTCTCTGTCCAGTTGGTACGGTCACGGAGCGCCCTGTCGGCCCAGCTGCCCTTCTGGAGGTCAAGGTGTCCCATGGTGCTCCATGCCTGAGGCCTGCAGGACAGAGAAGAGTCAGTCAGGATGGAGCGGACATGAAGAGTGGGTGGGAAACTGAGAAGGCGTCCAGCGGGGGTGCCACTGCTGCCAGCACGACCGAGGGCACAGGACAAGCTGCTTACACCCCACATCTTTAGGCACTGAGCAGAACAGGCAAAAATGAGTCTTCCAAAAACTGCCCCCCCACTAGAATAAGTCCTGATCAGAACCCCCTCCCCTACTGAGCATTAAATGACCACCCCAAACGATTAGCCCCACCATCGCTGTCCCAAAGAACAAGGAATGGCCCCCTTGCCCAGTACTTACCACTCTACTAAAGGGCTTCTCCTGCGTCTGTGCCTTATGTCAGCTGGCCAGGTGTCCATGTCCAGTGGCTGATGGCGCGAGAAGACCTCCAGAAAGAATCAGAGGAGGGGAAAAAAACAAAATGAAAATAAAAAAAGATGAGTGAGAGACAATAAGAAAGAAAGAAGCTTCCTATAACAGGGAGACAATTAAGGTGGCAACCAGGAGGTGGCGCTGTGATATGCAAGTCCTGGACATCTGACATTACTGAACTACCAGGCTCCATCCTGAAGTCTGCTTGGGCATCTGCTCTCAGCTCCAGGTATGGGTAGTATCTCTGCAGCCTGGAGCCTCCACTCTGGAGCTCCAAGTAGGTGGAGTTGACTCCAATGGACACCAACAGAGTCCAGCTGCAGACCTCCAGAGCTCCGCCCAGTTACACTGTGGTGATTGTGGGAGGTTATCTGACTCAAATAATGACGACTGTCCAGTATGTCAACTCCACCTACTTGGAGCTTCGGGGTGGTGGTGGCTCTGGACTGCAGAGATATCAGTCTCATAAATAAATAAATAAATAAAATAAAGACTATGGGGAGTCTAGCTGCAGACATCCAGTGTCACTTTGCATTACATGGCAGTGACGTTACATGATGACCCGGTTACACAGTGGTTAAGATGAAGGTTGTGGGACGTTATCAGATTCAAACAATGAAGACGGTCCAGTAAGTCAACTCCACTTACTTGGAGCTCCAGTGTGGAGGCTCCGAGCTGCAGAAAAACATACTTGGCTTGGAAGTCTCCTATCTCTGCAGCCCAGAGCCTTCAAAATGGAGCTCCAAGTAGGCGGAGTTGACTCCAATGGATACCAATAAAGTCCAGCTGCAGACCTCCAGGGCTCCACCCTAGTTATGCTATGGTTAAGGTTAGATTGTGGGAGGTTATCTGATTCAAACAATGACAACTGTCCAGTATGTGAACTCCACCTACTTGGAGCTCCTGGATGGTGGTGCCTCTGGACTGCAGAGATATTAGACTCCCAAGCCAAGTATTTATATCTGCAGCCTGGAACCTCCACTGTGGAGCTCCAAGTAGGTGAAGCTGACGCTAATGAGTGCCAACAGAGTGCATCTGCAAACATCTGCCCGATTGCGCTATGGTTAAGATTGGGGATGTGAGAGATTAATCTGATTGAAATAATGACGACTGTCCAGTAAGTCAACTCCACCTACCTTGAGCTCCAGACTGGATTTCCAAATAGGTGGAGCTGACTTGAATGGGTCCCAAAAGAGTCCAGCTGCAGACCTCCAGGGCTCCACACTAGTGGGGGGTTGTTATCCGACTCAAATAATGGCAAATGTCCAACAAGTCAACTCCACCTCCATGGAGCTCCAGCATGGAGGCTCTGGGCTGCAGAGATACCAGTCTCTCCACCTCTGGAGTAGTGTCCTGTGTCAAGATCTGAGAAGACTGAGTGGCACCCCCACTCTTTACCACCGTCACGTATTTGATGCGGGAAGCAGTGAAGAGCGGCCCCTGCACCGCTAGCTCTGCGACACGTCTCTGCCTCAGTGGCGCCTCCTCTCTCTTTAACATTTCTGTGTATTTTGGCTGAAGAGCAGCCTGACTTGGCCTCTGAGACCCCTTTTCATGTCTCATTGACTCCCCATAAGCCCCTCTGTCCAGTGATGTTCCTCGTCTGTGTCTCTCCTCTGCTTCTCTTCTTATATTCTCTGAGTCAGGTGGCACCATTTGCTGCTGCCCATCTACCTCTGTGGTCCACCTTTCCCGGTCCTCAGACATTCCAGGGACCCTCTTCCCCCACCTCTCCTGCTCTAGGACCCTTCTCCTCATCCACTCCAGCTGCCATGACTCCTCTCATCTCTGCCTCTCCTCTTCAGATGTTCCTGCTGCTCTGCTCTCTGTCTTCTCTGAGACCCCCGGTCTGCGCTTGCTCTCAAACTCCCATGAGTCTCCTTGCCCCTGGTCCTGATGTGCCAATCTCCTTGTGCCCTCCAAATCCCATGAGGCTGCTTGCCTGTGCCTCCTGGGATCAGAGACCCCTCTTCTCAGCCTTTCATCCCCTAAGGTCCATGTTCTCTATATCTCCATCTCTAGAGAGGTCCCTTGTCTCTGTCCCTTGTCCTCTGAGGTATCCCCACCCCACCAGCACCAGGTGGTAACATGGGCACCTCGTGCCCCTGCCTGTCCCTCTTCAAGGTTTTATTCTTTTTCTGATGGCCAATAGCGTGCTGCCTGGCTGAGCCGGCGCTACATGAAGGGTTAACAGCTGTGGTGGTCTGCTCTTTTTCCTTTTTTCCATTCTGTTTTAGTACAAAACACACGAGACATCAGACAGACGAGCCCCTCTTCTGTTTGGGGGCTTCAGAACACGCAGGGTGCTTATTCCTGCTTTCTGTGCATTGAACTTCTGGCTGAATGCTTTTTGTCACACATCCAGACCCCACCCTCTGACTAACGAGAAAGTCCCACCTGTTTGCTTTCATAAGAGCCAGGTGGTCTCAGTTCGTTGGGTATGTCCCACTACATGACCGCTCTTCACGGGAGCCCCCCGGCTGAATGCCTCCCACTGGCTAAGATTATATTGATGAAGTTGGTGAATGAAAATCACTGTAAGTGGTGTCTAATGTGACGTGGGCTTTAGGGGGCTCAGTGGCCCACTCACTCCCCACCCCCAGGAGAAAAGAACTTCAGCTTTTGTCACATTCAACGAGTTTTCCTGCGATTACTTCCTATTGAGCACCAACACACACACAGACAGACACAGACAGACAGACACACAGACAGAAACACACATAGAGACACACATAGATACACACAGACACACACACACTCAGACAGACACACAGACACACACACGCGCTCAGATACACACACGCACATACACACACACAGACAGACAGACAGACAGACAGACAGACAGGCACACATAGATGCACACACACAGAAACACACACTCAGACAGACACACAGACACAGACACACAGACAGACACACACACACACAGACAGACACACACAGAGACACACAGATACACACAGACAGACATACAGACACACACACACACACACACACACTCAGACAGACAGACAGACACACACACACACACAGTTTGCCCGGACGGGGGAGAACATGTAAACTGCGCACACGACAACTGAAAGAGGATCTGAAGTGAGGACCCGGGGACTGTGAGGACGAAGCACTAAGCGCTGCCCCACCATGCCACCCCTCAATACTATAAGTCATTCTTCCATTTATATAGCGACTTTCACAAACCGCACTATCCCATAAAATGTGTTAAGTTAAACAAGAGTAGAAGACAATTGTTTCTTTTATTGAATACAGATAATCTTTTTTCATATAGCGCCTTCCCCAAACAATGTTCCAAGTCAATCGAGTAGAAGACACGACAATTTTTTTTTTTATTATATATGATGATCTTATTTTTTACATAGTGCCTTATTCCCATACAGGGCTTTACTGGAGAATTTGTGTTTGTTTTATATAGCGCCTTTCACAGCTCAGCTCTTTTATAACAGGCTCAGCATTTACATTTTATTTTTAGAATACGACCAGTGACATCAATCACATTTCAAAGGAAACGAAGCAGTGCTGATTTTACACAGTGGGCACCACCCTAAAAGAGCTACTTAAAATATAAAATGTCATCAGCTGACTTTCTCAAAACCTCCGTAATCCAATTCTGGATCACCTGGTGGTGGGGGAGCGGGGGTCACCAAGCAGGAGCCTTCACAGATCACCAGTGACCCCCAAACTCACACAGAGACCATCTGGAAACCAGCAACGATCTACACGAGTGTGGCACAAAACCCACACAGACACGGAGATAACATGCACACCACGCGAATGGCTACCGGGCACCTCATTTATACCCATGGGGCGGGATCTATCGGGCAGCGCTAACCAGTGTGCCACCATGATGTGGCACGGCCACCATGGGGCAGGGGGGCATATTGTCCAGTGAAATTCTTACATGGATGTCTAATCAGCACACAGCACGTTGGCCCCCTCTGTATTGTCCTTACCTTAGATAAATATATAGCGCCTTTCATGTCTATTTATCTATGTACATGGCAGACGTGAAAGGCACTATATAACAGACAGATGTCTAGTGGCCTTATTGCCGCACGTACAGATTGCCATGAAGTTTTAATGCTCGTGCTAACTTTTACCTTTTTTATACTTGCATGTGTTAATGTTAACGAAGCACACAAGGAAACCCCTCGTTATTTTATAGCGCCTTTCACCATGCCATGTCAATGTCAGCCCCCACTTGCGCCCTTTGCCTCCAGTTTTGTAAAGTCCTTACCTGTGTAGTTCACCACCCCACTGCCAGTATGCCGTCCAGGTTTGGCACCGTGGAGCCGTGCCCAGCTTGCAGAGACCCTCGCCGAGTCCCTCAGCGTCTCACCGCGTTGCTGGCTGTCACCAGTCTGGGCTTTCCTGCCACTTCAGGAATCTTTGCAGCTGCTAAAGTAAACAGCGAGGCGGAATTTAATTAAAGTGAGCGTCCCCTCTGACCGACACCCACGGGCCCCTGAGGCTGAGCTCAGCGTTTTTTTGCGCTCGGGAGAGGATGAGATCAGGACCACCTTCATGGCCCCCCCCCCAATGGCTTACAGGGTCAAGCAAAATGGCAAACCGAGAACCCTGGGAGAGATGACATGTGTGTCAGCCAGACTGTGCAGAGCTCCCATGGAGACTCCGCTGGGGGTTTGCAGCCCACCACCGTTGGTAGGACGGTCCCCCGGGCACACAGTCATGTCCTTTTATCCCACCCTTTTCAGGGCCGTCCAGTGGAACAAAAAGGATTTGCCTTCCAAAACAAAAAAAGGCGCACGTCAGCAGGAGCGCGCAGGAGAGAAGAATAAACGAGGGTCCGCACGCGGTGGGCAGAGGGGTGACCACACTTTAGCCGGTTAGATGTGCTGTGGTTGCCGGTCTGCCGTCCTCCAGGGTGCAAATGCTACAAAGAAGCCGACCACCCCCAAGACCCGTCTTGGACACTCGGAGAGTCCAGAACTTTCTAAGCTGGCTGAACTTATTTGTCCAGAAGAGTCCAAATCAGCAGAATTGTCCGGTTGCCCAAAACTCTTTCAGGCGCTTTGAGTGTCCAATAATCCAAAATATTTTACAAGACTAGTAGATGATGGCACTCTGGAGTCATTCTGGCCACTAGCTCTTAACGTGGCAGCTGGCAGTGCCAGGTCCGCCTCAGCTACTACAAGAACTTAGCTGTTCAGAAGAACACAAGGCAGCAGAACTGTCCAGATATCCAAAACTCCTTCAATTGCTTTAGGGTCCAGCTCTCCAAAACCTGTAAGAGAACCCAGCTGTGTAAGCCCCTCTCAGGCACCAGGAGTGTCCAGCCATCCAGAACTTTCTAAACTGGTTGAACTTATTAATGCAGAACAATTGTTCAAGCTAGTAGAACTGCCCAGGTGCCCAAAACCTTTTCAGGTGTTTTGAGGGTCCAGCTGTCCAGAATCCTTTTAGTGCCTATTCCAATGGACAGGCCAACTTTAAGAAGTGTCCAGCTGTCCAAACTTATGCAAGACTAGTAGAAGATGGCTGTCTAGAATCATTCTGGCCACTAGCAATGGACAGCTGTCCAGGACTCTCTTAACTGCTTGCACCAGGAGTTTCCGGCCATCCAGAACTTTCTAAACTGGTTGCACTTATTAATGCAGAAGAATCGTCCAAGCTAGCAGAACTGCCCAGGTGCCCGAAACCATTTCAGGTGTTTTGAGTGTCCAGCTGTCCTAAAATCACTCCAGCAGCTGTCCAGAAACCCCTTAGTGCCTACACAACAGGACAGGGCAGCTTTAGGAAGTGTCCATCTGTCCAAAGTTCTGTAAGACTAGTCGAAGATGGCTGTCTTGAGTCAGATGTCCAGGACTATCCCAACAGGTGGAAAAAAAAACTGCCAGTCAGGTCCATCACGACAGCTGGCAGTGCCAGGACCTTCTGATCTACTAGAAGAACTTAGCTGCCCAGAAATACAGAAGACAGCAGAACCGTCCAGCTCTCCAAAACCAGTAAGAGAGCCCAGTGGTGTAAGCCCCTCTCAGGATTTAGGAGTATCCGGCCATCCAGAACAGGTTGAACTTATTAATGCAGAAAAATCATCCAAGCTAGTAGAATTGCCCAGGTGCCCAAAACCATTTCCGGTGTTTTGAGTATCCAGCTATCCAGAATCCCCTTAGTGCCTATCCTTAGTGGACTTTAAGGAGTGTCCAGCTGCCCAAAATTATGCAAGACAAGTAGAAGATGGCTGTCTAGAGTCATTCTGGCCACTAGCAAGGTCCAGAACCCTCTTAACCACCAGCCAGGCCCATCTGGGCAGCTGGAAATGCCAGAAACTTCTCAGCTACTAGAAGAACTTAGCTGCACTGAAGACCCCCAAATCAGCAGAACTGTTCAGTTGTCCAAATGCTATCCCAGATGCTTTCGGGGTCCAGCTCTCCAAACTCAGTTAAAAGACCCCGGCTGTGTAGGCCCATCTCAGCCACTTACCTGCTCAGCTGCCCAGCATGGCGCCAGACTGAATTAGAATCATCTTGGCCAAGAGCACCGGCCAGCTGTCTTCAAAGTCCTCAGCCAGTAGAAGAACCAAACTGCCTGGCACCACCTGAGACACCTGCTCATAGTGCCCAGCTGTCCACCCGCTGTCCAGACCCATGTGAGGTCACTTTGTATTCTCACATTGTGTATTGTGTCACACTGGCTATCTAAAAAAAAAGGTGGGGGGGGGGCAGGGTCACAGCTACTGAGGGGACAAAATTCAAGGGCACACAAAAGTGTCATAGCCCCCCAACAGAGAAAAGATTCAGTCCAGTATACGTATTGGGCCACTAAGCCCCACCTATAGCAGCATCCATAGAGCAAAACCCAAATGACGATCCCTGGTCTGATGTCCCAGCAGGAAGGAGGGGCGGACATTTTTAAGTAGTGGGCTGTCCGCTGGGAGCAATTATACCCACATTCCATTTTTATAAAAAATAAACGGGGACCCCACTGGTACCCCAAAGCCTTTATTGACTTTTTTCAACTTCAGAATTAATTTGATATTCGTGAGGAACGACAAACCAGGACAAAAACCAAGTTGGCCGGGAGAGCTGAGAGGGGCAGCAAGGCCTGCCTTGTAATTGGTGTAGTCGGTCAGAGGGGTCGCCTTTTGTAATTAGGGGCTCAGGATCCTGGCAGCACATGGCTCTCCACTTCACAATTCAGAAGAGGTGTGACTAACCGGTTGGCTATCTTGTGTCATGAGATACGGAGGTGATGCATGAAGGAGAGCTGTCAGAGGACACAATGTGTTCACATATAGGGCCCCCCGATCCCCCCCCCCAATTATGGGGATCTTTTATCGTCAACACAACGGCTGTTGTGAGAAAGTAATAACCCCCTTGGTGCCATGGGTCTCCACTGGACCCTCCCTCCACAGCCTTCTGCTTGTCACAGGCCCACCACCACATCCTCATGGGGTCCCATTCGGGACTTTGAGATGGCCGTCGCACAACTTGTCACGTGTCTGTTCTTCTTCACCCTTTTCTTGTGCCCACTTGTGTATGTTGGATCGATGATTCTGACTTGGAACGCTCGATTCCTTCCATGAGAGCGAGTTGTCCAGAGTCCACCCACCACCAGCGTACGACACGGCCACCCTAATGTGCTTGACCCCCTGGGAGGAGGGTCTTGCTGTGGATTGCACAAACTGGGGTCCACTTCAGCGACAAAGTCCCACGTTTGGCCATTTCGTTTGGCGGACCACCTCCAGGAATGGAAATGTTTGGAAGTGCCACCATGTTCTCAAGTTTTAGACAGTTAAATGCTGAAGTCTTATTAGGAAAAAGCTAAAGGTGAGATTTCTTTAGCCCCCCTAACCCCATTGCATATCTGGGTCATTTCATTTCTTCTAATGTACACTAAATGCTCTTTTTAATTAAATTCTTTTTAAATGTAAGTACAATCGAGTGTAATATGGAACAACAATGTGAAACCCTACGGTTCTGATACTTTTAATGGATAAAAACTGAACAGTTACCAGCGACATCTCTTCATTAAGACCAAGTCGGGCCACTGCACCCAGTCTCCCAGCAGATGGCGCTGTTCTGCAGAAATGAAATGAGGACGCTGGCATCAGGCATTCCCTTAAACCGTATAGCGTATTTCACACTCCGTGACGTATCCTTTGTGCCCGCCCACACGCTCCCATTTCCAACCCTTGACCCCTCCGTTCTCTCCATACCCGTGCCCTGGTGTGCGCAGGCGCAGCCTCAGCTTTACGGTTCCACCTTGGGCCTTGAAGGGGGGTCCTGCTGAAAGTGGCCCCCTGGTTTATTTTTTGTGACAAAACTTGCATCAACTTGTACACCTCGCTATTTTGGAGTAATTATTTGCGTGAATCGTGTCTGAATCCAGCAGGGGGCGCACACTCCCTGGGAACACCTTTGCTAGAGATTGCAGCTTCCGAAATCTATATATTGTCACCGGCCGAGGGAATATACAATCCACAAATTGAAATGGTGGGACACCCACTGGGATGCCCCTTTAAATGATGGCATGTCAAGGTGCAGGGTGGCTCAGTGCTCTGTTGAGCGGTCAGCATTTGGACAGCAGTGGCTGGCGTGTCGACCCGACCAGAATTGATCAGATGAAGAGAAGAGGAGCAATCATAAGGCGACAGCACCCCCCTGTGTACCAGAGTGGTATTGCGTAACTCTGATGGTGAACCTCAGGCACACATGGGTGACAATGTAAGTAAATAAAATGCTACACACCCTTCCCTAAAAACACGCTGGCAGTTCCAAGATGAAGAAAGGGAAACAACACTAAACAAAGGATACATTGCACTGCTTTCCATGTCAGCACGCACTGTGGCTAAAAACCTGAAGGAAGCTCCTGCCAAAGCACCATCCTGGTACCCTGGCACCCGCTATCGTCCACTTTGAAAGTGCAGGGAGGCTTTTTTTTTTTTAGGCACCGTCCATCAATGAGTTTCCATGTTTAGTGGTAATTTGGCTTCAAAATAAGAACATGCAGTTTCCAAATATGGGGTGCAATCTTCTGGCTGGCACAGCTTCAAGTGGCACACAGTAGCTGCTGCCCATGCTTGGATGGTGACAACATAATCCTTTTAAGAGGTTGCCATTTTAGCTCAGTGTCTCCCATCTCGTATTTATAGTTGACGTTCCTTTTTGCCCAACACTTTTCTATAATAAACTGCATTTTCCAAGTTGGCACCCAGCTTTGAAGCTGGTCCAGGTCTTTCTGAATTTTCTTCCTTAGTGTCTGCCATTGGCCCAGTTTTATTGTCATGTGCAAATTGCACCAGAATCGATTGTCATCAATATAAACATAATTACAGGCGTGTGAGGGACCCCCTAATGACCTCACTCCAGATCTGTACGCCGTTTGACCCTCCGCTTCACTGACTCGAGATGCGGATTTGTATGTTGTTACCCCCTCAATGTCTACCACGTTTGGGGTTGACGCTTAATCAACAGAGTGGGACGACGGACTCGCAGCATTTTGAAAGTCCAAGTCATTTCTGTCAACTGATGGAGCTGTCGGTTCAGACAACAACCTAAAAGACGACTGCCAGGATGCCCCCCTCCCCCATAACCCCATGCTGGCTGTTCTTTACAATAAGAAACAAATTACGACTACAAGCAGTTCCCAGAATTCTTAATGACACAGAAGAAAGATTTATTGGTCTGTAGGTCCCAGGATTCATTGTGTCTGCCTTCTTGAAGTCTTATTTGCAACATTGCAGTCCTCCTTGCGACTGCCTAATGACGGTTTATACGCTCACCGGCCACTTTATTAGGTACACCAGCTTGTTACCACAAATATCTAACCAGCCAATCACATGGCAGCAACTCGGCCTTCAGCCATCATGGAGAAGACCTGCTGAAAGGCAGGAAAAGGAAAGGAAACTGAAGTGACTTTGAGCGCGGCATGGGCATTAGTGCCAGACAGACTGCTGATCTACTGGGATTTTCACACACAACCAGTGAATGGTCTGGAAAAGGGAAAATATCAGTCAGCGGCAGCTCCCTGGGTGAAAATGCCTCATTGATGCCAGGGGAGAATGGCCAGACTGGTTCAAGCTTATAGAAAGGCAACAGGAACTCAAATAATCACTTGTCACACGCGAGAAGAGCATCTCTGCACACACAACACGTTGACCCTTGAAGCAGATGGGGGGCTACAGCAGCAGGAGACCACAGCGGGTGGCACTCCTGTCAGCTAAGAACAGGCAACCGAGGCGACAATTCACACGGCTCACCCAAGATTGGAAAAATGTTGCCTGGTCTGCTGCGTCTCGATTTCTGCTGTGATATTCGGATGGTGGGGTCAACAACATGAAAGCTGGGATCCATCCTGCCTTGGCTCAGCGGTGGATATTTTCACGGCACACTTTGGGACCTTTTCAGTACCAACTGAGCATTGTTTAAATGCCACGGCCTACCCGAGTGCTACTACTGACCATGTCCATCCCTTTATGACCACCATCTTCTGATGGCTCCTTCCAGCCTGATAACATGCCACGTGACAAAGTTCAGATCATCTCAAACTGATTTCTTGAACATGCCGGGGAGTTCACTGGCCTCCACAGTCACCTAATCTCACTCCTATGGCGCACACCTTTGGGATTTGGAGGAATGGGAGATCCGCATCATCGATGTGTAGGAGACACAAGCAGCAGCAACTGTGTGATGTCAACATGGGGCAAAACCCCTGAGGAATGTTTTCCAGCACCTTGCTGAATCGATGCCACCAAGAACTACGATAGTCCTTAAGCCAAAAAACGGGGTCCACCGCCGTCTGGCAAGGTGTACCTAATAAAGTGGCCGGTGAGCGTAGATGACGTCTTTTCATTTCTCTGTATACGACTGGTACAATCCCACCGGCTGCGGGGTTGTGATTGGTGTTCAGTGCTGTGAAATCTTGAAACACGTGCGACTCTTCTATTTTAAAATCTTTCAAACACGAGCAGAAATGTTTGCTTGGAAGACATATTTAGAGAGAGAGGAAAGACAGAAGGGGAAAAACAACAACAAAAAACAAAACGCTTTTACCGCCCACCAAAACATTGATGACAATCTGGGCATCAGGCCTTGTCATGTGTGCTCACGCTTTATAGTAAAATGTCACCATAAGATGAAGGGCACTTAGCACCTCATCCTCACAAGAGGCAGCTCAGCTGCAATGTGCTTTTAATTCAGCAGATGTAAATACACCAAGACTACCGTGCCAGTCAGAACTCCATGGCACTCACCTGTAGCCCTTTGATGGACACATGCACTCGGGCCCACCTGCCCGAATGTCTCTTGGGCTTTTGCTAGCACCAACCATCAATCACTGCCCAAGCGGGATGTCTTCACGAGACATACAGTATGCACATCACGCCAGCCATTTACCAGCTCAAAAAAAAAAAAACGTAGAAAAGCAAACCATGCAGCAGGCTGGCGTCAGTTTAGCATTTGGGGCCTGAATCATGGCAGGGCCGGGCATTCCAAAATTGAACAGGAAAAGGGACAGCCAATTATGAAATCGCGGTGGCGTCGATTGGCAACGACTTTGGTTTAACACTTTAGGAAAACAATCACAGCCTCAGAAAGGCTCACCTTTTTGACCCACTCCAGAAAAGCAGCCTGGGCAGTCCACATCAGAACTTGAAGAGCAAGCACTTGCAGGCTCAACAGGTCAAAATCGTATCTGAAGAATGTCCAACATGCCCAAGTCTTGCCAAACAGGTGGATTGTTCTGCTCTTTATACCTTGGTTTCCAAACCAAGGCACCCCCCTTCAAAGTGCCAACCTGACACTGAAAACCGTGAATGTGCCCAATAATCCTGTTCTGCCAATGGAGCTGCTGCATGCTAACATGAGAATGTCAGGACTCAAAGAGGGGCATGTGGTTTCTTTTCAACAAAGGGTCATTGGAAAAATCCAAGTTATGATGGGTTTGGAGATGTTTCTGCAGCTCTAGCAGCAGGACAGGCAGACAGGATGCAGGGTCCACAAGTCAAAGGCATCCTAATTTATCCTACAAGGAAGCAAAGCACGATGGCTCAATCACTCTTCTCTCCTACAGAAAAGGAAATGAGAGAACGGACTTTGAAGAACCAGGACAAGGCCAACCGAGGAGCAAAAGCATTTTAGTGCAGCCAGTAGAGGGGGACTCTTACCTCCAGCTGTGAGAACAAGGGCTTGAAGGATGTCCGACAGGGAGACGATACCCTTCACAACTTCGTGTTCATCAACCACCACCAGCCTGTGCACCTGAAGAGTGAAAAACCAATAAAGGGAGAAGGTGGGAGTACAGAAGCCAGGGAATAACTGACAGGAAGGGTGGGCTAGTAGGGTGGAATAACAGTACACAGTGGGTATAGAAAAGAATCCCTCCTGCTTTGAAATATTCCCATTGTTTTGCTTTACACCCTTAAATTAAAACACACAAACTAATTTTTCTTCCCAGCTTTACTTACTCAATGCCACCTCGAACATCCAAGTGAAAGAAATCACAGCTACAGTTCAGAAAAATGATTAAAAAACAATCAAACACAAGAAATCCTGAGATGAATAAAGGACCCCCCCCAATGTCAATGTCATTTTGTTGACCCCCTTTTGCTTTAATGACAGCCTTGAGTCTGTTGATTCTTCTCTATCAGCTTTGCCCATCTAGACTGAGCTCACTCAATGTTTGCCCCCCACTCTTCTTTACAGTTTAACTGTTCAAGTTCGCTCATATCGGATGGTGAGCGTTGGTGGTCTGCTATCTTCAGATCTTTCATTTTCACTGTGATTTAGGTCTGGGCTCTGACTGGCTACACCAGGACATTCACGTTTATCTCCTTCAGCCACTGGGTGGTCCATTTTGCTTTGTTCTTCAGGTCGTTGTCGTGTTGAAAGGTGAACAGAATAATTCTGCCCATCTTCAACTTTCTGGCAGAGGGTAGCAGGTTTTCCTCCAAAATTTTATGGTATTCTGCCCCATCTATTTTTCCTTCTACCCTAATGAGAGCCCCAGGCCCCCCACAAGAAGATGCTGCCCCCTCCATGCTTTACTGTCAGTATGGTGTGTTGTGGATGGTGAGCTGCATTGGTGGACCGTTTGGTGTTGAGGCCAAGTAGTTTGATTTTGGTCTCCTCTGACCAGAAGACCTTTTTCCACGGCATCAGAATCTTCAAGGTGCATTCTGGGAAAGCTCAAACGAGCCTCAATGTGGCCTTTCTTGAGAAGTGTGACGCTCCTGAACAAACCACAATGGTGGAGCGCTTGTGAAATTGTTGTCACCTGCACACCATTAATGACCACTCTTTGCCATCAAATCCTGTAACTCCTTCAAAGTGGCCATTGACCTCTCGGTCGCCTCTCATCAGTTTCCTCCTTGCTCTTCCATCCAGTTTGGAGGATCGAGGAAGGGTCCTGGTAATGCCAAACGCTTCTTTATGATGATAATTCATCATACTAACTATTCATGGTGGCTCTAAAATCCGTACTGACCCCTACTCTCTCGTTTCTTTTTCCGGTTTCTCTGTGGTGGCGGCCTGCGCCCCCACCAACCTACTCAAAGCACCATGATGCCCCTGCATTGATGGACTAAAAGCCAGAAGTCCACGTGATCATCATCATCAAGTCCTTCCGTGAAAACCATAAATACAAAGAGTACTGTTTCATTTATGTTAGGTAGATTGCCCAGAGGGGACTGGGCGGTCTCATGGCCTGGAATTTTATTTTTTCTCCGACCGTCTGGAGTTTTGTTTTTTCTGTCCCCCCCCCAGGCCATTGGACCTTACTCTTATTCTATGTTAATAAATGTTGACTTGTTTTATTTTCTTACTGTGTCTCTTATTTTTCTATTCTTCATTATGTAAAGCACTTTGAGCTACATTCTTTTATATGAAAATGTGCAATAGAAATAAATGTTGTTGTTGTTGATGGACTTTACTGAGCTCCTTGGGATTGATGAAGACTTTGAGATTTTTTGTCTCCATCTCCTGCCTGATGTCTGTCCACAACTCATAGCTGAGATCTTTTCAAAGTGACTTGTCACCCACAGTCCGTTGTTTGCTGTCAGTTGCTCTACCAAGCAAGGCAATGAATGGACCAGTAGCAGCTTCACTAATCCCACTCATTACAACTGATCACCAGTGGAAACCGCAATGGAAATGGTGGGCACTGACACCCGAGTGAGTTTGGGCTGGGCCTTTATTAATCTCAGGATTTCTTATTTTTGATTTTTTTTTTTAATTTTTCTGAACTGCAGCGGTGATGTAAGTAAATAGATGTAAGTAAAGCTGGAAATATTTTTGGTTTGTGTGTTTTCATTTAAGGCTGTGAAAAGGAGAGGATTCTTCTCTATACTCACTGTAAGTTTAATATGTCACTGTACTCTGTGCAAATATATTTTAGAAAATCTGCCTTTTTCTACTCACGTGCACAGTTGACACAGAGCCAGACTGAGAACAGGGGGTTCACCATACTGAACTGCTAGGCAAGCATTATAAAGACAAGAAAACTGGTATATGGGCAGTCAGACTGAGGACTGCTATATACGGTTTTTGTCTGTCAAAGTCAGCATGAAACTGTCTGCTTTTCCCTTGTTTGGAATGGCATGATTCACCTACAGGGGGGATTGAGCCTGCAAGTAAAGAAAGAGTATAAAACTTTGGAACATTGCCCGGCCCACCTTTGAAGCCGACAGACGGATAGGAGACAGCGTCATCCGATCCTGAAAATCCTTCAAACCGCAGCAGTGAAAATGGCAGACTCTACACATCAGGCCCCCACTCCTGAACTGGGTTCATGCCATTGGCTTCCTTCATCTGTAATGCAGCGTAAGCCGTCATTAAACAAAGCTAAGTTATTTCTCCTATGTGATTTCTTACAGCCATATCAGTAAGGGAGGGGTATCGCCTTTTTATATTATATCTATATAGATTAGAGTTATGCAACACGCCGCCGTTACAAAAGAACTCATTCCCAGGGAGCTAATGCCCCCTTGCTGGATACATGGGGTTGAAAATCATTTTGGGACTGCAAGCACCATATTAAAAAGCAGTCTGCAGTCTACTTTGATTACAAGTTTGTGTTCAGATGGACTGCGATGATCAGAAAATGAACACTCTGGACAGAAGGCAGCGCTGTGAAGCTCTGATGAGTGGGCACTGTGGACAATCAACTGCCAGACAGTGTTCAGAAGCCATTAAAAGGAGGCTTACAGAATGTCACGTTATGTAGTGAACCAGGCTGTCAATCCTACCGCACATCTCACACTATCCTCACTCATATCCTGCACAACCCTCACAAACTTTTCTGCTACTCCCGACTTCCTAACGCAGTACCATACCTCCTCTCCTGGCACCCTGTCTAACAAGTCAAGTCGAGGAGCATGCACTGGTGCCAACTACACAGCAAAACAACTCGGGATCCCAGTTGCCAACCCCCAGGCAGACACGCAGTCTAGTCCTACCCTCCGGAAATGACCCTCCATCTGCCACAGCCAGGTGTTACGTGGGCGACCCCTTGGCCTGGTCCAGCCACTTGGGTCCCCAACAATGAGGATCTTACAAGCTGGATCACATGGCCGTAGTGCCATAACTGACGCTCCCTCACAATGCAGGGACTCCATGAGCAACACAAAGTCAAACCAACGGTTCCCAAGGATTTTCCGGAGACACAGTACCAAAGGAGTCCCGTCTTTGTCTCAAGTCACTGGATAGCGTCCATGTCCCAAAACCATATAGTAAGACAGAAAGCAACAGGACTCGAAAGACTTGGACCTTCGTCCTTTTGCAGAGATATCGGGAGCGCCACACACCCCTTTTCCAGCAACCTCATGACCCCCCCCATGTTCTCCCAATCCGTCTACTGACTTCAATGAATGTCACTGCCAAGGTAAGTAAACCTCTCAACGAGGTCGACACACTCTGTCTGCAAACAGACACACTGCTGATGGCCGTGCCCAAGAGGTCAATAAAGGCCTGGCTCTTTGGTTTTTATCAGGACCCTCACAAGCCCAGACACTCCGACTCCTCACTCAGTCTCTCGAGCACCCCGATCAGAGCCTCCATTGACTCCGCGAAGATCACAGCATCGTCAGCAAAGTCAAGATCCGTGAATCTTTCTTCACCAACAAATGCCCCACAGCCACTGGACCCCACGACCTTGCCCACCACCCAGTCCATACAAGCACTGAACAGAGTAGGAGCAGAGAAAACTCCCATGACGATCCCCAGAATCAACTGGGGGAAAACGCTGACGTCCTGTCTAACGTTCTCTCTAAATCCACAAACACGCAATGCAATTCCTTCTGACCTTCTCTGTACTTTTCCGCCAACACTCTCATTACATCTGTAGTACTCTTTCCTGGCATGAAACCATATTGCTGCTCACAGATCGCCACCACTGCTCTCAGCCTAGCATCCATTACTCTTTCCCTTAGTTTCATAGTGCGGCTGATCAACGTTATATGCCTGTCACTACTGCACATCTCCCTTATTCTCTCATACTACTTCTCCACTCCTCAGGCAAAATGTTGTTAAATAGTCTAATTAGAAACTCTACTGCCATTTCACCTAAACATCTCCATGCCTCCACTGGTATTATGGTCCGGACCTACAACTTTTCCACTTTTCATTCTCTTCACAGCTTCCCTCATTTCATCCTTGCTGATCCCCAGGACTGTGATTTACTAATCTCTCATTTTCTATATTCATAAGTTCTTCAAAGTACTCCTGTCACCTTTTCAGCAAATTTCCATCTGCATCCTTTATCACCATAACCACTAAAAACTTAAATAACTCCCGATAATTCTTTGAAACACACCACTTGGCATGTTAGTATTTTGAAGAACGTGTAAAACAGCCGGTGGCGTTCACAACAGAGAGTTGTGTGTGAATTCTGTACCTCTGCCTCTACAAGGCGGCCAATGATAGTCTCCAATGTTTCATGGCGGTAACACTTGAGGACACCTTCAAAGTACTGCGAGCGATGCTGAAGAGCTTTAGTCACCGTTATGTCCAGGTTGTTGTAGGTCTTCTCTGCAGCCAGATTCTACATCATTTAAAAAAATAAAAAAAAAGTTTGTGCGTCATCATGAGCTCATCATTTACATACCGACTTCTTCCTAAATGGATTTGAGGCCAAAGATAAGCAAAAAGGGAACACTCTGGTTTTCTAGGACACTTGAACTCGAGTACTAGGCAGGAATTTCACTTTATAGAATAAACACTTGCTGCTAAAAGAGAGCAAAGATCACTCTTAATAATACGACATGTCATGGGTCCTGTATAGAAGCCCCATGTTTACGGTCATTCACACCCATGCCTGTATAGAAAGGCGGTAATATAAAAGAATGTCTGGATTCTTTGGGTGGTGGTTTTGGATGTCCTCCTGGTTTCAGCCCCATACAATAGACATCACAAAGATGGGCTACACCAGGAGTCAACTAGAAAGAATGGCCCAGGATAGAAATCTCTGGAGATCTACCTTTGGTGGCCCATACCCCAGAAGGGGTGGAGGGCATAAGTAGGTAAGTAATATAAAGAATATGACAGAGAGCGAATGGTCATGAGGTGCGGTCCCTGGTGGTGCAAATGAGTGGAATCCTTGGTGTACCATTGTGGAGCAGCTTTGGGGTGTCAATGAGGTGGCCACAGGATCACGCATCCACATGCAGACACACACAGTCTGGCCAATTGTCTCTCTGGCACTCCAGGGTGCGTGATTAGGCACCTGTGTATACCAACATTTAAAAAGGAGAGGCTGGACGATAAGGAGAAGCGAACTTCAAGGCAAAAATCACTGGAGTAAGTAAGTTGCAGACGAGGAGTGGCAGTGGCACTCCAAGGTGGGTGTATGTGGAGCTTTAGTGTAAGACTGGGGACTTGGATTGACCGTCCCGATGTCCAGTAAGTGTGACACAGTGTATGGGATGATGGAGGGCTGGCGAGGCACGTCTCAGCCAAAGCTGTAGAGGGCTGGTGGGATTGGAGATGGTGAATGGTGACTGCAGTGGACCCACCAGGTTGAACTGAGAGAAAGAGAGGCCCTCATCTGACAGAGGAGCCCAACCTGATCCCATGAAGCATTTCTAAAAGGGATTTTTTTTTTTTTAGTATTTATTGACTGTTTTAAACCCCTACAATTACACTTTTTTGTGATCAACTTTTTATTCAACAAAAACAAATTGACAAGAATGAATGGACACAACATACCAAATAACCCAACCAACTCACTCCCACCCAGCTTCAATGCCTTATTACCGTCTGCACAGCTCTTTTTTGCTTTAATAAATATGCACTTTGACTTTTCAAAACTGCTTGTTGTTTCTCACTCGCCACTGTGCCCATCTTGTTACAAAATACTAGGGGTCACGTGGATGGTTACCACCTGGACATTGACCCCCAGACACTAATGCATTTGTGTATATAAACGTATTACGCTAACCCACAGCTCTGCCAAGTTTTGGTTAGTAAATCCCCAAACCTGACTAGAGAAATAAGACGTCCAGTTACAATAATAAGCGTGCATTTAGCAGACTGGCAAATATAAAGCCATACCCACCATTGCAGTCCTAAATGAACCGAGACAGCATTTGGGCTCTAAAACCTGAAAGGTGGCATGCTGTGCAAAAAGTATCAGGCTACAACAACACAAAACGTGTTTATACTCACAATGACATCAAATTTAGAGTAAATATCCACCACTCGTCCTGAAAGAGACAAGATAAAGAGGTGCGTTTCATCATGGCCCTGCTGCCACATGTATTCACCGTTCAGACTCCCGCCGTACACTCGTGCAGAGCGGACCCTTACCAGACTCGTCTACTACGGGGAGAGCCGACACGCGTTGTTCCACAAAGATGCCCAGTGCTGTGTAAAGGGGGGTTTTGGCATTCACCACCGCAATCTTGTCAAAGGTGCCAATGTTGAGCTCTTCGAGTGTCTTCTTCATAAACTCTGGCTTAGGCATCTCGGAGATCTGCCACAAGAGAGACAGCAAGCATTAGAGTTTAATGGTTGGGTACAGCAGATGCGTTTGTGATTTCATGGAGCAGCAAAACTTACACATTTCTTTTATGTGTAAAGGGCAAAACTGTAGAAACGGAGATGGAGTCCTTATAGATGAAGTACAATAAAAGTTAATAAATTATACAGAGGAAACAAAAAACAAATATGGAGACTGTGCCTAGTAAATACAACCCACTTTACAAACAAGATGAGGCAATTCAGGTCATCAAAGGGCCGACAAATTTAGAATATTTAAATTAAAAATAGGTAAATAATCAAATACATTTGAAGTGATATTTACGATTTAATGTGCTTTTTAATAGTTTATTATTGAGGTAACGGCTACACTGATGGCCACAAAAAGAACACGCACAAATAGCAAAAAAAAAAAACCCAAGTGATACTCGGGCAACTGTTATTTAAATACAAGAGCAATCAAAATCCCAAGCATGTGCACCGCTGGCCTTTTGTCAGTCTAGTACCGACAGCAGGGTACAAAAGTCTATCCACTAAAGCAGCCAGAAAAAGGAGATGTAATCCATACAAGCCACAGACATTGGCGCTGTATTTTTCTACAATCATTCATTAATTTTCCAGGTCATGATGGCAATAGCCTTAGCAGCGCAGCCCATACGTCCCTTTCCCCGGCCACACTTGACAAGTTGTGCTGTGGGATCCCAAGGTGTTCCCCGGCCCTCTCGGTGATATAATCCACCCAATGAGCCCTGGTTCTTCCCTGGGGTCTCCGATTAGCGGATTGTGCCCAACAGACCTCCACAGGGTGGCTTCCAGGGGGCACCTGTACCATAACCACCTCAGTTGGCTCCTCTCAAGGCAGTGGGTCAGCAGCTCTGCTCTAAGCTTATCTTGATATCTGTGGTTCTCACCCTCCTTCTACGCGAGAGCCCCATCCACACTGCAGGGAAAGCTCATTTTGGCCACTTGTATCCGCGATCTCATCCTTTTAGGCATTACCCAAAATTCATGACCATAGGTTAAGGGTAAGGATGTAGATCGACGGGTAAACCGTTCTGGCTCTGCTCCTTCTTCACCACTACAGATTGGCATCAAAATATCTCAAGTTTTTGTGCATTTGCAAATCATGAAGCGCTTATGACACTGCTCGGAAAACTCATGTTTAAAATGAAGGGAATTAGACCAGTGGATTGAGACGGCGACTTTAAAATGAGGTCATCAGGAACACGGGGACACGGCTGGAAACTTGTGAAGGGGAAATTTGACATTAGGAAGTTTTTCTTTACACAAAGAACGACAGACACTTGGAATAAGCGGCCAAGTAGTGTGGTGGACAGGAGGACTTTAGGGACTTTCAAAACGCAACTTGATGTTCATTTAGAAGAAATAAGTGGACATGACTGGCGAGCTTTTGTTGGGCTGAATGGCCAGTTCTCGTCCAGATTGTTCTAATGTTGTAATAAAAAAGTGTTTCCAAAGGTAAGAAGAGCCAACATCTACTCCTACAGACAGGGCTTTGCGCTGGATGAGTTTAAGATACAGTCAGCCCTCAACTTTCGAGGGATTTACACTCTTAGGAAACAACACAAATGTGGAAGACGTGAATGTGAGCTCACTGAGCCTATGGGAAATAAGGGGGAAAAAATAGGAGCAAAGGTTCCCACAACCACCAAAAAAGTCCTCTTGCATTAGATTGCTCACAATACACTTTTCTGCATAGAATTATTTTTAATATGCACTTTTCATAACATAGGAAGTGTGAAATAAACCATAAACTGCAGTCCACAAAATAAGATTGGTAACATGTAAAACATTTATTCATGACAAGAACTTCTTAGAATTTGGGGAGCTTATGTGAAAATAGTCGCTGCTATCGGAAGACACCAAAGCTGGCGAGGTCTTGACACTTCAGACACACTGACCATTGTGGAATGCAGATGACGCTGGAAACTGTGAAGGGTAATTCATGTCAGCGATACCTGCTTCGTGTGGACCACGAAGATGTTTAAGGGTCTCGGGTATATGGAAGCAGAGCAGAGGCAAGCAGATGTTTAACCATCGTCGAATGCAGCCTCCATGTCTCTAGCCAGCTGGTTGCAGTCGATAGCAACTGCCAACATTCAGCATGAGCTTCGTCAAACACCTTTATCTTCTCAGGGGGCTTCTCACAAACTTTGCACGCTTTTGTGGCATAATTTCCTTCCAAAATAAATTCACAAGGTGTTCTTTACAAGAGCAGAGGTGAAGAAATTGGGTAAAACACCTATTAGGATAGGGCAGCACGGTGCCTCGCAGTAAGGAGACCCGGGTCCTCCCTGCGTGGAGTTTGCATGTTCTCCCCGTGTCTGTGTGGGTTTCCTCCCACAGTCCAAAGACGTGCAGGTTAGGTGCATTGGCAGTCCTGAATTGTCCCTAGTGTGTGCTTGGCGTGTGTGCCCTGCCTGGGATTTGTTCTTGTGTTGCGCCCTGTGCTGGCTGGGACTGGCTCTAGCAGACCCACATGACCCTGTGTTGGGATATAGTGGGGACACTGACTAACTGACCAATTAGGACAGGTCACTTCCCGGGTCCTCCCTGCGTGGAGTTTGCATGTTCTCCCCGTGTCTCTGTGGGTTTTCTCCAGATGCTCCGGTTGCTCTGAGGCTGGGGATCTGCAGTGGCAATCGGAAGGTTGCCGGTTCGAATGCTCGAATGCCGTAAATGCCAATAGGGACTCTGTTCTGTTGGGCCTTTGAGCAAGGCCCTTAACCTGCAATTGCGGAGCGCTTTGAGTAGTTAGAAAAGCGAAATATAAATGCAAAGAATTATTATTAAAAGAAGGAATTATATTAGCAGAGTAGCCAGCCCAGCAGGTCACAAATGCAGTGTCATCTGTAAGGACCGTTCCATCAGCCGCCCTGACTGCGACTCTCCGAGGAACAGATTCAGATGTGCGTAATGCTTCGATTCCTCTGTAAGCAGGACGTGGGTCGCTAGACCACAGATGGTGTGTCACTTGCTCACAGATTCCTCTAACAAACGCCTCTTTATCTGCCCTCAGAGCCCGGTACAGACCAGAGTTGTCATTGAACCTTGCGCTGTGACTCCTCTCGATAATGTCCAGGGTGCCCTGTGAGATGAAACACCTCCTTCTAGGAACACCGGTAACACCAACACAACCCTCAGCAACCTTCAGGGTCTTGTCATGGAAGGTCTCCCACATCACATTAAGATCGGCAGTCGCAACCAAATCTGCAAGTTCCTCACACAAACTCCGTGCAAACTCATTAGAAACAGCCTGGTTTTGGAGTCTGGCCAAGTCAGGCCTCATTCTCCTAGTAGAAGGAAACCCACTGGACCTAAGCTGGATCTTCAGAGTAGCAACAAGTAGTCTGTGGTCAGAATTCACAAACTGGGCCCTTCTGTAGATCCTACAGTTTTGCAAGAGCCTCCAGCATCTGCCCACAAAGATGGGACTGATCTCCTTCACCGCAACACCAGTACTTGGAGTACCAAGTCCAACGATGGGGCACAGGGTGCGGGAACCAGAATCCAGCGATCTGCGGCCCCTGACCTTTTGCAAAGTCAAGGAACATAGAGCCACTTTCACCATGGTCACCAGATCCATGGGGACCGACGTAATCCTCATAGTCAGCCCTGTCAGTACCAGTGGTCAAACTGAAGTCACCCATGACCATCACCTCATGGGCTCCTATCAACCACCAAGCAAAGTTGCAAATAAAATGTCTCCCTCACCGTGGTCGGAGCATACACCAAGACAACAGACAAGGCACCCAGGGAGTGCCGTAATTGGAGTCTCACAATACGCTCGTTGAAAGGAGTGACGTCGGACACCATCAGAAAGAGCCGATCTGCCACAACAACGGCTACTCCCTGAGTATGACAGCTATCAGAGCCACCAGACCAATAAAAGGTGTACCCACCTACAGAGATCTGGCAAGTTCTAGGTCTGCACAACTCAAGAGAGTGCCACCACTGAAAGTTTACGCAGCTCCTCCGACGGCAGAGGAAGACGATCATCATTCTAGAGAGACAAGACGTTCCATGCGCCTACCCAGATAGGCCGCCTTAATTTGGGACCAGAGTGCTGCCATGCAGCGGGCGACGCTTCAGCACCACACCAGTTCTGGACCCGACGGGCTCTCCTACGGTCTGGAATTTTCTGGGTATGCGGCTCCAGAGGGCTTCCCCATCCCCCTTCATGATGCGAGCAGCCTTCCTATAGAAGGCTACAGCAGAGCTAGTCCCGCGGAGAGCAAAAGGGAGTCCATTCTGTCGTCTCGGAGCTGTGTGAAGTTTGCCAATCCTGCCACCAGCCCCCATGATTTCCCTGTAAGTTGGAGAACCACTTACAGGGCCGGATGCAGCTTAACGTTAGAACGTCAATGCACCTTTTACTGTGAAGTTTTCTCAAATAATCATATTCAAATATTGACATTAGACAAACAGTACAGACATGGCGGGGGAAAAAAAAAGTGGAGCAGCAACATCAGTGTCATGTAATCTTACTGGTGACGGAAATATGACAAATCCTCCCCCTTTCAAGCTGCCAAGCTGACCCCCTTCCTACCCGCAAGACTCGATACTTACAAAGAGTTTGAGAAACTTCAGGATGCGCTTGTGCGTGAGGATGTACAGGGTGTTCCCCGTCAGAGGGTCGATTACAGGCAAGCGATGAATCTTGTTCTTAATTAGGGACGACACAGCATCGTAGAGGCTGAGAAGGCAAGGGAAGGAAAGACTTGTTAGGCCGTGCATTCATTTTTTATTTTAATTTGCACTAGACTTGGGGTCACAGAGCTAACCTTGCGTTAGGCGAGATGCTGACAAGAGGCTTGGAGGAGTCTTGTAGGTACAGCTCTGTAGGAGAGGGGGATATTGGGATCATTTTTCGAAAGCAGAGCTTTAAAAACAGACTCCCGTTATCTTGTTACAAATGCACAGAGGCGTCTGAAGAAATTAAAAGCTGCTCACCTCTCCAGGTTTCAATCTTGTGCTCCTCCAGTTCATAGATCTGAACCTGCAAAGCAACAGGGAATTGTAATTGAAGAGTATTAAAAAAAAAACATCTCCGAGAGATCTCGCTATTTCATTTTGGGCAGGAGGATATCCAGGAGGCCAGTGGAGTGGAGTGTAACCTGGTCAATGACAGGAGTCGGCCCACATGGACGAGTGGATTTCCAGTAAGACAGACAGACTCATTTCGCTATTGGCAGCCAAACCGTGTGGTTATTACAGAAACATTTAAGATGTTTAAACTCGGCCAAAAAGCTTTGGAACAAAACCACTCAGAATAGCCGACTAAGCTGCTTAGCCACATAAATCCCCTGAAGCACATCAACATTACAGTAAAACCTTGGACTTCGAGTAACTTGGTCTGCAAGTGTTTTGCAAGACGAGCTAAAATTTGTAATACATTTGAACCAAACCAAATGAATACGTTGGTCACATTGGTTGATTGCCTGCAGTTGAATTCATGAAAGACTGAGGTACTAATTGTTGCTTCTCCTGTTCTTTATTCTGAGATTATCTTAAAATTATCTTCTGTTATTAAGTCGAGTTTACGTAACCTTGAGGTTATTTCTGACCAGTCCCTGACTCTTGATTCATATGTTAGATCGGTCATCCACTCGTGTTTCTTTCACTTCAGTAATCTGTCTAAACTAAGAAATGCTATTTCAAAATCATAATTGGAGATGCTTGTTCATTCTTTTATTTCCTCACGGCTTGATTACTGTAACGCTCTCTATGCGGGTCTCCCTCGCGTCATCAGTTAGTCCAAAATACAGATACCAGGCTTATAACTCGCACCAGCCGGAGTGATCCCATCACCCCCATTCTGCACACCCTGCACTGGCTCCCAGTGTTTTATAGAAATCATTTTGAAGTTTTGGTACTTTACTTTCAGAGCTGTGCATGGACAAGTTCCCGAGTACTGAGAAAGAAGAAACATTATTAACTATAATGATTATAAGCAGTTACCTCACAAATACCAAGGACTGTGTTTTGTATTAATCATGCTGCAGAGAGTTATATGATTTATTACTTCTATATGATGTGTTCTTCATTTAGGTAGAAAAAGAATTAAGCATGTGCACAGAATAAGGGACTAACTTGCATTCTGTTAGTATCAAGAGGTCAGCATTTTCTCATAAAAGAACACCCTGTGATATTATAAATCAGTGTGACACTTTCCGAATTCTTGCTTAAAACTCTTTGTGCATACAGTGATCCCTCGCTATATCGCGCTTCAACTTTCGCAGCTTCACTCGAAATATGCATCACTGATTTTTTTGGAGGTTCGCGGATTTCTGCAGACAATGGGTCTTTTAATTCATGGTACACGCTTCCTCAGTTGCTTTGCCCAGTTGATTTTATACAAGGGACACTACTGGCAGATGGCTGAGAAGCTACCCAATCAGAGCACGTATTACGTATTAAATAAAACTCCTCAATGATATACGATATGCTTCCCGTGCAGCGCTTCGCATACTTGGAAAGCCTGAACAGCACATATTGATTTTTGATTGCTTGCTTTTCTCTGTCTCTCTCACTCTCTCCGACATTCTCTGCTCCTGACGGAGGGGCTGTTCGCACACTGGACTAGAGGATACGGACACTCCTCTAAAAAATGCTGAAAGACTACCTTCACATTGTAGCTGCTTTGTCTGGCGGTGCCTTGCATACCTAAAAGCCCGAATAGCCCTATTGATTTTTGATTGTTTGCTTTTCTCTCTCTCTGAAATTCTCTGCTCCTGACGGCGCTCCTTTGAAGAGGAAGATATGTTTGCATTCTTTTAATTGTGAGAAAGAACTGCAATCTCTGTCTTGTCATGGAGCACAGTTTAAACTTTTGACTAAAGAGTGTTGTTTCAGGTCTAGAGGGCTCTAATAATGTTAGAAAATGTATTTAGGTCGTAAACAGGTTTTCTATGCTTTAACTGCGAAAATATTCAATTTATAAATAAAGAATCCTACTTCACGGAAATTCATTTATCGCGGCAGTCTGGAACGGATTAACCGTGATAAACGAGGGTGGACTGTATTTCTTAAAACTGTGAGTGCTCTGCTCACCTCTGTATCTGAAAGAAGCACTGTACACATTCCAATTCAGGGAGTCGCAAGCTATTAAAACTATGTATAAACTCAAAATGAACTGCCATATATACATACGTGTGTGTGTGTGTGTGTGTGTGTGTATGTGTATATATATAAATAAATAAATGTGTGTGTGTGTGTGTGTGTGTATGTATGTGTGTGTATATATATATATATACACACATATACATATACACACACATATACATACATATATACATACATACGTACATACATACACACACACATACACTCACCTAAAGGATTATTAGGACCACCATACTAATACGGTGTTTGAACCCCTTTCGCCTTCAGAACTGCCTTAATTCTACGTGGCATTGATTCAACAAGGTGCTGAAAGCATTCTTTAGAAATGTTGGCCCATATTGATAGGATAGCATCTTGCAGTTGATGGAGATTTGTGGGATGCACATCCAGGGCATGAAGCTCCCGTTCCACCACATCCCAAAGATGCTCTATTGGGTTGAGATCTGGTGACTGTGGGGCCCATTTTAATACAGTGAACTCATTGTCATGTTCAAGAAACCAATTTGAAATGATTCGAGCTTTGTGACATGGTGCATTATCCTACTGGAAGTAGCCATCAGAGGATGGGTACATGGTGGTCATGAAGGGATGGACATGGTCAGAAACAATGCTCAGGTAGCCCGTGGCATTTAAACGATGCCAAATTGGCACTAAGGGGCCTAAAGTGTGCCAAGAAAACATCCCCCACACCATTACACCACCACCACCAGCCTGCACAGTGGTAACAAGTCATGATGGATCCATGTTCTCATTCTGTTTACGCCAAATTCTGTCTCAACAGAAATCGAGACTCATCAGACCAGGCAACATTTTTCCAGTCTTCAAACTGTCCAATTTTGGTGAGCTCGTGCAAATTGTAGCCTCTTTTTCCTATTTGTAGTGGAGATGAGTGGTACCCGGTGGGTTCTTCTGCTGTTGTAGCCCATCTGCCTCAAGGTTGTGCGTGTTGTGGCTTCACAAATGCTTTGCTGCATACCTCGGTTGTAACGAGTGGTTATTTCAGTCAAAGTTGCTCTTCTATCAGCTTGAATCAGTCGGCCCATTCTCCTCTGACCTCTAGCATCAACAAGGTATTTTCGCCCACAGGACTGCCGCATACTGGATGTTTTTCCCTTTTCACACCATTCTTTGTAAACCCTAGAAATGGTTGTGCGTGAAAATCCCAGTAACTGAGCAGATTGTGAAATACTCTGACCGGCCCGTCTGACACCAACAACCATGCCACGCTCCAAATTGCTTAAATCACCTTTCTTTCGCATTCTGACATTCAGTTTGGAGTTCAGGAGATTGTCTTGACCAGGACCACACCCCTAAATGCATTGAAGCAACTGCTATGTGATTGGTTGATTAGATAATTGCATTAATGAGAAATTGAACAGGTGTTCCTAAAAATCCTTTAGGTGAGTGTATATATTAGTATAGTATAGTATAGTATATAGAGGGAGGCCCCACGATAGGCTGCACACGGTCTGATCTGACCAGTCAGTGGCACTGAGCTGGGGCGGTAGTCTCATTGACTCACCAAGAATAAAGAAATTGCTTTTTACTTTAAATTGGTGTTTATCTCCCGTTGTTTTCAACTTCAGCGTCCACAGTACCTAAACAGCCTCCTCTAATGCTATACAGATTGTCAGACTCTTAGGTCTGGACAACGGGGCCTTTTACAAGGGTGAGGAAGAAAGGACAGATGTCTTTGAAATGGCTAGAACTCACCACTAGGTGGCGTTAGGTTCGTGAAGTCTTAGCATTTTTTTCTTTCCTTTTTAGTTGAAGCCATGGAGCTGTGGATGATAGAACACCGCATTTTTCAAGAACAGCCAATCTATTACCGCAGTGGAGCGTGAGTTTCGCTGCCATTTCAATATCCACAGTAATAAAGCTGTTCCCGCTCCTAACACTATCCTATGATGGGCACTTCATACACGAGGTACACTAATGAACAAAAGACCGCCGGGGGCTACACGAACAGCACGTACCCCATAAAACATGGAAAGCGCACGACAGAGCGGTGTTGAAAAGAGTGGAGGCCAACTTCCATGAAAGCCTTCCGAAATGCATCAGTGATAACAGACACCACATGGGAAAGGTTGTTTTCCACACTTGATTTTGTCAAATGCTATTTCAATATGAACTCAAATCTTTCAATAAATTTCTTTGTAAGAAAAAATTAACAATTTTGTGATTTTGTAAAATTATGTCCATCCTTTCTGCCTCACCCTGTAGTTGTCCCACACACTCGGCTAAAAACCTGTGGGAATTGTGCCATTCAGTCGGTGGCATCGAGACAATGGAGTAGCCTGCCTTATGGTGTGCATGCAGCAGGGTCTGTCGATTCTTTTAAAAAAACAACTGAAAACATTTCTTTTTAAACAGGCTAACTTTAATCAGTGCCGAGTAGTTCCCGTTTGTTTATTTATTATTTTTATTGGTTTTCTTTACTGCGGTGGGCTGGCATCCTGCCTGGGATTTGTTTCCTGCTTTGCGCCCTGTGTTGGCTGGGATTGGCTCCAGAAGACCCCCCCGTGAGGATATGGTGGGTTGGATAATGGATGGTTTTCTTTGTTTTGTTTTAACGGTTGTATTTGTACTGGATTTGCCGTTTAGCACTCGGTGAGCTTTTGTCTGTCAAGGGCGCTATACAAATAAACTACTACTACTCTCTCATTTCCATTAGCGCAGACACCTCATGCTGCTTATTCGCAGGTTGAAATGGAAGCACATTAGCTGGAGAGCTGCAGGCTCCTTTGTCATCTGAACCTCATTATTAATTGATGGCTGGTGAAGAAAACAGGAGACAATTAAAACCTAAACGCAGCTGCTTAAAACTTAAATAGGAAATGAATCGGAAATTTACAAGCGAGATAACTAAAACAGAGACCAAAAATTCATCTTGCTTTAGTAGTAAATAAAAGGGTTTTAATTAAGAAGCTGGTTAAAGTATAAACCTGCAGCCACTGCGGGCCTATCGAATACCCCTGACCTCGGACACGAACCGCGGTTCCCTGACTGAGAGGCATCAACGCTACCACAGCACCATTTCCCTAAAAAGCCAATTAGTCGTCAAGCAGCAAACCTGAATAAAGTGGCAAGTCAGAGACCCATCAGGATGGAAGGAAGCCCTCCGAGCCACTGCGCATCATGTCAGTTATCAAAATGTGACATCCACACTGGCAACAAATGCATCTCAGGGTGCGCACGGGTGTCGAGCTCCAGTCCTGGAGGGCCGCAGTGGCTACAGGTTTTCATTCTAACCATCTTCTTTATTAGTGACCAGTGACCATTAGTGCTGCCAATTAACGTCTTTTGCCTTAAGCTTTAATTCACTTGACTCGGGGCCCCTTAGTTGTCTCTTCCCTTAATTAGCAGCCAAGCAATAATTGGACACAAAACAAGCCGCCACATGATCAGTTTATCTGTGTCCATCAAGCAATATCGGAAAATAAAGTTGAAGGTCTCAGTAAGGATGATCTCTCAGGTCACCGAAACATTTTGACAGTGTACTTAGGAAAAAAAATCAACAGTTTTGGAAATGTCTGCTGTGACAAGCACAATGGGTTCAACTAACAGCAAGAATGGGCTTCTCATTAAGAGACTGGTTGGAGTAAAATTGGTTGGGGTTTGAAATCTCAGTTTAGCTGGTCATCTGTTAGCTCGTTTCACATCTCGTTTCTGTTTGCCTGTTATTTAATGAAGAAAAGGAATACATTTAGAGGGCTGAATCCTTAAAAACGGGGAATTTAAAATGAAGGGAAAAGAAGTTAAATTAGCAGTGAAAACTGGTCACCGATTCAGTAAAGGGTTAGAATGAAAACCTGCAGCCACTGCGGCCCTCCAGGCCTGGAGTCTAGGACAGCGCGGCTGCACAAACCTTCAGCGAACTTCAGCCAGGCCAGTGCAGAGACGGCCTACAGACGAACTGGTGTGTCACCTAGGAAAGCCCCTTCACACCTATGGTCTCAAACTCCAGTCCCGGAGGGCTGCAGTGGCTGTAGGTTTTCATTCTAAGCCTTTCCTTAATTAGTGTCCCGTTTTTGCTGCTAATTAACTTCTTTTGCGTTCATTGCAATGGACTTGCACTTGAAGACTCAGACCCCTTGTTTCTTTTTCAAATAATTAGATGTCAAAAAATAATGAGATATAAAATGAGCCAAAACATGGCCAGCAAACTGTGTGGATCATACAATATTTCAAAGTCTCAAGAATGCGGATCTGCTCAGATCCCCAAAACATTTTAAAAGTGCTCTTTGAAAAGACAATTTCAGAAATGTCTGCTATTGCACAATGAGAGCAGCAACATGCCGTGGAGTTAAAGAGCGGGTTTGATGAATCCTGTTCAAACTGTTCTCTATTCAGCCTCCAGTTAATCCAAAATGCGGCTGCAAGAATTATTACAAGAACGAGAAAATATGAACACATAACTCCAGTTCTTAAATCTTTACACTGGCTCCCAGTTAAGTTTAGGGCCGATTTCTAAATCCTCCTTTTAACATATAAAGCATTAAATGGCTGAGGTCCGGCTTACTTGTCTGAACTTATCATGACTTACAAACCCGAGCGCACATTAAGATTTCAAGATGCCGGTCTGCTTAGGATTCCAAGGATTAATAAAATAACAGTGGGAGGTCGAGCTTTTAGTTACAGGGCCCCCTAAACTGTGGAGTGGTCTGCCTGCTTCTATAAGAGATGTCCCTTCAGTCTCAGCCTTTAAATCCCGGCTGAAGACTCACTACTTCAGTTTAGCATATCCTGACTAGAGCTGCTGATTAACTGTACAGACGGATCTCTGTTGTTAGTCATTAGCACTAAAACATAAGTAACATGATAATTATATTTGAATACTAACCCTCACCTATTCGGTTTCTTTTCTCGGTACCCAAATGTGGCCATTGGTGCCACGACCCACCTGCCAAGTTGTTTGCCTGCCTATGGTAAAGTCATCCCTGATGGAGGATCACAGGAATCATGGGAAAGAGGGGTCCTTTCATCAGAGCAACGTTTCAGCTGTGGCATGGCCAAATGGAGATGCAGCTAGATGGATGAGGTCTCCAGGACTCTAAAAATATCCAAACCTAATTATGTCATATCATTTACTGTTAAACCGTACTTCTAAAATTTTTATTATTATGCTGTATTAAAGAATTATTCTGTTCTGTGTATTGTATTGTATTGACCCCCTACTTTTGACACCCACTGCACGCCCAACCTACCTGGAAAGGGGTCTCTCTTTGAACTGCCTTTCCCGAGGTTTCTTCCATTTTTCCCTACAAGGTTTTTATTGTCTTCTCAGAGAGTCAAGGCTGGGGGGCTGTCAAGAGGCAGGGCCTGTTAAAGCCCATTGCAGCACTTCCTGTGTGATTTGGGCTATACAAAAATAAACTGTATTGTATTGTATGAACAACAAGAATCAGCAAATAATTAAGCAACTGGTTGGAGTTTGAGGCCCTGACTTAGTTGGTCTTCAGTTGGCTCCCTCACTTCCCATTTCGTCTCTGTTGGGAGTGCCATTTAAGGAAAGAAATGAAGCAAATCAGAAGAATGATGAAGAAATTCAGGGGAAGAAATCTTAAAATAAAATGAAAGGAAAAGGAGTTAATTAGCAGCACACAACAGGCCACTAATTAAGAAAAGGGTCAGAATGAAAAGCTGCAGCCACTGTTTGGGACCACTGGATGAACGTTTGAGAAAGAAATGGGGAAACAAAGCTCAAAGGTGTTCTAACTGCTAGATTTATTGGTGCCTTCAATCGCCCCACCACCCACCACCCAAACTCTGAAGCGACTGCCCCTATAGTCGGATTCATCGAGGTAGATGGGAACATGTCAATCCAACTCTGGTGCGGACCAAAACAACCAAAACCAAGACCCTTTGAAAATGGTGATCACGGTACGGTAGCAAGTAACTCTGGAGCAGTGCACATGAGGGATGAATGCAATCCGACCCGGGGCCAGTCTGATACTGTGCATTATGGGTAATGTTTCTACCAGCGATTAGGCAGCATCTCCGTATAATAATCAATCCACAAATCCACACAGGCTTGCACAATTACCAGATCAGTCCTAGCACCCGTTTCACCCTCTCATGATCACATTGGATTGCAGTTGACCAAGATTACTGAAACAACAACAACAAAAAGGTGTAGATTCATTTGTGAGTGGGTAGCTCAAACTGCATACAGAGATGGTGAGAAACAAATGGTCTGCGCGACTAACGTTAAAGCACGTAACCTTACACCACAGAAGTGATGTGCACAGGTGGGGGATCCTTGAAATGCGATCCAATGGCACTTGTGACACAATCCGGACACGGATGCCACATTAACTTTGATACTATGTAGTCACTGTGAATCGCAGGTTTCCAAGTGAATAGTATTAACAAAAATGTTACAGGCCTAAAAGGTGGCACTTGAGATTTGAGAGAACGTAAATAAATTTGAGTTCAGACTACCGGAGAGTAAATACACAACACAATACGCTGAAATTAAATTCACCCGATAGGTCTACCAATATGCAACATCATATGCTGAAATTAAATTCACTGGACATGTCTACCGTCTAAATGAAACTGTGCCACATCACAGTGTGCCTCACAGCAGGGCGTGCCATAGACCCTTCCAAGATGGAATGTGACCTCTCTGCAGCCTGCAGATTGAGACAAACTAACGGATCATCTCCTGATCTTCTATACTAATAAAAGGTAAAGCCCTCACTGACTCGCTCATCACTAATTCTCCAATTTCCCGTGTAGGTAGAAGGCTGAAATTTGGCAGGCTCATTCCTTACAGCTTACTTACAAAAGTTGGGCAGGTTTCATTTCGAAATTCTACGCGTAACGGTCAACAACATCCGCCATGTTGAACTCTCTTATTTATGGCCCCATCTTCACGAAATTTGGTAGGTGGCTTCCCTGCGCTAACTGAAACCGATGTACGTACTTATTTCGGTGGTATGATGCCACTGTCGGCCGCCATATTGAACTTTTCAACGGTCTTTGTTACTTATGGGCCCATCTTCAAGAAATTTAGTATGCAGGTTCCCAGCGCTAACTGAATCCTACTTACGTACATATATACGTCCATAGCCTGCAGCTCGGTCACCATGTGAGGCGGCGTTGAGTCCCCCATCCCAACGCCTCCCACGTTGTTGGCTGCCTGCCCATATAAGGCCGTCCGTCGCTCCGGTCTCTACATTCCCTTCATTGCTTCGCCACGGGATTCATGTCTCCCTGCTGATAACTACAGCCTTTTTATTTAATCCACGGCTTCTCCACTGTTTTATTGTTCGTTTATTACAATTATAGTTATTATGTAGGTATTTTAGACTTACTTTACATTGTTCAGGTACCCATTTCCTTTATCGTTCCAACCGTACCCCCATTAAAATGTCTATCGAGGTGATCACCATCGATCAAAGAACTGTCACTTACTGAGTGGTTTCCATGCCTGGAGATGGCGCCTGCCTTTTCCATTATCTGTGTTACATATTGCACGGCCATATCAGGCTCACTCTTGATATCCATTGTGTCTTATGTATTGAATGACTGGACAGGTTCAAGGTGTGGACTGATGACGGTACAGGAGATAATTAGACTACACAGGAGCACTAGAAGAGTGAAATGCTTAAGCCCTTCACCTATGGTTCTGCATGTGAGTTGATGGCTGCCGCTGAATTGTTCGGTTGTCGCTTTCAAGTGTACCGAAATGGCCAAATATTTTACACCTTTCGACAACCGCCAATGCCTCTTAAACATCTTAGATTCACAGGTGACGATTTCAGTTGTGGACACTTGATGTTTATGAATGTTTAAACTCTCAAAAGCTGGATGTGAAGTTATCGATCAAACCGGTTGTATGCTTACAACGCTTGACAGATGCCGAATGTCACTTCAACACAACAAGTCCTACAAATACTGTCGTCATTGAAACAAACCATGAAACTCAAACCGATTATGACAGCAGCAATCCAAGCTGTGAGATTTGAGACAAGATTACTGTTCACATGGCCGACTGTACGTTACATGCTCAAGAGTAAGCTCAGCGCACAGCTTGGTCAGATTACAACCAGAGGGCCGAACTGACAACGTGGTATACAAAGAGATCCTTAACAAATAATTATTGGCATATTTTCCCTCAGTTTAAAAAGGTTTACTTTTCTTCTTAATAAAAATTTTAAGGCAGTACTTCGCTGCTGGTATTATGCTAGTTCAGAATAAATCAAAACGGGATCAGGTGGGTGACAACACTTTAAAACTTGGGCTTCAAGTCACCGATAAGCTAGAACAAGCACAAGGAGCAGCTATTTTTAGACACCTAGATAAGTAAACTGCTCCCAACCTGAGGAGACACCGCCAGCTCCAGACTGCCAGCTTGCCAATTCATTCATTCATTAAAATGTGGAAAAACAAAAGCCAAAGTGTAGGACCAAACAATGCGTTATTGACCAGGTGGTATGGGTACCACTAAACTAAAATTCCCTATTAAATATTAACTCGGCTGTTTTCTTACTTTATAAATCGGTAATAAAACAAAAAATTTAAATGAAGGCAGCAGGACTCAAACTCAGTCCTGGGGACCCCTGTGACTGCAGGCCTTTGTTCCCCCAACCAGTTTCACAATCAGCGACTCCCGATCCCTCTAATGGTTTGAAGGGGGCGGAGTGGTAGCTCCGAGGCTAAGGATCTGCGCTGGTATCCCAGACTGTGTCGTCACAACTTTATTTATGGGCAGTCCCTCAGGTGCGCCGCAAAAGAAAATTTTTGGACTTAGTGCGCCGCAACTCGAAAAAGGTTGCCTTTCACTGATTTAGGGTCTATTATTATCAAATATGAAATTAAAATGTTTTTCTCAGCCATCACAACAAACAAACCACATGAAGTAACATACTAATAAATACATTTTGTCGTTTTCCTATTATTTTGCCCTTTTTTTAACTTATGTCATTTACTACCTTAATTGTATTCTAATAATGAGAATTAATGACAGAGCAGACACCCTTGGCAAATGACCTGAACACTGAATGGAGCCAACTACTACCAAGCTCATTAAACCGCTATTTAGCGGAAACACTAGAGACCTGTGCCAGAAAGCAAGATTAGATAATCCTGCATCTCAGAACAAATTCAGTTTTTGCTTTAGCGCGATTTCACCCCGCAGATTAGCCAGTTCCAGAAAACTGGAATTCAATCAGCTCATGTAATCCCAGATAGGGTGATCCGGACTAATGTGTATTCACAACAACTTTTACAAACCCCTTATGAGTCAAGCATTGAAGAGCCAATCATCATCTATGGACTACAAGTCTGAGAAAGCGAGGGAACAACCTCACTTATAATCCAGAACAGCAGCTACAGGTGTCAGAGCCGAAAGATTATCGGCACATCCAAAACATGGGAGATGGCGTGGAGGAATTTCACTGGAATAATGAATGCGCTATCCGCCCTGCGTGGAGTTTGCATGTTCTCCCCGTGTCTGCGTGAGTTTCCTCGTGCATTGGCGATTCTAAATGGTCCCCAGTGTGTGTGCGCCCTGCCCGGGGTTTGTTTCCTGCCCTGTGTTGGCTGGGATTGGCTCCAGCAGAACCCCCGTGACCCTGCAGTTAGGATATAGCGGCTGCCCGGGATTGGTTCCTGCCTTGTGCCCTGTGTTGGCTGGGATTGGCTCCAGCAGACCCCCACCGTGTTCGGATTCAGCGGGTTGGAAAATGGATGGATGGATTGGATAATGGATGTGTTAAGGCAGTTAAATCCGTGTAAACCTTGTGTGGTAAACTGTCGTAATAGTACCACCAGGGGTACATTCTGCACGATGCAACATTTCTTAAACAGCCCAAAAATCACTCAAGGAATGCCTCAATGGGCTTTAACAGACCGCACTTTGACAGCCCCCCAGCCTCGACTCCCTACAAGGGGAAAAAAAAAAATTAATAATTCGGACATAAGCATCAGTAGGCTTTGTGACCTTGCAACCAAGCTAGCATTTCATTAATTATTTACCACTCTGATGCTGATCTTTCTCATCATAACACTGGTCATTATGATAGCAATTGACGAGAAGAATTCATAATTGATTGGAGAATTACAGTATTTGAGGGTTCCTCTAGAGCAGGGGTGTCAAACTCCACTCTCGGTGGGCCGCAGTGGCTGCAGGTTTTCATTCTAACCCTTTTCCTAACCAGTGACCAGTTTTCACTGCTAATTAACTCCTTTACCCTTCCAGCCTGGAGTTTTTATTTTTGTCCTCCCTGGTCATCACACCTCACTTTTATGTTAATTAGCGTTCCCTAATTCTATTTTCTTATTTATTTTGTCTTTGTTCTCTTTCTTCATCAAGTAAAGTACTTGGAACTCATCATTTATATGAAAATGTGCGACAGAAATAAACGTCGTCGTTGAATGAAACCCTGCAGCCACTGCGGCCCTCCAGGACTGGAGTTTGAGACCACTGGTTTACAAGGCGAGGGACTACACAGAGGGGATGAAAGTGGGCGCCTTGATCCGCCAACAAAGACCATCAGTTATTACCGCTCAAAAATGTGGCAGCTGTTTAAATCGGATCACCCTACCTGTGACTCTGTGGAATTCCGCTGGGTATTTACTTCTGGCTCAGAAAGACAGCCTGTGTGTGTGTGTGTGTGTGAGGGAGAGAGAGCAGATGCCACTTCAAAGTTGAGCGCTCCTTTGTCAATATGTGCGGGCATCTCCAACGTTGTGAAGAGAACTGTCGTTACCAAAAAAAAAAAAGGGAGGAAATGTCCAAGATTTGCACTGACGTCATTTCAAAAGGCACAATGTGTGACCCTGAACACGTCACACTTTAAGAACACAGCAACGTTCATGCAGACCCTCAGGCCAGAATGTCGGATTGCATTTTATTCGGGCAGAATTTGTTGAAGGAGTTGTACTTTCATTCAGAAACGAGTAGAACATTTTTCGAAATTTGTCATTTCTTGTGCTTCTTAAAACAGTGCAGCATTTCTGACAGGACATTCTCAGCCTTTGATTTTAGGACTCTTTAATTACTGAAGCTGCCAACTGTACACCTTTATTTTTGTAGGTTAGTTTCAGAGTATTGGCTGTCCCAGTCAGAGACGGATTTCATCAAATCTTTCTTTCTGGAACAGCCAAATCCTGAGCCCGATCTCAAAAGATGGATTAGTCAGTCGTCTGCATCTTTGACCTCACGGGCCACATCATTCTGTCTTAATCTGTTCCACATAAGAAGATTTGGCTTAATCCAGGTTTTCTAGAATGGAAGAAATCAATTTCCCTGAATCCTGACTTACCAGATTTCTCACTAATCCTGCTTTCCGGAACAGAACCCCAGAAGAAGCAAAGTTGAATAAAAATTTTAAAAACCAAAAGAGGAAAAAAATTACATTAAATTATCTTCAGGTAAAATACATAAATGCTTGGTGTATTTTAATAAATAACGTACCCAACTTAGTTTCGTAATTTCTACATTGAGCCCAAACAGCCTTCCGGTGGCCTCCTGCCTGAAATGTACTAAATAAAGTTTTTATACTGGAAAACGAGCGGGCGTTATTGCTCTACAGTGGCCACAAATCCTTTCGGTTTAACGCTGCAGGGTTTCTTTTCTGGTTGGACGGTTTCTTGTATTTGTTCAAGTCAAGCTCTGACTGCGCGTGCGTCTCGCGGTCTGACGGTTAAACAGGAGAGCAGCGAGGAGAGGGGCGTACGTCTGGCGCTTTGGCGATTAAAGCGATACATGACCATTGTGTAAAAGTTGATCATTTACTTTGAATTATATTTGGGTTTTGGTAATTGTTACGGTGTATTTATTTTGCTTTATGTTTGTTTCAAATTTTAATGAAGTGCTGCGTATGGTCACGTTTTTTTTCTCTCTCAGATTGACTGAATAGGCTACATGAAATGTTTTATTTTATTAATGAAACACATAGGTTATAAGTTTGTTCATCAACGCGTCTTGTTTTTACTTCACTTTAATAATTTTAAAGTACGTCTCTAGAGCTCTGACCGTTAAACCTCAGCGCTCTGATGACAGAGGGACTGAAAAGGCTACACGGAATGTTTAAATGTATTTTTTTAGTAATCAAACCCGTATGTGAGTGGAGCGATTTGTTTTTAAATGTACCCGTTGTTCTTTATTATTTCATAAGAAGTTTGTTAATGAACACGTCTTGTTTTTACTTTATTTTAAAAGTTTTCAAGTGCGTCTCTTGCGCTCTGACAGTTAAACCTTAGATCTAAGATGAGAGAGAGAGAGAGGGACTGCATAGTCTACACAAAATGTTTTATTTAATTAAACTTGAATGTGAGTGGAACGATTTGAAATTTTAAAATGTTTTTGTTGTTCTTTATCTCATGATTTGTTAATGAACATGCCTCGTTTTAACTTCCATTTTAATATTTTTAAAGTGCGTCTCTTGTGCTCTGACAGTTAAACCTTAACACCATGATGAAAGGTGTGTACGTCTGGCGCTTCAGTGATTAAAGTTATAGATGAAGATTGTTTAAAACTTAATATACTTTGAATTATATTTGGATGTTGTAATCGGTTTTGGTATTTGTTACTGTGTATTTATTTTGCTTTACTTTTGTTTCAGATTTTAATGAAGTGTAGCGTATGGTCACATTTTAAACGTTTTTCTCGCTCTCTCTCTCTCAGAGTGACTGAATAGGCTGCACAAAATGTTTTATTTTATTAATGAAACACGTATGTCATAAGTTTGTTCATGAACGTGTCTTGTTTTTACTTCACTTTAATAATTTTAAAGTACGTCTCTAGCGCTCGGACCGTTAAACCTCAGCACTCCGATGACAGAGGGACTGAAAAGGCTACACGGAATGTTTACATTTATTTTTTTATTAATCAAACCCGTATGCGAGTGGAGTGATTTGTTTTTAAATGGACCCGTTGTTCTTTATTTCATGAGAAGTTTGTTAATGAACACGTCTTGTTTTTACTTGAATATTTTTAAAGTGGGTCTCTTGCGCTCCGATGGTTAAACAAGAGTGCTAGGATGAGAGGGGCGTACGTCTGGCACTTTGGTGATTAAAGTAATACAGGCCGCTTTTTTAATGATTTTTAAGCACTGGGAGTCAATTAACATTTGTAAAATCAGTAATGTAATAAATCAGCAACAAAAGCAACATTGTAACAATGCACGGAACGAACCAACACACAATCGTCCGTGACTGAAAACTGGCGGGCCGTCCTCGCGCCTTCTCTTCTGCCAGACGGAGGGATGGGGGTGCGCTCAGGCACGTAGGGTGGAACGGGAGGAGAGGAGAAGGACGTCCATTCAGCTCCCTCCGTCATGCTAGTCTGCCGATTTCTAGTTCAGTATGCAGTGCCCGCTCACGTGCCCACCTCCAACTCGTCACTTGAGTCGTTGGCTGCCTTTCTATATATAATCCACCAAGACACCCGACCGTGGTAGTAGCGAGGTGTGTACGAAGGGTTGGGACGTAACCAGTGGGAGCGCACGAGTCGCACTTAGTGGGAATTCCACGGCTTGCAGCCCGAATGGAGTTCAACGGCCTACCCACGCCGGGTAGACACACGCTGAATGTCATGCATAATTATTTACTGAATGCTAAACACTTCTGGAAATACACTGTTGTCTAAAACGGGTTGGAGTGAGAATACAACAGTAAGTGAATGAAAGGATGGAACTCTTGAGAGAGCAGAATACAACACAATAGTGAACCCGCGGCATAACAAACGGCACAGAATTATTGATGGTTGAACACTTCTGGAAAGACACAGTTGTCTAAAAAGAGAGGGTTTGAGGATACAACAGAAAGTGAATGGAAAGATGGAACTCTAGAGAGAGCAACATATAATTAGTTGTCCGTGAGTGAAGACGACGCATGTCTGTTGCGGATGCAAATTGCTGTATGTAGCGTGTAAAACAGTTTGCTATGAAGCACGCGGTCGTGCATCGTAACCGAAAACTTGCTTTTTAAAAGACTGCTAACTTCATTGTGTTTAAACCTCAACTGTAAAGGATTGTTTCAAGGATCCCATGAGATACCCCTCGCAAACCGTTTCACATGCTGCATATGGCGACTCACCTCCGCGAGAAACATGCCTCTATGAGCAGTTAACGTGGCTCGGAGGTACAGATGACCTGCACTGCATGTGGCCTCTACGACAGATGAATATAAATGACGGCATTTTTTCTGTGTCCTCGCGTCTGAGTTGGCGGGCGTGGCCCTGCGAGTTGTCGTATCCAATGGTCTTGGAGTTGGTGGGCATGGCTCCTTCCTGCGTGCGCCATAGGTGTCTCAGTTGTCGGCGGCTTAGTGAATTCACGCTCCTTCCGGCGTGTTTTCCATGGGTGCCTTGCCTTAGTGAATATTATATATTTATATTATATAACATTCGGATGGTGTATCGGTTTTGGTATTGTTTACTGGGCATTTATTTTGCTTTATTATTGTTTCAAATTTTAATGAAGTGTAGCGTACGGTCACAACAACGTTTTTTTTCTCCCCGTTTTCCCCTCAGAGTGACTGAATAAGCTACACAAAAGATTTTATTTTACCTTTTTATTAATCAAAACCGTATGCGAGTGGAACGATTTGTATTTTTAAATGCACCCATTTTTTATCTCATGATAACTTGGTTAATGAGCACGTCTTGTTTTTACTTCCATTTTAATATTTTTAAAGTGCGTCTCTTGCGCTCGGACAGTTAAACCTTAGATCTATGATGGGTGAGAGGGACTGCATAGGCTACACAAAATGTTTTATTTTATTAATGAAACACGTATGTCACAAGTTTGTTCGTGAACACGTCTTGTTTTTACTTCCATTTTAATATTTTTAAAGTGCGTCTCTTGTGCTCTGACAGTTAACCCTTAGCGCTCCGAGTGACTGAACAGGTTACATGAAGCAGTTCAGTCTTTTCGTTTACTAAGTGTATTCTATAATAAATGCTCGACAGACTTCTGTGGCACCGAGGCATTTTTGAGTCTTTTGTCTACTGAAGAAACTCAAAGCGGTCTTTTTTTTGACCGGCACCTCTAAGTTTGTGGACGAGAGTTCAGCGTTACCATCCAGACACAGACGGTGGCTCAGCTGTGGAGATTCAGGACTCGCAGGTGAAAATGCAAACATAATCTCTGCATGGATTCCACGGACAACTCCTTTTCACGATTTGGTGCTTTTTGCACTTTTGTTTTGGTATATTATACAAATACGCAATTAATTAATTAATTTATTTATGAAGTGCTGTTCAACTTTATCAGAGGTTGTCTTGAGACTAATATTTAAGAGTGAAATGTATGTCTAAAAGCTGAACCTGCTGTCATTAAAAATTCTAAGACAAAATGGTGTTTGTTTTTTTTTTTGAGACTGTGCCTGAATAAACTTCCCAGTCCGGCCCTGAACCCAAATTACAGAAACTGGGGAAAAAAAAATAAATTAAAAAAAATTAAAATTAAAAACAAAACTTGGCTTAGAACAAAATCCTGAATCCCCATTGAGTCTTGTTTAAAGAACCGGTGGATTAGGAAACGATCGGCTTGGCAAACACCAGATAAAGCACTAAAATGCCTCTTGACTTAGCGCTGGATTCGGTGGTCCTCCTGTCCAAGGCTGTCCTATCTAATGGGCACTGGCTGAAGGCCTACGATGTTTGGGATGCCAATGTAAATTTCTGTTTTGCTACTTAGCCCCTGGGGGTCTATGATGCTGTTAAGAGGGCCCTGTCTCGGCCCGACCTCGTGGTTACTGTGCTCTGTCCCTCCATCAGTAAGAGCGCACCCCTTTAAATTGTGTTCTGCTTAATGCCACTTGATTATAACGTGGAGCAGTGGGCAGCAAGGTGGTGCTTGCTGGAATAGAAAGTATCCAATCAACTGCAAAGTATGACGAGTTCTCCTAGAAGTAGTGGGCTGTGCAATTCTGTTTTTGGGCACAAAATGACTTACTGTCCCGTCCAGGAAGTCCGCTTCCTGCCATTGTCGGCCTACCGTGTGCCTCCTTCCTCCACTGCCCTCTTTCGGATTTCTCGACCCGCCGCCCCCCCACCCTTCCCCTCGGGTGTAGGCGGCCCTTCTTTACCAGCGGGGATTTGTAGTAACGGTGCAGGATGTTGATGAAATCCGTGATCGTCAGCATACCTGTAACAGAGAGAGAGAGGGGGAGGGCGATGACACAGCGGGTCCCGGGAAGCCCAGCCCACCCCACACCACACGGCCAGGTGCTTACCCACGAAGCTCTGCTTCTTGCTATCCCATAGCGGCGCAGCCCGCACGCCGTTCGACACAAGCGCGAAGAAGGCTTTCTTGACCTGAAACGAGGGCTGGGAGTGAGTTCCTCGGCCGCTTCCCGTCGTCCCGTCCGCCAGGATGCGGCCGCTTATCTACTCACCTGCAGGGACGTGTCGAAGACGACGAGCTTGGAGCTGGTGGGCACTAGGTCATAGCAGCGATGCGCCTTCATGAAGCGCGAGTAGACGCGCGCTGCGGGGGAAGCAGAGGGGGGCTCTTTAGTTCGGGAATGAAGGCGACGAGTGCGGGTTAAAAGAGCCGAGGCGAACATAGCCACACCTTCTTACCTTCCTTAGCCTCTGACTCCATCGTTGCTCTAGTGGTGTGCCGGGCTGTATGAGCCCTCCGCAGTCCCGCAAACGAAGACAAGCGTGATAGAGCAAGAAGATGAAGACGGAGATAATGTTTCACCCCCTCGTTAAAGTCACCACTATAATCGCCGCTTGCTTCGCCGACTCCAACTTATTCCGGATGTTGTTTGTATTCTTCTGCTCAACAAACTTGAGCTGCCCACCCGTCACCAAGCAGCCTACTGCGGCGGAGGAAGAAGCCCGCTTCTCTGCTTCCGGCCACACTCACGCGGGGGCGTGGTGAACGAGGCGGTCCTCCGGTGACTAACGGTCCTTAAAGGCGGGGTCCTGACCATTACAGCCAATAGTCGCGTGCGCTATGTTTGTGGCGTCACTAGGGGGGTGTGGTTTAAAAGAGTCGCCGGCGATATGAGGGTGGATCTTTGCGGGCTCCAGACATCGGGATCACTTGTACTGTCCAGAGGTGAACGTGCGTGCAGCGAAAAGCAGGTGGCGTAGAAAGTGACCTGCCTGTCATTTTTTTTTCTCTTCTTGTATTGTTTTAGAATTTGACAGGTAGTTTTGGGGAGAGGGGGTTCGAGTGACGGACAGCCGCACCCAGTCGAGTTCAATTCTGGACACCGCTGTCGCCGAAGATTATTGTTTCAACTGATTTCACAACCAGTGAGTCATTTACATGGACATGTTTAATTACTTTGTCATTCTTCCTTTTCTTTCAGGCAGCTGCTTATTCACATAAGTGAAAGTTAATTACAATTCAAGTCAGACGTTTCCACCCACTTCAGGTGAATTCTTTAAAACTCCCAACGACCGATTTTATCTTAATAAACTATACATTTGAGGTATCGTTTAAAACGTTTGCTTTGTGCAGACAGAGGTTATTTTTTCCCCATAATGTTCACAGTCCTCCCAGCATTTCACTTTTTATTAACCAGATCACAATTCCACACACTTTATTAATATTTGGTCGCATTGCCTTTAAATTGTGTAACTTGAGCCAAACATCTCAGGTTGCCTTCCATAAGCTTCTCACAATAAGTTGCTGGAGGTTTGGTCCATTCCAGTAGACAGCACTGGTGGAACTGGGACAGGTTGGTAGGCCTCATTGCTCTCACTGGCTCTTTCAGTTCAATCAGATTCTGGCGAGGGCTTTGTGATGGCCACTCCAATAAGATGACTGTGTTGTCTCTTAAGCCATTTTGCCCCTGCTTTGGGGTCCTTGTCCATGTGGAAGACCCATTTGTGACTGAGCTCTTGCGATGTTACTGCAGTTTATCTCCATTATTGTCCATCCACATACTATTTGTGCACCAGACCCTCTTGTACCCAACACAACATGATACTCCCACCCCAATGGGTGACTTGTGTTCTTTGGCTTGCAGGCCTCACCCTTTTCCTCCAAACAGAACAACGGTCATTATGGCCAAACAGTTCGATCTCGGATTCATCAGACCAGAGAACATCTCCCTAGAAGGTCAGATCTTTAGATCTTTGTCCCCATGTGTCATTGCAGACTGCAGTCTGGCTTTTTGATGGTGGCTTCTTCCTGGCTGAGCCGCCTTTCAGGGAAGGTCGATGTCGGACTCGTTTTACTGTGGATATCGAGACTTGTCTATCTGTGTCCTCCAAACATCTTCCCAAAGTCCTGGGATTGATTTGCACTTTTCATGCCAAAGTCCGTTCCTCTCTATGAAACACAAGGCGTCTCCTTTCTGAGCGGTGTGACGGCTGGGTGGTCCCATGGTGTTCAGACTTGCGTATTATTGTTTTTACAGGTGAATGTGGAGCCTTCAGACGTTTTTTTCGCTGGGTAACACCTTTCTGATACTGCTCCACTATCTTTCTGCGCAACATTGTGGGAATTGGTGATCCTCTACCCATCTTGGCTTCTGAGAGACACTGCCACTCTGAGCAGCTCTTTTTATACCCAATCATGTTGCCAATTGACCTAATTAGTGTTTATTGGTCTTCCAGCTCTTCGTTATGCTCAAATTTACTTTTTCCAGCCTCTTATTGCTACTTGTCCCAACTTTTTTGGGATTTGTTGACACCGTGAAATTTTGAATCAACATATTTTTCCTTTAAAATGATACATTTACTCGGATTAAACGTTTGATCTGTCATCTACGTTCTATTACAAATAAAATATTGACATTTGCCATCTCCACATCATTGCATTCAGTTTTTATTCACAATTTGTTTAGTGTCCCAACTGTTTTGGAATCCGGTTTGTAACAGAGATGCATGCATTGCATTTATCATTCTAACAGATGGCGCACCACAAGCATTAGCACTGCTTTCGTGAACCCCATACCAAATGGCATATAACAGATGTATGCATTGTATTTTTCATTCTAACAAATGGTGCATGGCAAGCATTAACAATACAAAATGGCACAAAACGGGCACATGCCACTGCAGATGTCGACACTGAGGTCTGTGTTGGTTACTTGGATTTCAATCTGTTGTGGCCGAGTAGCCCAGCTAGGAATCCAGAAGACATCAGGTAGGCATCTGCGGTAAATCCTTCTGTGTGCCACCTCAAGTGCCCGAGACTTGTGAACAGTAGGGTACAGAATTGTGTGCATTCAGCAGCACCTGTAGGTGGTCTTCAGACCCCTCACTTGCTTTACATTTTGCTCTGCTGCTAAAGTCATTGACATTCATCCTTCCCCTCATCGAGCAACACTCAATATCTCAGAGTGATATTGATGTGGAAGCAGAAGGTTAGGAACGTTTCAAAATAAAATAAAGACAAACGAAAAACATACTGACACAAGTAATCAGATGCTTTGTGGTGGCTCAGGTGCATCCCATCCTATGGATCACCACGAGATGTTTGCAGTCCACTTGTGGTCTGTTCAGTTGACTGGACCAAGTAAGAAAGGCCCTCACCGGTCTAGAGAAGGTCCCCAGAGGAGCAAAAACCCAAGTCGTGAGGTTGAACAAACTGCAACTGCAGAGCTCCGAGTCAGGAGTGTGTGGAGGCGCAGATCTGGGGAAGGGAGTTAATGTTCATAATGCACCATCTGTTGGGATGATCAATGCAATGCATACGTCTCTGTTGTGTGCCATTTGGTATGAGATTCATAAAAGTCATGTTAATCTTTGGGGTGCACCTTCTGAAAAAATGTACTGTAGTTGTCTTTCTATCACAACAAATGTTTTGTGTTGCACAATCTGTTGGAATGACAAATATAATGCACGTGTCTGTTATATGCCACTTGGCATGGGATCTGTAAGAGTTAGTGTTTATAATGCACCATCTGTTGAAGTGATAAATGCAATGCACAAGTCTGTTACATGCCGTTTGGTATGGGATTCATAAAAGCAGAGTTAACATATGCAATACACCATCAGTTGGAATGACAAATGTAATGCATTTACTACAAATCTCTGGGCTGCGCCATCTGTTGGAATGACAAATGCAACACATACGTCTCTGTCATATGCCATTTGGGATGGGATTCATGAAAACCATGTTAATCTTTGTGGTGTACCATCTGAAAGAAAGACAACTGCAATGCATTTTATTACAACAAATATTTTGTGATGCGCCACCTGTTGGAATCACAAATATAATGCATGTCTGCTGTTACATCCATCCTGAGTATGACGCTAATCTGCATCCAGCCCTGCAAGTAGGCCCTCCAACCTGCAGGGAAAACTTGGGGGTTGGTGGCAGAATTGGCACTCCAGTCACCATACCAAAAACTCACACTCTTCCATTCCATCTGAACTAGTGCGGTGCTGAGGGATCACCCGTTGAATGGCTGCACTTGGGTCCAAATCTGGGATTGGGAGTTGGTTTGTCATGTGCTGGGTGTGGCAATGCGCTGGATCGGCACCTGCTCCTAACCCTTCTCTCTGTCTCTCCGTGTTACATGCCACTTGATATGGGATTTGTAAGAGTTAATGTTTATAATGCACCATCTGTTGGAATGACAAATTTAATGCACATGTCTGTATCATGCCCTTTGTATGGGATTCATAAAAGCAGAGTTAACATATGCGTGTGACGATGTGGGTTCAGGCTCCACACTCCCTTTGATATTGGAAGCACATGAACCCAACACCGTCGATAATGTTGCCGAGTGAGCTAGTCAATGGAGGCAAATAAACAATTGAGCAAGGGGTGGTATACAAAAAGTGCAATAGTGCTTTTATTAAAAGCAGTCAACAAAACAAAAACAGTGTTCAAATAAATAGTGCAGTTCTTCATATTCATTAAATAAATAATCCATAAAAAGAACACGTGGAGGTTAAAACCATTGGAAAAAAAACAATCCTTTAAAAACGAGAGGTTAAAATCTTCTTTTAGGAAGCAGTCTTAAAACACTAACACAATCCGGTGCCTATTTTCTGTATGCGTCTCACCTGCTTATCCCGTACGGGCTTAGCAGCAGGCAAGACGCTCTCTGCAGCTGCCCTCCTACATCACACGCTCGAGACTGGAGACCTCCCGATCCCTGGCTTCGGTCTGGCACTCATCCCAGTCCCCGAGACTTGATTACCCTCAACGGCCAGGTCGCCCGTTGGGGATTCCATCACCAAGTCTCCCGACTTCCGCTGCCTTTTCCATGGCCTCTCTGCGGCCCGTCGCTTTCACCTTGTCACTCCCACTACCGGATCGCTCAGCGGGAGCGACATCTACACAAACACCTGGGTGTCGGCCTAACACCCAGCTTCCTCGCAGCTGCCCACGAGCGCTCGATCGCGCACTCACCACACGCTCCGCGTGTCCGTCTCTCTCCTGCACCGCTTGCTTCCACGCTCCCTGTAACCTCCGTCCTCTCCTTTCCTTTCTCTCCAATCGATTCTCCCTCTTTCTCCCCAACCGACTTGCGCTTCTTTTAAAAACGTGAGGGGCCATCACAGCTGCAGCATTAGCCACGGGAGCAATCACGAATGTGGGCAGTTCCTCACCTGTGCACACGGTGAGAAACGCCCACATCGACGACTGCCCAGCGGCTCGCTAACGACGCCCCCTCACGAAGCCGCCTCGAGTGCGGTGATTATTTATTTAAAATCAATGGCCTTTTCTCCACGAGCTGTGGACCCATAACACCACAATGCGATACACCATCAGTTGGAATGACAAATGTAATGCATTGTGCTACAAATGTCTGGGATGTGCCATCTGTTGGAATGACAAATGCAATGCATACGTCTCTGTGATGTGCCATTTGGTATGGGATTCATAAAAGACATGTTAATCTTTGTGGTGTACCATCTGAAAGGCATACAACTGCAATGCATTTCATAACAAGAAATGTTTAGTGATGCGCCATCTGTTGGAATGACAAATATGTCTGTTACATGGCACTTGATATGGGATTTGTAAGAGTTAATGTTTATAATGCACCATCTGTTGGAATGACAAATGCTGTCCGTTTGCCACTTCTTCAGGAGAAGGCGTCACTCATTCTGGCCCAAGAGTTCAGATGTCGAAGTTCCCTCCTTGAAGTCATGGCTTCTCCTAAGTAGGTGGGCAGGTGGGGTCTCGGCTCTCGGACTCACAAAGAGAAGAGTGAAGTGACGTGACGTGACAGCGGTTCATAGCTCTTCTGGTCGGAGGTTTTCAGCCATTTTAGAGAGTTGTCCTTGCCCTGAGAGAATCCCTGCCTCCTCACCTTTCCGAGATGGCGTGCATGTGGTTTTAAAAGAAGGTTGAAACATCTCCTGATTGGATTCAAGTCACTTCCAGTATAAAACCAGTGTCTTTCAATGGGTGCGGCGTTCCGCCCCTCTCAGTTGTGATCCCTTGAATTAGAGGTCTTTGTTCCTGCTGGAGTCCATTTTGTATGTTCTGGCTCCAGAGGGGTCTCGGCGGAGATGTCAAGTCACTTCTGATGTGCACCTTTGTCATCAGAGGTCATCCAGGCAGATCCTAGTATAAGGTGGGCTTCAATCGGCTGGATGTCTGCATCTGTTAAATTTGCTTTCTTAACAGGCCTGGTGACCCGAGGAAGCCTAGCGATGCCCACTTTGCCCTGCAAAGTCCAATTTCAGTCGATTGCAAGTATTGCCAGGTCACGTATGACCAACAACCAATGGTTAGGGTTACAAAAGAAAGTACGACAAACGTAGGGGCAGCCGTCAGGGGACAAAAGTAACGGCGTCATCTATAATATGAAACCAGTGGAGAGTAGAGTCCTGATGTCTCAGCCACGGGGGGCCGAGTCGCTTTGGTTTATACTGATAGTGGGTCGCCACTGCAACTGTCACACGCGATGTCCCTCCCATTCTGATGAACAAGTTCAAGTCACCTTGGGGGGCAGACACTCCACCGGATTCTGAATAGCACACTCTTGTCACTAAGGGGGACAGTGGAGGGTCGCAACCCCAAAAAGCTTGAGAAACAGTGAGTGAGCCAAGCGTTAAAGGAGTGCGTTGTCTGATATGGAGAGGTGAGCACCACAAGGAGCAGGCCTGTCTCCATTACTCTCCACACCTCTGATGACAAATAATCACTGCGGCTCAGGACACCTGCACAAAGATTCACCACTGGAGAAGAAGTGGACTGGTGGGCCGATATTTAAGAATAAGGGGGATGTGCAGGACTGTAGTGACGACAGGGGGGATAAAACTGATGAGCCACAGCATGAAGTTATGGGACAGAGTAGTGGAAACTGAGATATGAAGTGAGGTGAAGATTAGTGAGCAGCAGGATGGTTTAATGTCAAGATGTGATGTCTGCTCTGAGGATGTTGATGGAGAAGTTTAGAGAAGAACAGGAGTTGCATTACGACTTTGTGGACCTGGAGAAAGCAAATGACAGGGTGAGGAGAGGAGTTGTGGTATTGTATGAGGAAGTCGGGAGTGGCAGAGAAGTACGCAAGAGTGGCACAGGATATGAACGAGGGAAGTGTGACCGTGGTGAGGTCTGTGGTAGGAGTGACGGAGGTGGGATTACATCAGGGATCGGCTCTGAGCCCTTTCTTCTTTGCAATGGTGATGGACAGGCTGACAGACGAGATTAGACAGGAGTCCCCGTGGACTGTGATGTTTGCTGATGACATTGTGATCTGTAGTGATAGTAGGGAGCAGGATGAGGAGACCCTGGATAGGTGGAGATATGAGAGGAGAGGAATGAAGGTCAGTAGGACCACCAAGACAGAATACATGTGTGTGAATGATAGGGAGGTCAGTGGAATGGTGAGGATGAGGAGTAGAGTTGATGAAGGTGGAGGAGTTTAAATACCTGGGATCAACAGTACAGAGTAACAGGGATTGTGGGAAAGAAGAGAAGAAGAGAGTGCAGGCAGGATGGAGTGGGTGGAGAAGAGTGTCAGGAGTGATTTGTGACAGACGGGTATCAGCAAGAGTGAAAGGGAAGGTCTACAGGACGGTAGTGAGACCAGCTGTGTTATATGGGCTGGAGACCGTGGCACAGGAGACAGAGCTGGAGGTGGCAGAGTTAAAGATGGTAAGATTTGCATTGAGTGTGACGAGGATGGACAGGATTAGAAATGAGGACATTAGAGGGTCAGCTCAAGTGGGACGGTTAGGAAACAAAGTCAGAGAAGCGAGATGGCATTGGTTTGGACATGAAGAGGAGAGATGAGGGGTATATTGGGAGAAGGGTGCTAAGGATAGAGCTGACAGGGAAGAGGAGAAGAGGAAGGCCTAAGAGAAGGTTTATGGATGTGGTGAGAGAGGACATGTAGGTGATGTGGGTGACAGAGCAAGATGACGAGGACAGGGAGATATGGAAGAAGATGATCTGCTGTGGCGACCCCTAAGGGGAGCAGCCGAAAGAAGAAAGGGGGGATGAGACAAAGGAGAGGAGGCAGGGAGGAGAACTTTGGGAATTGTCTGCAACTGAACAATTGGCAAAACCAAAGGAACTGCACATTGACTTTCACCAAGTCCAGTCGCTATTCAGGGAGTGGATGAAGAGGTGGTCCACATCGATGACAGGCTGGACTGGTTTTGTAACACAGAAGAAAGGGCAAAGGAGGGTCTTTAATCTTAGGAGACTGCACATGTAGAAGATGTGAAGGGTGGTCTCTAACTCTTCTGATGGTCAGGGTGACTTTTCTACACACACTGTGGTGTACTGGGCTGGTAACGTCACTTCAGGAGAGGACCACCGAATCAACGAGCTAATTAACAGGGCAGGCTCGGTTATGGGACACGCTGGAGGTTATAGTAGAGGAGAACTGAGCGCCATTAAGAACAAAGCTGCACATCCTCTCTCTGTGACACACCGACACGGAGGACTTACAGCCTACAAAGTGTGTGAAGACACGCGACTGGGGGGCCGTCGTATCAACAGCAATACACCAGTGTGGCGCCTCACAGGGACTCGGGCTGTCGACTTTCTTTTTAGTCATTCTCGGTGTGTGTTTGTATCTATTTATTTAATGAGCATCTGTAAAAAGACAAAAATATCCCCCTGGGGACAAATAAAGTGAAGTGGAAAAAGGCCACACAGCTTAGCTGGATTAAGAAGAAAGGACTCTCAGTTTTCACAGGCCTTTCTATTTTTGGCTTCAATGATTGACTTGGGGTGGCACAGTGCCACGGTGGTAGAGCTGCTGCCTCTCAGTTAGGAGACCCGAGTTCATTTCCCAGGTCCTCCCTGTATGGAGTCTGCGTGGGTTTCCTCCCACAGTCCAGAGACATGCAGGTTAGGTGCACTGGCGATTCTAAATTGTCCTCGGGGTGTGTGCTGTGTGCCCTGCGGTGGGCTGGCATCCTGCCCGGAGTTTGTTTCCTGCCTTGCGCCCTGTGTTGGCTGGGATTGGCTCCAGCAGACCCCCCCGTGACCCTGCAGTTAGGATATAGCGGGTTGGATTATGGATGGATGATGGACTTTGATTTGAATCGTTCAGGTCGCACATTTTCTTGTTTTAACTCCACACGTATGTTTGGTATGTCCGGCTTCACTACAACTCAGCACAAGTTTAGAATGAAGTCAAGTTTGTCGTTCTATCCCTGAAACAGCCATGTTGTTCAATGACACTAGCAATGGGGATTTTCAGAGGTCCCTGCAGGATTTATGGACTGAGATACTTGATCCAAGTTCTGTAAGGTCCTAACTCGGGTGACGAGTGTTAAAATGATCACTAAACCGACGCGCTGCAATTAATGGGGAGCAGCAGATGGTGGTCTGTGATCAGGGTAGGGCAGGGTTCTGGTCATTTGTTAGGATGGGTTTACACTTCACGTGATGTGACGTGTGCTTCAGCGGACGCCGCTACACGCAAGCTACGTAAATCTGGAAGATTCCAGCAGGTGGCAGTGCGAGATACCATCGCGGTGAGAACAGGTTCGGCTTTGCCGTGTCGTGAATCGCCTGAAGCATCCGTTAAATTCTGAGGACACCTTGCCGCAATATCTCTGAAAAGGACGTTTAATGATTACTTCCATCCATCCATCAATCACTCACTCCTGCAAGCATCGGGCGCGAGACAGAAACAAAATCCCCGAACGGGCCATCCGCTCATCGCAAGGTGAACACAAGACACTCGCATACACTGGCGTCATTTTAGTGTCACCAGATTTCCAAACCTTCAGGAAAACCGAAGCACACGGTGGAAACCCAGCAGGAAAACATGGAAACTCCAGAGACGGGACTCACTACCGCTCGGCCGCACATGTGTAATTATTAAGGAGGTTAACAATTTATCCAGGGCCGGATTAAAACGACATTGGGGCGGATGCTGCAGCGCAAAAAAGGCCTATTTGTTCTCGCCATTGGTGCCATTCGACACTCGCCGCTGTGTGCGCAAAACGTATCACAAAGTGACGTCACATGAAAACCTAACAATGAAATCCTCGGTTTTGTAATGCCGCTTTTCCACTGCATAGTACGGCACAGCGCGGTTCAGTACAGCTCACCTTGGTTCGGCTCATTTCAGCTCGGTTTGCGTTTCGACTGCAGTTTAGTACCGCTTTAGAGTGGGCGGGATTATTCACGTGTCGTTAGAGTTGCGCGCCTCTACTGCCGTGACACCGTGGAACTTTTACAACAACACGCAGACAACGACAACACTTTAGCTCGACGCGCGCAAGGGTAAGCATCTAAAAAAAGCACATCACTAGCTAACTTTTATCACTGTTGCAAAGCATAAAATGAACTTAACTGCCAGTGTAACATTAAAATGCTGATTCTGTATATTACAGATCTTCCACATTTTGCAAAAAAGTCGCCGCAACAGACCATCTGTTTGGACATTTAACCGTGCTTCAGAGTGGTGGGATGTGATTGTTCCCGGTTTTACAAACACTCAGTGGCTGGAGAACTTTCTTTAAAGGTACAGACACGCGGAAGTTTCGAAAAGAACAGCCAGTGACGCAGTAATGACGATTTTTTTTCGGCCAATCAGTGACCAGCAGAGTTTACACGTCACATTTTGGTAACGGTTCGGCACGCTTGGAACCTCGGCCGAGATGGTACTAAAAAAAGGACCAGGTACTGTTCCCAGTGGAAAGCCCCGCAAAAGTGAGCTGAACTGAACCGTGTCGTGCCGTACTATGCAGTGGAAAAGCGGCTTTAGAGAATTGCGAAATTTTGTGTAAGAAGAACTGATTTTGCGGAGACATTGGGTCACTCAGTTCAGGCTCTTGAGGGTAAAAATTTGTCCACGATTTAAATTTCATGATAGACCAGAATCCTGTTGAGGATTTTAAATATTCTAAAACATCGATGCTGGGCCCGCACGCCGGCTTTTAGTTTTACCTTTACAGATAACCATTTAAACAGCCATCGATTTTTACTGTACAAGAGGTTGGGCATCAAGTTAAAAGAAGTGCCAGTTCGGGGTGATGTTTTTAGATGGGTGCAGAATTGGCTCAGACACAGGAAGCAGAGGGTGATGGTGAGGAACCTCATCAAGAATTGGGTGACGGTAAGAGTGGTGACCAGCAGGGGGCAGTGCTGGGGCTGCTGCTATTTTTAATATGTACTGCTCAAAAGAATTAAAGGAACACTTTTTAATCGAGTATAGCATCAAGTCAATGAAACTTATGGGATATTAATCTGGTCAGTTAAGTAGCAGAGGGGGTTGTTAATCAGTTTCAGCTGCTGTGGTGTTCATGAAATTAACAACAGATGCACTAGAGGGGCAACAATGAGATGACCCCAGAACAGGAATGGTTTAACAGGTGGAGGCCACTGACATTTTTCCCTCCTCATCTTTTCTGACTGTTTCTTCACTAGTTTTGCATTTGGCTACAGTCAGTGTCACTACTGGTAGCATGAGGCGATACCTGGACCCTACAGAGGTTGCACAGGTAGTCCAACTTCTCCAGGATGGCACATCAATACGTGCCATTGCCAGAAGGTTTGCTGTGTCTCCCTGCACAGTCTCAAGGGCATGGAGGAGATTCTAGGAGACAAGCAGTTACTCTAGGAGAGCTGGAGAGGGCCATAGAAGGTCCATAACCCATCAGCAGGACCAGTATCTGCTCCTTTGGGCAAGGAGGAACAGGATGAGCACTGCCAGAGCCCTACAAAATGACCTCCAGCAGGCCACTGGTGTGAATGTCTCTGACCAAACAACCAGAAAGACTTCATGAGGGTGACCCAAGGGCCCCATGTCCTCTAATGGGCCCTGAGCTCACTGCCCAGCAGCATGCAGCTCGATTGGCATTCGCCATAGAATACCAGAATGGGCAGATGCACCACTGGTGCCCTGTGCTTTTTACAGATGAGAGCAGGTTCACCCTGAGCACGTGACAGAAGTGAAAGGGTCTGGAGAAGCCATGGAGAACATTATGCTGCCTGTAACATCATTCAGCATGAGCAGTTTGGTGGTGGGTTAATGATTGTCTGGGGAGGCATATCCATGGAGGGTCACACAGACCGCTACAGGCTTGACAAAGGCACCTTGGCTGCCATTAGGTATCAGGATGAAATCCTTGGACCCATTGTCAGACCCTATGCTGGTACAGTGGCTCCTGGTGCACGACAATTCCTGGCCTCATGTGGTGAGAGTATGCAGGCAGTTCCTGGAGGATGAAGGAATTGATACCATTGACTGGCCACCACACTTTCCTGACCTAAATCCAATAGAACACCTCTGGGACATTATGTTTTGGTCCATCCAATGCCACCAGGTTGCACCTCAGACTGTCCAGGAGCTCAGTGATGCCCTGGTCCAGATCTGGGAGGAGATCCCCCACAACACCATCTGTCATCTCATTAGAAGCATGCACCGATGTTGTCAGGCATGTATACAAGAACACAGGGGCCATACAAAGTGCTGAGTACAATTTGGAGTTGCTGCAATTCAATTTGGGCAAAATGGACTAGCCTGCCACATAATTTTTTCACTCTGATTTTTGGGGCGTCTTTGAATTCAGGGCTCTGTAGGTTGATCATTTTCATTTCCATCAAACGATGTGGCATCCTTTCGTTCCTAACACATTACCCAGTCTATATCAGTATAGATATCCAGAAGGATTTCTTTTTCCCATTGAGATCTGATGTGTTCTCAAAGTGTTCCTTTAATTTTTTTTGAGCAGTTTATATAAATGATTTAGATAGGAATATAAGTAACAAGCTGGTTACGTTTGCAGATGATACCAAGATAGGTGGATTAGCAGATAATTTGGAATCCGTTATTACAGAAGGACTTGGACAGCAGACAGGCTTGGGCAGATTAGATGAAATTTAATGTCAGTAAATGTAAAGAATTACACGTAGGAAGGAAAAATATTAGGTTTGAATACACAATGGGCGGTCGGAAAATCGAGGGGACACCTCATGAGAAGGATTTAAGAGTCACAGTGGACTCTAAGCTATCAACTGGCAGACAAGCCATTAAGAAGACTAACAGAATATGATGTTATATAGCGCCTTGATGTGTGGAGTACAAGTCACAGGAGGTTCTGCTCACCGGGCGCAGTTTTGATCTCCAGGTTTAAGTTTGAATACAAAATGGGAGATCTAAAAATCGAAAGTCCACCTCATGAGAAGGATTTAGGAGTCATAGTGGACTCCAAGCTATCAACTTCCAAACAGTGTTCAGAAGCCATTAAGGAGGCTAACAGAATGTCAAGTTATATAGCGCCTTGATGTGTGGAGTACAAGTCACAGGAGGTTCTGCTCAACCTTTATAACACACTGGTGAGGCCTCATCTGGAGTCCTGTGTGCAGTTTGAGTCTCCAGGCTACAAAAAGGACATAACAGCACTAGAGAAGGTCCAGAGAGAAGAGCGACTACGCTGATTCAGGACTACAGGGGATGAGTTATGAGGAAGGATTAAAAGAGCTGAGCCTTTACAGTTTAAACAAAAGAAGATGAAGAGGAGACCTGACTGCAGTGTTTAAAATGATGAAGGGAATTAGTACAGTGGATCGAGACTTGTATTTTAAAATGAGCTCATCAAGAACACGGGGACACAGTTGGAAACTTGTTAAGGGTAAATTTCGCACAAACATTAGGAAGTTTTTCTTTACACAAAGAACGATAGACACTTGGAATAAGCTACCAAGTAGTGTGGTAGACAGTAAGACGTTAGGGACTTTCAAAACTCGACTTGATGTTTTCTTGGAGGAAGCAAGTGGATAGGGCTGGCGAGCTTTGTTGGGCTGAACGGCCTGTTCTCGTCTAGATTGTTCTAATGTTCTAACTAACGTTCAAGGTGAAAAATTGACAACGTGGCACTTACCGAACAATAATAAAGTGGCAAGAACGCCCAAGAAACTGCAAAAAAGGCAGCTAAATTACTAAGTAAACTGTTTAACGGAAAATTGATAGCATTAACTTGAAATCTTTGGTTAACAATAAACAGGATGACGACATTATAGTTACGTCACAGCGCAAAGAACAATAGTAACTGTATAATAAGTAACGCTGTGTGTAGGCGTCTGAAAGTCCGACTCCAAATTTCATTCTAAGAATTATTTTGAAGGTTAATATAGCAAAGGAAAACCGTTCAACTTCCGTAAAATTCTCGTCTGTTTTCATCTGGGCCTGTTTCAGGAATGGGCCTAATGCTGGAGCATCAATAGCACCCACCTTAACGGGCCCTGAACGGATCTGTAAAATGTAACATACATTCTTTAACGCATTTCATCATGAAAGCGATATCAAGTATAAATCTAAGGATTCGAAATGTGCAGGGAGCTGGAATATCAAACATGTACCGTGTTCGGTGTGGCGATCTACTGCTGTTTGCTGCTGCTGTCAGGTCAGGAGGAAGCCCCAGCAGCAGGTAGCGATCATCAAGTGGGTCGGTTTTAAAATGACGTTTACGACGGTCTACTTTAATGATGAAAGAAACTACGAGGTTAAGGTGGACATTGAGATTTAAGATGAAATTTCCACTTTAATCACAAAGCAGACCTTTTCACCGTGTCCTTAATTTGACGGCACAGAAGACGGTATGCGAGACCTTTAACACGTATCACGTCATTACTTTGGGGAGTATGTGACCCTTGAATATAAAAGCACCACAGATGCATCTGCATGTCGGCATTTTGCTTCACCACATCAAATATCGAAGGGCGCACATCGATCCCGAAGGGTCACCAAAGCGACTTTGTCACATGTAGATAATAAACAGAGACTCTGACGTGACGTTCCAACTTAATCGCACTGCACGACTTTTTGTTGGTACTGCAACTCGCGCACACATCACGTTAACTTCTGAGGACCCGCTCGGAGGACTCGGCGTCAAATGAATGCTAGGAACACGTGACAAACATGAGGTGTGCACGTCCGTGTTCTGAGCGTGAAGTAGAAAACGAGCCCTAAGGCCATTCAGTGTACATTCGCTTCAGGGTAGCGAGTCCCTTTTAGTAACAATTCAGCCCTTTGCAGGGGTTGGCAACTGGGCAACAAGTCGGGTGGCAGCAGAGTGCCACGGCTCAGGTACTCCGAGGTTCACAGTTAAATCCTTTCAGGGGTGGAAACCTGGGAAGGAAGACTGGACTGAGCAGCCTGCCCTGGTTAAGGACCCCATAGGCGAGTTGTGCTGGGCTCATTTACATATCATTTGATAAATATTTTATATGTCTTTATTTGTAAACCAGGCCAACAAAATGTAATATTAGTGTTTTGGGGGTCCGTTTCACTTCATTAATGAGAACAGCGCTGCTTTGACGTTTACCAACCCCAGTCTTTCGAACGGAATCAGGAAAAGGAATTTACGGCGAGCAGGATGGCGCATGAATCAGACCAGCTTGGCAAGGGTGACTGTGTTTGGACTTGGAGCCCATAAGCCTACAGGCTGTCCACCACAGGAAGGCCGTAAACTGACTACACGCAGCGAGCGCCTTCACTGGCAGGTGGCCCAGATAAACTAATTCTACTGGTCTATAGTATGGGCCATTTATTGCAGATTTTGGATCAGAGGCCATTTTGTACTATGATGCCCCACTGGTTTGTGTTTTGTGGTAAGACCGGTCACTTTACCTTTACCGCTCTCTCTCTCTCTCCCTACCCGACCATGAGACGAAGACAACTCGGTCTCGGCAGCCATACTAAGACAGGCACGTGGCCCGTTTCAGCACCTTATTCAAAGGCCATACGATGGCAAAGCAAGTCAGACTGAAGAGAAGCTGAGAGCCGCCAGTGGACGCAAGACGCATCGCTGCTTATGCTGTGATGGGTACGGATTGCCAACGTTCACCTTGTGCTCTGCTTCCTTAATACAGTGGAACCTCGGAGAACGACCATAATTCCTTCCAAAACTCGTCGTGAACCGAAGTAATTTCCCCCATAGGATTGTATGTAAATACAATTAATCCGTTCCAGACCATACGAACTGTATGTAAATGTATATATTTTTTTTTAAGTTTTTAAGCACAAATATAGTTAAATAAACCATAGAATGCACAGCGTAATAGTAAACTAAATGTAAAAATATTAAATAACAGAGAAACGAACACAGAGAGTTTGCGCTATAGTGCTACCAACTGCTGGCTAAAATCACTTTTTTTAATGAGTTTTAAGCACAGGGGAAAAAATGAACATTTGAAAAAATCTGTAATTTAATAAACCACCAAGAAAAGTAACATTGCAACAATGCACGGTATGAACCGATCGCTGGAAACAGAAGTGGACACAAAATCAAGACCAGTACGTTCTTTAACTGCCTTCCTACCTTAATGTGGCGCGCTGTCTGTGTCTGTTGCACTGTCTCTGTGTGTGTGTGTGTGTGTGTGTGTGTGCGCGCTCTCTCACTCGCTGCACAGGAAATGCACAGAGAGACTGAACACGTACAAACCGAAAAGGAAACTGGCTTGTTCATATACCGAGTGTGTGGTCGTGAACCGAGGCAAAGGTTTGGCGAACGTTTTGGTCGTAAACCGAGTTGTACGTGTACCGAGACTCCACTGTACAGGGAAAAGCCAAGCAAAATGAGCCCTTTTATTGGCTAACTAAAAAGATTACAATATGCAGGCTTTCAAGGCCTCTGGATTACATCCTGCCTGATCTTGGCTCTTTTGAAGACAATCTAAGGAAGAGTGTTTTTCACTTTAGATAAATCTCTTTGCCCTAAGATCTAAATATCTAATCTCACTGTAAAGGTAACTGATGTATGTGTATTATCGTGGTATTTCCCTCCACTTGCCCTTTTACCTGTTTCCTCAAGGGTAAGTGTTCTCGTCAAGTTCGTTATCGGGTTGGTCTACTGTTGCACTTTAAGATGAACACACACACACACACACACACACACACACAGACCCTAACCACAACAGTACCCTATGAATGACACACACACGCTGATTAACCCGTAGCACTTTAAACCACACAAGTGCTATAGGAATAACAGCCTTCAGTCATTCAGCACTTCAAGAGACTTACGTATTTTCGGCACGAACAACAATACGATGTTTTAGTGATATCTCGATATCTTAGACCTAAATATTACTTTAGGTCTACAAGAATACATTTAAACATACAAAGACTCAGCACTCTTGACTATAGGCCATTCATCAGCCAAGAATACCTTCTTTATCGTATTTGTCCCTTCTGTTGAGTATAGCGCTCTTCACTCTCAGCCATATAAACCTCGCAGCACAGAAATAATGGCAAAAATCCGACTGTCACCAGGTGCTCAAAGAAATCTAACTTATTACTTCAATCACTCTAGACATTAAGACAAAGCATTGAAAGTTAAAAGCAGCATGGTATTTATTACAAGAATAATAATAATACCACAAGAACAAAGAATACTAGAAAATAGGTAGTGATAGGAAAGTCTGAATATATATAGTCTTTAGAAAAAGCTTACGAAAAAGTTACAGATGACAAGGATGAATGTCCCAGGGAGGCGTTTGATTTAGCAATCGATGTTCATGATGTCTTTCTGAGGACCAGGGCCGTCTTCGTCCGTTCCTCTTCTTCTTTCTTCTTCTCCCTTTGCTTCTCTTTCTTCTATCTTTGCTTCTCTTCTTCTTTCCAAACCAAGGCATATTTATTATGAAATGTCAAGCCTTGGTTTCACAACACATGCACCTGATTGGCTGGCTGTCCAAATGATTGATGAATTAATTCAATGTCCGTTTTCCCACACAACAAAACCTTTGATGTACTCGGAAGCATCAGTAGTTCTTCCTGTCCTAGGCTATAAAGCAAATTGTTGTTCCAGATGTCCATCCATCAATAGCCTGAGGTATCAGCTCAGCATCCTTTCCCAGGCTATAAAACCAAATTAGCATGAAGCTATTAACAAGTGTTATAAAAGTAAGGTGTAAGGGAAGAAAACCTGCTTTAATTTAATTTCATCTGTTGTTTTGTCTTGAACAAAATATAATGGAAACCAAAATGTACAGATTTTATACACCATAACAGTATGGAAAAAAAGAAATGGTGGTTTTGCATTTAACAGTTGTAAAGGGTTTACATCTCGCCTGAAGAAGGGGCCTGAGTTGCCTCTCAAGCTTGCATATTGTAATCTTTTTAGTTAGCCACTAAAAGGGGTCATTTTGTTTGACTTGTCACTACATTCATAATGGCTAACACGTTACAACACCCTAGTACTTAATACAGGGAGATTCACTCTGTAATAACTCTCGCTAGGATGAAACAATCTGAACAAAACAACGTTCTCCTCAGTATATGGAGCTTTGAACAGGTTGGGATCGCCCGTGTCGGAGTGATGACAGCCGTCACGACTTTTAACCTCTGTTTGCAACTTCTGGGTGCCTACCGCCCGGACCCCTTCACACTGTCACCTCATCAGGATGGTGGTGGTGGTGTACAGTTTTGAGCAGCGCATCTTCATGGTGCGAACCTATTGGATCACCAGTTTGTTTAAGCGACGTCACAATCAACTGGATGACTGTGAGTTAATGGAAGGTGACATCCAGCAAGACAGAGCAACATGTCACATATCGACAAGGAGCATGGCAGAAATGGAATCCTTCTTCGGCAAAGGGGCTTTGGCCACCACAGTCGGCGGATCTGACACCACCCGACTTCTTACTTTGGGGTCTGCTCAACGGAAAAGTCTATCGGAACAAGCCTGCCACTGTGGAAGATCTGAAAGAAAACATCCAACGTGAAATTGCTGCTATTCACCCCCCCGAGACACTTGCAGATACGTTCAGGAACATGGAGCGCCACGTCAAAATGTGTCTCGCGGGAAAAGGAAACCACTTCCAGCATCGCATGGAACACAATCGATTTCGCATGGAACACAATCGATTACACAAACGTCAAGGTGTAAAGCAAAGTTTTTTGGTTCAGATTGCTTCATCCTAACAGGAGTTCCAACAGAATATTCGGGGCCTCTTTCGAGTGAATCTCCCTGTACTTCTGGGCATTTGATCAATAATGCATAATTAAAGGTGCAACTCAACTCCTGCCCATTTCTTTAATCTAATTGCCCAAGGTTACGGATATACACTGTGTGCACAATTATTAGGCAAGCTGTATTTTTGGGATTCATTTTAATATGAAACAAATACAGTGCCATCAGTCAATCCAAAATGTTAATAAACCTGAAGGTTATGTAAAGGAAATGTGAGTGTGAACATCATCAGGGGAAAACACGTGTGTGCACAATTATTAGGCAGCTATTAGCGTGCAGAATTATATACAACTAAATCAAAAATGTACATTTGTTTATTTTCATCTGTTAAAGTGCCAAATAAACGTTTGATGTAAAAAAAAAAAAAAAAATCTTTTCCACAACAGCAATAAGCCTTCCATTCATAGAGTTGGTCAGTTTCTTGATCTGTTGCCGATCTCTTCAGACGTGTATGGTTTCCCTTCCCTGTAAATCTCCTGTTTAAGAAGGGCCCACAAGTTCTCAATTGGGTTCAAGTCAGGTGAGGTAGGGGGCCATGTCATTATTCTGTCATCTTTAAGGCCTTTACTGGCTCGCCACGCACTGGAGTACTTTGATGCAGGTGATGGCGCGTTGTCCTGCATAAAAATCATGGTCCTCTTGAAAGAAGCTGACTTTTTTCTTGTACCACTCCTTGAAGAAAGTGGCTTCTAAAAACTGGCAGTAGGTTTGGGAGTTGAATTTGAGTCCATCTTCAACCTGAAAAGGTCTAACTAGCTCCTCTTAAATAATACCAGCACCTCACCTCCACCTTGCTGGCATCCGAGTCGAAGTGGAGCTCTGTGCCCGTTAACTGATCCAGCCCCGGGCCCATCCATCTGGTCCATCAAGAGTCACTCTCATCTCAGCAGTCCATAACACCGGTCTTCAGATACTCCTTGGCCCATTCTTGACGTTTCCGTTTATGTGTCTTGTTCAGTGGTGGTCGGGTTTCAGCTTTCCTTTCCTTGGCAGTGTCTCTGAGCACTGAACACCTTGTACCTCTGGGCACCACAGGTAGGTTGCACTTCTGGAATATGACAGCACTGGAGGATAACGGGTTCCTGGTAGCTTCACGTTTGATTCTTCTCAAATCTTTGACAGTTAATTTGCATCTTTTTTTTTTTTCTCATCATATTTCTGTTGTCTATTTGCAACAAAACGCTTGATGGTTCTGTGATCACGAGCCAATATCTTAGCATCCCTCTGAAAGACTTTCTACAATTTTTGACTTTTCAGAGTCAGTTAAATCTCTTTTTTGGCCCATTGTGCCTGAGAAAAACAAGCTGCCTAATAATTCTGCACACCTTGATATGGGGTGTTGGTCTCCTTAGGCCACACCCTCCCTCATTACACAAATACGCATCACCTGACATGATTAGAAGATAGAAGATGATAGATGATAGTGGATAGATGCTTCATTAATCCCAAGGGGAAATTCACTGCTTGGAGATGGAATATATGCATGAAAATTATGATATGGTCAAGATACTCACTTGCCTAATAATTGTGCACACAGTGTAGAAGGGAAAGAGGGGCTGAACTGCTAAAAGTACCCAACCACAGAACACCAAGTTTATATTACGGTCTACACCAAAGGTTCCCAAAGTGTACGGGCGCTGCGGCTTCCTAACATGGGTGCTGTGAAATGTTACAAAATTTTCAAAAATTCCAGTTTTAATTCAATATGATAGGACAAAATCTGGCGGACTTGGTGCAAACCAGTAACTCACTTAGTAATAACTGTCTGCGGAAGCCTCTACAAATGGTTACTAGATGGCGCTCTACAATAATAAAGTTTCTTGATTGCTTTAGTAATTTGTCAAACTTTCTTGGTACTTTGTGTTCGTATATAAATTGTCAGTTTCACACGATCTTAAGTAATTAGTTTGTATCAACTGTATATTGTTGTGATTAAGTCAAGTGAAGTTTTTAAAGTATTTCTTCTCGTATGTAGTTTTTAAAAAAAATGGATTGGTTTTTACTAAACAATAATAAGCATTGTGAGAGTGAAAATAAAGAGAGCACACCGTCAACCAGAGTGTGAAGAAGTGCAAACATCGAAAATATGATGACAGTTATTTGGACTTTGGTTTTATGTCGACAGAAGTCAATGGTGAAGTGGCGTGTACTAAAGTTGAGGCACCAGAGTGCACGCTACCAAGTAAGTTGAAATGCCATTTAGAAACCAGTCATCCCAGCATGGTTAGTAAATCTTGTGACTACTTTACCAGAAAGTTAAGAGTTAAATCAACAAAAAGGTCCTTTATATAAGCAGGCATTGATACCAAGCAGTGCATTGCTAGCATCTTACAAGGCGGCACATAGAATCGCGCTGACTTCTCTCATTCATGCTAGCTGGCTGACTCGTCCTCTTTTTCGCCTCAATGCCGCGCTCAACCTCTCCAAGCCTTTTTCCTTTCCATCTCCCCTCCACACCCCCCAACTCCTTCTGTGCCGTCCCGTTAGGCTCCGTGGGCACAGCATCTCAATCACGCACCGCAGGAAGCGATTAAGCACTTGAGAGCGATTGCACCCTCACGTGCAGGTGCGACTCGTCCATCACGAGCGCGGCCACGGAGACCAACACTGCGAATGGATTATTTAAAAGCTACCAATCTTTTGTAGCCACGGACCCGCTACACCACAATCTCACTAATTATAATTAGTTGAATTTGTTCAATTAAATTTTTTTTTGTGATCTTAAATATGTGATTTATTTATTTTTACTTAACCCTTTAATTAAAAAAATAATTTTTGGCTATTTTGCAAATTAGATTTTGACCAGTGCACCTTGGCAAAAACCTGAATTCAGCAAGGGCGCCGAGAATTGAAAAAGTTTGTGAACCACTGGTCTACACAATAAATAGTATAAAACAGGAAAAGACGATCACCATAAGACCTTACGAGATAAAACAGGAGTATTAAAGGTTATCCAGCTCATGGACAATATTTAAGCATTTCCAGGATTAACTTGTCCACCTAATAAAGAACGAACGGTAGGAGGCTAAAGTGCCTTCCTTTGTACTATAATCCCTCGCTACTTCGCGGTTCATGACTTCACGGGTTTTTAAATATAGTAGTAGTATTCCTAGTCTAAGAACAACAAAACAAGTTCGGTGACTAAGTGCGTTGTAACACGGGCTGTGATTGGTACGTGGGAGAGCGACAAATCACAGCTTCCAGCTTTCTAATCGTGCCCGTGATTGGTGCTTTGACTGATGCCCAGATCCCACAGCACCTCCCCTTGTCTCTCTGCCGTGGCCATTTCGCTTCAAACTTTCTCGCCGAGCGGTTTACTTTACACTGTTACTGTGTGTGATTTCTTTGTGTTGAACTTCGCTTCAATTTTCACCCCCTGCAATGGCTCCCAAACGTGCTCCTTCCTCCAAGGCTGCTGCTGAGCCTAAACACCAACGAAGAATGATGACGATTGCCGAGAAGGTGAAACTTCTGGATGTGTTGAAGGAAGGGAGAACGTTCGTGGCTGTGGCTGTAGACTGGCTAAGGATCTGCAAGAGCGGTCACAGGAATGGGAGGACGATATGGTTCGATCGGTCCAATTTTGCAACAAGGTCGACGACGTCATGAGCTGCTCTTCGACCGGAAAAAAGCAGCGGCAGCAACTGCCGATCACAACGTTTTTGCAGCCTCACAAAAAAGAGCCAGTTCCTACTACTACTACTACTACTACGGATACACCTTCAGAAACCATAGAAGAGGCATGGAAATGGCACTGCCGTCTGAAGAGACGTAAAATACAGTCAGTCATCGGCTGTGCAGTAAAAGTCGTCCCCTTCATCGTCATCATTTTTACTGCACAGCATATTTATCACCATCATCACGTCATATACAGCTACGTGTACTTCGCTATACAGTAACTGTAAACTTATCTACCGATTTCATATTGCTTAACAGTTGTCCCTGTTATTAACAGAGTAAAGGGCGGGTTGTAAACAGTACAGGGAAGGTTTAAAAACGTCTAAATACACGTTAAATAAATATGGTGTCCCTACTTCGCAGAAATTCAGTTATTGCGGCCGGCCTTGGAACCTATCTCCCGCGATAAACGAGGGATTACTGTATACTTTTAATAAAACAATCTTAAACTCGCTTTTCCACTGATCTCCACATCACTAATTGACAAGACTTCCCCATTTGCGACTGAAGACATTTGTGCCCCTTGGCACCGTTCACTTTCAGTTATCGCATTTTCAACGGCTCTGCACCCAAAACGAGGGCCCCACCACTCTCACCATGCAATACTCATTAAACGCTGAGATTCCTGCCACCTCTCTCCACCGGCAGTCCACTAAAACCAGCCGCTCCGTTGCCTGAACGCTGTACCCTGTATGGCATCGGTACGAATGAGAACGAACACTCCCACAGAACACTGCGCAGCTGCGGTCATCGGCGGCCATTCAGGGCACAAGAGACAAGACAGCGCGTTTGTATTTAAAATGCCTTTTTATTTTTTTCCTTTACAAGAAACGAAGCTGAGAGATTGAGTACAGCCTCCCGCGTTGCCAGACATAATTTATGTACAATTCAAATGATAATTCATACAAAACATGCCACATACAATAAAAATGATTTGTTTGTCCTAAACGCAACCTTGCTATACAAAACTGACAACACAATATAAAATGAGCAGGATGTAATGCTTAAAGACTCTGAAATATGGATTTGTTTTTATTTTTTTCTTTAAAATAAAACTATGCATAATCTTTTTAAATAATTAAAAAGCCCACTGAGGCAGACAGAATGGCAGCGGGGACAGAAATGGCTTATGCTAAGTAATTACCCTGGAGTCCTATGCCAGCAGGTTCTTGATCCCAAGTCATCGCATGATTCGTCAGGAAATTAAAATCAGGCAGCTAAATAATTAGGAATCTGAGGACGAAGGGAGAGGATTTCCCGGCGTGGGGTCGGCCGGGACAAGCTTTAATGCTGGATGGGGGTGGGGGGTGTCTCCTGGATGGGCACAACTCCCCCACCCATCTCCCCCCAACCCTGTGCACACCTGAGCAGGGATTAGAAGCGAAGCGAGCTGCCAACACATAGCCAAAAAACAAAAGAAAACAAGATGGGTACTTTTCTCCTCTCCGTTTCACGTTCGTAAGCAGAATGTACAAGCCTTTACAAGCTTCTATTTCAAAAAGAAAAAAAAAAAAAAAGCCGATAATTGTAAATGCCAAAAAAATAAAATTAAATTCATATACACATAATCAAGGTTTTATTGTTTTAATAAAATGAGATCCAGTGGTTTGTCTTTTTAATTTTTCTCTGGTTAAAAACGGTCTCTCTTCCCAAGCAGTTCACTCTGCGGCTATTTACAATCTGTACACTTTTGCAGCTTTTTTTTTTTTTTGTGTTTAATTTTTCTCGGCAGTCAAGATGCAGTACATACATGTCATCCATTCTGCCAATTTCCTTTAAATAACATACAAAGGGGGGTGGGGAGGGGTGGGGGGTTGTGGGAAAAATGCCCTTTTCATCTTTCACCCCCGTCCCGTCTGTCCAATCAAAGTCCGACTCTTCAGTTCAGGGCGGTGAAAACGGTAAAATACAGTAAATATACAAAGGGGACACGCCAAGGGCAGTCCGGCGCAGGAGGAGCACTGAGGCCCGGAGATCTGTTCTCCTGCACGAGCAGCAATCACATCCTTCAGTTTGTGCGTTGAGTAGAGAAGCAGACCTCCATTGACCTGAGAGGGGGCAGGGGGTGGGGGGGAGAAGGCCACCAGAGCCAAGCCATGTTCCTCCAATCCCCCTTCACCCTCCTCCCCCTAAAATCTTTCGGTGTCATCTGAAGCTAAGAAGATCCAAGACACAGGTATGAGGTAGTCTGGGTATAAGCGCCCGCTGTCTTAGGTTTGCTTTGTCCTTGGAGCCTCGGTCATTTTTGCGATTGTCTAGCTTCAGCCTATGTCCTGACTTTAAAGGTCAAGAAGCACAAACGAATACCAGTCCACGGCAAATCTGCACATCTACCTACAGCTAGCGTATCATTTGCTTGCTGATTGGACCAAAAAAAAAAAAAGTCAGTTTTGCTTTATTTTCATTAAGCCTCTAAAACATGGGGTGGGGGGGAGGAAGCAAACAGGGTCAGATGAACACGGAGTGCAAGTCTCAAGTCAATGTGCAGAAATGTTACCTAGAGAGCAAAAAGCAATGGAGGGCTGCAGCCCAGACTTTTGTCTCAAAGGGCGTGCGGCCGGTCAGCCGGCCCCTCCTTGAACAGCAGCCACATGGCTGCCTCAGTTCATCCACTTCCTGCAGTTCCATGCACCGCAGTGACACGGGATCTTGTGCTGGTCGTCCTCAAAGTCAAACTGGTAATCGTAAGTCAGCTATTAGAGATAACGAGAGAAAGAGAGACACAAAGGAGAGTTACTAAGCACTTGAAGGCTCACGTGAAAGATGAATGCAAGGTGGGCGACCACAAGTCTTCTTACCTCTTCTCCTTTGGGAATTCTCCGGCTGGAAATGATGATGATCTTATCCTCCTTATCAAACGTCACCACTTCGGCCACACAATTTGGCGCACAGGAATGGTTGACGTACCTTTAAAACGGAGCAAGATGTCAACATTTCTGCTTTTGCCCCCCCACCACCTTTCATTAATACCAATCTCCGCCATTGAACTTCACTATCTAATAGACAAAAGGAAGGCTAAAGGCTCACCGTGCGGGTCCTCCCGTCAGTGTGGCGTCAATCACGTGTTCGTTGTTGATTCTGAACATGTAAATACCTCTGTTCTGTAAGGCAAAACAAAAATAAAATCATGCGCCACATCTCATTAAGGTGAACCCCCAAACACACTCTCTCTATGTAATGGGTGTGTCTGGCATTCCATTCATGACAGGCACTGCAGCACCCGATTCTCAGGTGACGTTAAAAATGGCTGGAGGACTGCATCAGCTGCTAACAGACTGATAAAATTCTGCTACTCTACCTGAATTGTATTTTCTAAAAATACTGGGACGTCCCCAAGAGCACATGTTGTTGCTGGATATAACCAAATTTTATATTCCTAAAGACAATGTCTTCAGTTACAAACACTTTGATGCTTCTATATGGAATTTTTTCCACTGGAAGATTAATTACATTCACGTGAAAAAGTAACTACAGTCCAATAAATGTTTTTCTGTGGACATGCATACATACGTACGTATGTACAGTATATCCTAAGCCTAAAAGTGCAACAATGAAGTTTTTAATGTCACGTTTTAAATCAGGCCTATTTTAAAACATATGTTTGGTATCATTCTTTTCAGAATTTATCAAACTTTAATGTGGCTTTTTTTTAAGTTTTTC